>NC_052149.1:230820382-231120382 GCF_902713615.1 Scyliorhinus canicula | reverse complement strand
CCTAGTCGCCACATTCCGGCGGCTGTTCGGGAAGGCTGGAACGGGAATTGAACCGTGCTGCTGGCCTGCCTTGGTCTGCTTTCAAAGCCAGCGATTTAGCCGTGTGCTAAACCAGCCCCAATATTGGGGAATTTGAAGTCTCCCATCACAACAACCCTGTTGTTTTTACTCCTTTCTAAAACCTGTCTACCTATCTGCTCCTCTATCTCCCACTGGCTGTTGCGAGGCCCCCAACATTATGACTGCACCCTTCTTAGTCCTGATCTCTACCCATATGGCCTCACTGCCCTCTGAGGTATCCTCCCGCAGTACAGCTGTGATATTCTCCCTAACATGTAGCGCAACTCCGCCACCCCTTTTACATCTTCCTCTATCTAAATCCTGGAAGGGCAGGATTGGCAGGAGCTGCCAATCCTGCCCTTCCCTCAACCAGGTCTCTGTAATGGCAACAACAGAATAGTTCCAAGTAGTAACCCAAGCTCTAAGTTCATCTGTCTTACCCGTAATACTTCTTGCATTAAAACATATGCACTTCAGGCCACCAGACCCGGATATCAGTGTCCTGCCCCAGCCCCAATGAGAAAAGGACCCTGAAGGTCCAGGGGGTGACCGAGCACGGCGATGTTGGCCTGAGCCACAGCGGTGAGGATCCAGCGGCCCCCACCCAGCTGACCTGTCACACGTGAGTTGTTCATGCCCTTCACAGTGATACTCCCCCCCCCCCCCCACTCCCCCAGACCACAGTCCATTCTCCCACAGGATCTCCATCGGATGGTGCTGCCCCATCCGGGGTGACCCTTGCCCTGCCACCAAGAGAGCCCTGAGGGTGCCACCATTGAGGTATCACAGCTGTCAGCAACACCCTCCACCTGCGCAGAGACACACACCTCGGTGGGCCCAAGGTATTGGACAGGCTTTTGGAGCACATTCTGGTGAACACCACATGGATACTGATACACATCAGGCGGAGGCAGGAAGGTCCAGGGGAGACCGCAGTCGGAGGTCTGCTGGTTCCCATGGCCCAGCTGGGTCCTAGTCCGATGCTGAGCCTCTGGGCCAGGTTCACCTGGAGCTGATGCAGACGCTCGGGTGCGGCCATTAGATCCAAAGGGGGTTGTCAGCGACCCTCCAGCAGGTCCATAGCCAATTGGAGGAGTCCCAAAGACTCCGGGTGCAGGAGGTGGCACCAGCAATGCATGGTGCATGGCACTGAGGCCAACACTACGATGGTGGCGACCGCAGGGGAGAGCCTGGTGCACAGCGTTAGCACATTGAATGCTGGTGTTCAAGGCGCTGCTCAGTCAGCGACGGCCATGGCTGAGGGCCTTGATGGCATGTCCCAGTCACTGGGGGGCATGTCCCTGACCCAGGTGGTCCATGCCGAGGTGCTGCCGAGCATGGACCCGTCATCGAGAGGCTTGGCTGAGGGCAGCAACACCATGGTGCCCACATTGGGGATCCACCAGGACTGGCAGAGCCAAATGATGCAGAGTCCACTGGCCGATGGGGCTGGTTTAGCATGGGGCTGGTTTAGCACACTGGGCTAAATAGCTGGCTTTTAAAGCAGACCAAGGCAGGCCAGCAGCACGGTTGAATTCCCGCACCAGCATCCCCGAACAGGTGCCGGAATGTGGCGACTAGGGGCTTTTCACAGTAACTTCATTGAAAACTACTCGTGACAATAAGCGATTTTCATTTTCATTTCATTTTCAACTCATTCCAGCTGCCCCTTCAGGACCGTCCGGGCACTGACCGGGAGGAGGGCGAACCGGATGTAGACCGGGAGCCTCCCTACAGGAGACAACGGCAGTCACCAGCTCTCCCGAATCTGCCCCGCCGGCCAACAGCACGTCCCGGGGTCAGCGGGAGGAACAGGGTGGCAAGGCGAGGCATGTGCCATCGGCGAGGCGGCAGGACCCTCTGGTCCTGGGGCCCCCAGAGGATGCCCGCCAGTGGCATCAAAGTGTCCAGGGTGCGGTAAGCAGCAGAAGGACTTGGACAAGCTAGGAGAGTGGGAAAAGAAGTGGCAGATGAAATACAATGTGGAAAAGTGTGAGGTTATGCACTTTGGAAGGAGGAATCTAGGCACAGAGTATTTTCTAAATGGGAAGATGTTTCGGAAATCAGAAGCACAAAGGGACGGGAGTCCTTGTTCACGATTCTATGATGGTTAACGTGCAGGTTCAGTCGGCAGTTAGGAAGGCAAATGCAATGTTAGCATTCATGTTGAGAGGGCTAGAATACAAGACTTCTGAGGCTATATAAGGCTCTGGTCAGATGCCATTTGGAGTATTGTGAGCAGTTTTGGGCCCCGTATCTAAGGAAGGATGTGCTGGCCTTGGGAAGGGTCCAGAGGAGGGTCACAAGAATGATCCCTGGAATGAACAGCTTGTCGTATGAGGAACGTTTGAAGACTCTGGGTCTGTACTCGTTGGAGTTTAGAAGGATGAGGTGGGATCTTATTGAAACTTACAGGATACTGCGAGGCCTGGATAGAGTGGACGTGGAGAGAATGTTTCCACTTGTAGGAAAAACTAGAACCAGAGGACACAATCTCAGACTAAAGGGTCGATCCTTTAAAACTGAGATGAGGAGGAATTTCTTCAGCCAGAGGGTGGGTGAATCTGTGGAACTCTTTGCCGCAGAAGGCTGTGGAGGCCAAATCACTGAGTGTCTTTAAGAAAGAGATAGATAGGTTCTTGATTAATAAGGGGATCAGGGGTTATGGGGAGAAGCTAGGAGAATGAGGATGATCTGGGGGACCCGGGGGAAGGTAATCCCCTCAACCACCAGATCAGGGATGACCCCCCCCCCCCCCCCCACAGATGGCAGCCGAGCACTCCCGACCAGGCCCGTTTCCCCCCCCCCCCCCAGCCCCCCCCCCCCCCCCCCCCCCCTCCGGGGGGCTCAACCCCCACCCCTCCCCCCCGGCACTGGGGCAGCAGCTCCCGTGCCCCAGGATAGAAACATTGAAAAGAGGGGCAGGAGGAGGCCATTCGGCCCTTCGAGCCTGCTCCATCATTCACCATGATCATGACTGATCATCTAACTCAATAGCCTATATCTTTTGATCCCGTTTACCTTTAGTGCTGTATCTAAATGCTTCTGGAAAACTTCCAGGGCGGAATTCTCTGTTCCTGAGGTAAATGCCGATGCCAACGGAGAATCCGCCGGTGATTCACAACGGAAAAATTGAACCTCTCACCGATTCCGGTACCGTTGATGGGTTAGCACCGGCGCCGCGTGAAACACCTGTCAGATAGGGGGTCCGTCCGTTAACGATATGGAGATTGACTTTAAGTGGTGATTATTAGTATCTCACCACGTTGCGGTGGGATCCTGAACCCACCAATGGGAGTGGGCCGGTTAGACCGAAAACCAATCGGTGACCACTCTGACACAGCACACACTAACTCGGTGATCCACTCTGACACAGCACACACTAACTCGGTGATCCACTCTGACACAGCACACACTAACTCGGTGATCCACTCTGACACAGCACACACTAACTCGGTGATCCACTCTGACACAGCACACACTAACTCGGTGATCCACTCTGACACAGCACACACTAACACGGTGATCCACTCTGACACAGCACACACTAACTCGGTGATCCACTCTGACACAGCACACACTAACACAAGGTGATCCACTCTGACACAGCACACACTAACTCGGTGATCCACTCTGACACAGCACACACTAACTCGGTGATCCACTCTGACACAGCACACACTAACTCGGTGATCCACTCTGACACAGCACACACTAACTCGGTGATCCACTCTGACACAGCACACACTAACTTGGTGATCCACTCTGACACAGCACACACTAACACGGTGATCCACTCTGACACAGCACACACTAACTCGGTGATCCACTCTGACACAGCACACACTAACTCGGTGATCCACTCTGACACAGCACACACTAACTCGGTGATCCACTCTGACTCAGCACACACTAACACAAGGTAATCCACTCTGACACAGCACACACTAACACGGTGATCCACTCTGACACAGCACACACTAACTCGGTGATCCACTCTGACACAGCACACACTAACTCGGTGATCCACTCTGACACAGCACACACTAACACGGTGATCCACTCTGACACAGCACACACTAACATGGTGATCCACTCTGACACAGCACACACTAACTCGGTGATCCACTCTGACACAGCACACACTAACTCGGTGATCCACTCTGACACAGCACACACTAACTCGGTGATCCACTCTGACACAGCACACACTAACTCGGTGATCCACTCTGACACAGCACACACTAACTTGGTGATCCACTCTGACACAGCACATACTAACACGGTGATCCACTCTGACACAGCACACACTAACTCGGTGATCCACTCTGACACAGCACACACTAACTCGGTGATCCACTCTGACACAGCACACACTAATTCGGTGATCCACTCTGACTCAGCACACACTAACACAAGGTAATCCACTCTGACACAGCACACACTAACACGGTGATCCACTCTGACACAGCACACACTAACTCGGTGATCCACTCTGACACAGCACACAATAACTTGGTGATCCACTCTGACACAGAACACACTAACACAAGGTGATCCACTCTGACACAGCACACAATAACTCGGTGATCCACTCTGACACAGCACACACTAACTCGGTGATCCACTCTGACACAGCACACACTAACTCGGTGATCCACTCTGACACAGCACACACTAACTCGGTGATCCACTCTGACACAGCACACACTAACTTGGTGATCCACTCTGACACCGCACATACTAACACGGTGATCCACTCTGACACAGCACACACTAACTCGGTGATCCACTCTGACACAGCACACACTAACTCGGTGATCCACTCTGACACAGCACACACTAATTCGGTGATCCACTCTGACTCAGCACACACTAACACAAGGTAATCCACTCTGACACAGCACACACTAACACGGTGATCCACTCTGACACAGCACACACTAACTCGGTGATCCACTCTGACACAGCACACAATAACTTGGTGATCCACTCTGACACAGCACACACTAACACAAGGTGATCCACTCTGACACAGCACACAATAACTCGGTGATCCACTCTGACACAGCACACACTAACTCGGTGATCCACTCTGACACAGCACACACTAACACAAGCTAATCCACTCTGACACAGCACACACTAATTCGGTGATCCACTCTGACACATCAAACACTAACTCAGTGATCCACTCTGACACAGCACACACTAACATGGTGATCCACTCTGACACAGCACACACTAACACGGCGATCCACTCTGACACAGCAAACACTAACTCGGTGATCCACTCTGACACAGCACACACTAACACGAGGTGATCCACTCTGACACAGCACACACTAACACGAGGTGATCCACTCTGACACAGCACACACAAACACAAGGTGATCCACTCTGACACAGCACACACTAACACGGTGATCCACTCTGACACAGCACACACTAACACGAGGTGATCCACTCTGACACAGCACACACTAACATGAGGTGATCCACTCTGACATAGCACACACTAACACGAGGTGATCCACTCTGACACAGCACACACTAACACAGTGATCCACTCCGACACAGCACACACTAACTCGGTGATCCACTATGACACAGCACACAATAACTTGGTGATCCACTCGGACACAGCACACACTAACACAAGGCGACCCACTCTGACACAGCACACACTAACATGAGGTGATCCACTCTGACACAGCACACACTAACACGGGGTGATCCACTCTGACACAGCACACACAAACTTGGTGATCCACTCTGACACAGCACACACTAACACGAGGTAATCCACTCTGACACAGCACACAATAACTTGGTGATCCACTCTGACACAGCACACACTAACACGGTGATCCACTCTGACACAGCACACAATAACTCGGTGATCCACTCTGGCACAGCACATAATAACTCGGTGATCCACTCTGACACAGCACACACTAACTCGGTGATCCACTCTGACACAGCACACAATAACTCGGTGATCCACTCTGACACAGCACACAATAACTCGGTGATCCACTCTGACACAGCACACAATAACTCGGTGATCCACTCTGACACAGCACACACTAACTCGGTGCTCCACTCTGACACAGCACACACTAACACAAGGTAATCCACTCTGACACAGCACACACTAACACGAGGTGATCCACTCTGACACAGCACACACTAACTCGGTGATCCACTCTGACACAGCACACACTAACACAAGGTAATCCACTCTGACACAGCACACACTAACTCGAGATGATCCACTCTGACACAGCACACAATAACTCGGTGATCCACTCTGACACAGCACACACTAACTCGGTGATCCACTCTGACACAGCACACACTAACACAAGGTAATCCACTCTGACACAGCACACACTAACACGGTGATCCACTCTGACACAGCACACACTAACTCAAGATGATCCACTCTGACACAGCACACAATTACTCGGTGATCCACTCTGACACAGCACACAATAACTTGGTGATCCACTCTGACACAGCACACAATAACTCGGTGATCCATTCTGACACAGCACACAATAACTTGGTGATCCACTCTGACACAGCACACACTAACACGGTGATCCACTCTGACACAGCACACAATAACTCGGTGATCCACTCTGGCACAGCACATAATAACTCGGTGATCCACTCTGACACAGCACACACTAACTCGGTGATCCACTCTGACACAGCACACAATAACTCGGTGATCCACTCTGACACAGCACACAATAACTCGGTGATCCACTCTGACACAGCACACAATAACTCGGTGATCCACTCTGACACAGCACACACTAACTCGGTGCTCCACTCTGACACAGCACACACTAACACAAGGTAATCCACTCTGACACAGCACACACTAACACGAGGTGATCCACTCTGACACAGCACACACTAACTCGGTGATCCACTCTGACACAGCACACACTAACACAAGGTAATCCACTCTGACACAGCACACACTAACACGAGGTGATCCACTCTGACACAGCACACACTAACTCGAGATGATCCACTCTGACACAGCACACAATAACTCGGTGATCCACTCTGACACAGCACACACTAACTCGGTGATCCACTCTGACACAGCACACACTAACACAAGGTAATCCACTCTGACACAGCACACACTAACACGGTGATCCACTCTGACACAGCACACACTAACTCGAGATGATCCACTCTGACACAGCACACAATTACTCGGTGATCCACTCTGACACAGCACACAATAACTCGGTGATCCACTCTGACACAGCACACAATAACTCGGTGATCCACTCTGACACAGCACACAATAACTCGGTGATCCACTCTGACACAGCACACAATGACTCGGTGATCCACTCTGACACAGCACACAATAACTCGGTGATCCACTCTGACACAGCACACACTAACTCGAGATGATCCACTCTGACACAGCACACACTAACTCGAGATGATCCACTCTGACACAGCACACACTAACTCGGTGATCCACTCTGACACAGCACACAATAACTCGGTGATCCACTCTGACACAGCACACAATAACTCGGTGATCCACTCTGACACAGCACACACTAACTCGGTGATCCACTCTGACACAGCACACACTAACTCGAGATGATCCACTCTGACACAGCAAAATTAAGTCTAAATTAGGTTTATGGTGCGGGTCTGTGAGAGCACACACAGAGTGTGGTAAATATGATTTGAGTGCCGCAGGCCACATATTGACGAGGCAATATGATATTGTGGCAGTTCCGGACACCTGGCTCAAAGCAGTGTGGGCTGGGCATTCAGTGTTTTTGGACGCAGGGTGCTCAGGAGAGATAGAGAGGGGAGGGAAGGAGGGTGGATGGCTGTACTGATTAATATTTCAGAACTGGAAGATCTGACCAACAGAAAGGACCAGAAAATCACCCGTAACAGAGAGTTTGGATAGGATGTCATGGGGCACATGGACTGTGATAAAGATTTGATAAAGTGCCTCTCAACTGACTTCTGAAAAAAATCAGAGCTCATGAAATAAAAAGGGCAGAAGTAAAACGGATACAAAATTGGCTGAGTGATTGGAAACCAAGAGCAGCTGTTTTCATAATAATAATATCTTTATTGTCACAAGTCGGCTCACATTAACACTGCAATGAAGTTACTGTTTTTGGACCGGAGGAAGGTTTATAATGGAGTTCGCCCAGGGATCGATGTGTACGCCGGATCTCCCTGATATAAGGTCCACAGATGAACAATTTCAATTACGCGGGGAGTTTGGAGAGGTTGGGTTTGTTCTCCTTGGAATACGGAAGTTGAGAGGGGGTTTGATCGAGGTTTCAGCGTAATGAGGGATCTCGACACAGCAGGTGGAGAGAAACTGTTCACATTGGTGAAAGGATTGAGAACCAGAGGATAGGTGGTTAGCACTGTTGCTTCACAGCGCCAGGGTCCCAGGTTCGATTCCCGGCTTGGGTCACTGTCTGTGCGGGTTCTCCCAGTGTCTGCGTGGGTTTCCTTCGGGTGCTCCGGTTTCCTCCCACAAGTCCCGAAAGACATGCTGTTAGGTAACTTGGACATTCTGAACCCGAACAGGTTCCGGAATGTGGCGACTAGGGGCTTTTCACAATAACTTCATTGCAGTCTTAATGTAAGCCGACTTGTGACAATAAAGATTATTTAAAAAAAAAAGATTTAAGGCGAAGTAATCAATGGCAACATGAGGAAAAATGTTTACACAGCGAGTGGTTAGGATAATAGAATCCATACAGTGCAGGAGGAGTCCATTCGGCTGGAGAGTGGCACTGGCTCTGGAATGAGGGCTAGTACAGACACTATGGGCCGGATGGCCACCTCCTGTTCTCTGACCATTCTCTGCAATGGCAGCGGCACCCTTTAACACCCACCTGAGAGGGAAGGCCTTGTTAATGCCTGACCTGTAAGACAGCTCCTCTGACAGCGCAGCACACCTTCGATATTGCACCCAAAGTGCCTATCTCAATTATGCGCTAAAGTCTCTGAACTGGGATTTGAAACCAAAAAAAAACCTTTCAACCGTGGCTCCCCTGATTCTGGGACTGAGGCAGGGGTTAAAACTGTGCAGGTCAACGAGCTAGTCATCTTCAAACTAAATTCTGGATGGAAGAATGATGGAAAATACAGATATCCAATTTTGAGGATAATTCAGTTGATTGTTGCCAATAATTCTGATCCTCAGGTTACGTTTCTCCTGCTCCACTGATTAATTAAAACGCCACATTTGTCTCGAGCTCTCTCAGACAGTAAAGTTAAATACTGCAGCAGCAGAGTCTAAAAATATACACAAATCCAAATACATCTACCACACCGGGACCAATAGAGAAAAGAAAACGTCTATTGTAGATTGCATGTCAGTCTCCTCTGGAACTAATCTTCTAGGCTTGGAAACTAAACTCCCCCTTTCATTTCCTCATCTGCTATATTCAATTTGGACAATGTGCCTGCAGCAGAATTCATTGGACGCTTTGAAGGTTACGGTGTGTCGTGCAAAGTTCTTGTGTTGCTATCCCCGACTTCTGCCTCTGGGACATTGCCTGTCTAACCCCCAGCCTCGGCTCAGCTCATCGCCTTCCGGATCCCTCCATCCAGACTCAACTGTTTCACCTCGCTCCTGGCCAGCACCCTCTGTACATAAGAACATAAGAACTAGGAGCAGGAGTAGGCCATCAGGCCCCTCGAGCCTGCTCCGCCATTCAATGAGATCATGGCTGATCTTTTGTGGACTCAGCTCCACTTTCCGGCCCGAACACCATAACCCTTAATCCCTTTATTCTTCAAAAAACTATCTATCTTTACCTTAAAAAAATGTAATGAAGGAGCCTCAACTGCTTCACTGGGCAGGGAATTCCATAGGTTCACAACCCTTTGGGTGAAGAAGTTCCTCCTAAACTCAGTCCTAAATCTACTTCCCCTTATTTTGAGGCTATGCCCCCTAGTTCTGCTGTCACCCGCCAGTGGAAACAACTTGCCCGTATCTATCCTATCTATTCCCTTCATAATTTTAAATGTTTCTATAAGATCCCCCCTCATCCTTCTAAATTCCAACGAGTACAGTCCCAGTCTACTCAACCTCTCCTCATAATCTAACGATTGGGTTTGTCCAAAAAATCAGCCGCTTGTTCTCTACCCGCCGCCAAGTCCCCATTCAACCATCGCTCCTGCACTCGCTGACTGACCCCCAGTCCGATAATGCCGCTCAGTCTCTGTGGCCTCACCCCCTCCCTGTCTCTGTAACCTCCTCCAATCTGACAACCCTCCGAGGTCTCTGGTCTCCCGAATTCTGGAATTCTGCATTCCAGATTTTCGTCGCCCGACATTGCGGCTGAGTGGAGCCACAATTGTTGTTTGGTCGTATTGCTGAAAAGAGAAAGGTGTTGCTGAAGTTTTTGGTCTTGCACTCACCTGGACAAATGCAAGAATGGCAAAAATTCACAACACTTTGCAGTGCAGGAGGAAAATCTGCTGATTCGGTTGGCAAGTCAACTCTGATTGGCCAAGGTTTTTTCCATGGAGAAAGGAGTGGGGGGTTTACAAGCGCCTCAAGCTCCTGGGTAATTCAAAAAAGGCACAAGGCTTGACCATATTCCTTTTGTTTGCAGAGAACGGGATTCTGCGCATTAATGAATGTCACTTCTAGGAAGCGTAAGTCAGCCATGTTACGAGTCTGGCTGATTATCTCACTGATGCACCATCAATTGGACTCGAGTCGTAGTGAAGTTCCAAACAACAAGCTTTAATACGCTAGATGTGAGCCAGGCAGTGGTCGTACAGAGAAAGGCCGACTGCCAGCCAACACAAGCTCTTATACCCCGCCTTGTAGGCGGAGCTGCCAACCTCTCAGCCAATCGGCGGGGAGTCACATGACCAGCCACAACCAATTGGCAGAGAGGCACATGACTTGCCTGGGCCAATGGGCAGCGAGGCTGCTGTACCAATGGCAGCCTGGTTCTCCGGTAATATGATCTCTCTAGCCATACTACCACATTCACCCCTTGTGGAGAAAGAAGTGGGGGGGGGCGGGAAAGGAGTGGCAGGAGAGACGGGGGGGAGGGGGCCCAAAAAACTGGTAGTATGACTAGAGACCTTCTCGGGCAGTACCGAGGTAACTATGGCTGCCCACTGGCCTGTGACGAACATGCAAGGAAACCATGCTGCACACAGTGTACAAGAGAGAAAAAAACAGCAATAACCATTGCAATAATAATAAAAAACATCGGCAAGGACCATGTGCAGAACAGGAAAGTCCATAAGGTCCATCAAATTGACTCGATCAGCCGGATGGGTGCTTTCGGTGTCCTGCCGGACCTGCGCGGCGGCGCTGGTGACGTTGGATCGGTGGTCGTCCGTGACTCCGGGAGCTGTGGTCGTGGCCCTGTGTCCGTACCCCTGGTCGGAGTTGGTGGTAGCCGGGCCGGGGGAAGGGGTTCCTGTGCGTTGGGTTGCGGGGGCGCTGGGGGCGCCGGGGGCGGTCGGAACTGGGGGGAGGGTGTTGGTGTTGGGGGGTGTGGCCGCACGCCGGCGGGTGCCAGGTCCCGGAGGGAGACCGTGTCCTGTCGGCCGTCGGGATACTCCACGTACGCGTACTGCGGGTTCGCGTGGACTAACTGGACTCTGTCAACCAACGGGTCGGACTTGTGCACCCGCACATGCTTCCGGAGCAGGATGGGCCCGGGGGTGGCCAGCCAGGTTGGGAGTGGGATCCCAGAGGAAGACTTCCTGGGGAAAATAAGGAGCCGTTCATGAGGTGTTTGATTTGTGGCAGTACAGAGGAGAGACCGAATAGAGTGGAGGGCGTCTGGGAGAACCTCTTGCCAGTGGGGGAATGGGAGACACCTGGAGCGCAGGGCCAACAGGACGGTCTTCCAGACCGTACCATTCTCCCTCTCGACCTGACCGTTACCCCGGGGGTTATAACTGGTCGTCCTGCTAGAGGCGATGCCCCTGCCGAGCAGGAATTGACGCAGTTCATCACTCATAAAGGAGGACCCCCGGACGCTGTGGATGTACGCGGGGTAACCAAACAGGGAGAAAATGGATAGGAGGGCTTTGATGACAGTTGTCGTGGTCATGTCGGGGCAGAGGATGGCGAAAGGGAGGCAGGGGTACTCGTCAATCACATTTAAAAAGTATATGTTGCGGTTGTTGGAGGGGAGGGGACCCTTGAAGTCCATGCTGAGACGTTCAAAGGGGCGGGAAGCCTTTACCAGATGCGCCTGCTTGGGGCGGTAAAAGTGCGGTTTGCACTCTGCGCAAATGTGGCAATCCCTGGTCATGGTCCTGACTTCCTCGATGGAGTAGGGCAGGTTGCGGGTCTTAATGAAATGGTAGAAGCGGGTTACCCCTGGATGGCAGAAGTCCGCGTGGAGGGTGCGGAGGCGGTCTATCTGCGCGCTGGCGCAGATACCGCGGGATAGGGCATCGGAAGGCTCGTTGAGCTTCCCAGGACAATACAAGATACCGTAGTTGTATGTGAAAAACTCGATCCGCCACCGCAAGATCTTGACGTTCTTGATCTTGCCCCTCTGTGCATTATCAAACATGAAGGCTACTGACCTTTGGTCTGTGAGGAGGGTGAACCTCCTGCCGGCCAGATAGTGGCTCCAATATCGCACAGCTTCTACTATGGCCTGTGCCTCCTTTTCCACCGAGGAATGGCGGATTTCGGAAGCGTGTAGGTTCCGGGAGAAAATGGCCACGGGTCTGCCCGCTTGGTTCAGGGTGGCAGCCAGAGCTACATCAGTCGCGTCGCTCTCGACCTGGAATGGGAGGGACTTGTTGACAGCGCGCATCATGGGCTTCGCAATGTCAGTTTTGATGCGGCTAAAGGCCTGGCGGGCTTCCATCGACAGGGGGAACGTGGTGGATTGGATGAGGGGGCGGGCTTTGTCGGCGTAGTTAGGGACCCACTGGGCATAATAAGAAAAGAAGCCCAGACAGCGTTTGAGGGCTTTGAGGGAGTTGGGAAGGGGGAGTTCCATAAGGGGGTGCATGCATTCGGGGTCGGGGCCTATCACTCCGTTACGCACTACGTAGCCGAGGATGGCTAGACGGTTGGTGCGAAACACGCACTTATCCTTATTATACGTGAGGTTAAGGAGCTTTGCGGTTCGGAGGAATTTACGGAGGTTGGTGTCATGGTCCTGCTGGTCATGGCCGCAGATGGTGACATTGTCGAGATACGGGAAGGTGGCTCGTAAATCGTATTGGTCAACCATTCGGTCCATCTCCCTTTGGATGACCGAGACTCCATTCATGACACCAAAGGGAACCCTTAAAAAGTGGTAGAGTCGCCCATCCGCTTCGAATGCAGTGTACCTTCGGTCACTCGTGCGGATGGGAAGCTGGTGGTAGGCGGACTTAAGGTCCACCCTGGAAAAGACTTTGTACTGCGCGATCCTGTTAACCAGGGCGGAGATACGGTGGAGAGGATACGCGTCCAGCTGCGTAAATCTGTTGATGGTCTGACTGCAATCGATGACCATCCGGTTTTTCTCCCCGGTCTTTACCACCAGCACTTGTGCTCGTCAGGGATTGTTGCTAGCCTCGATAACCCCCTCCTTTAGAAGCCTTTGGACCTCGGACCTGATGAAGGTCCAGTCCTGGGCACTGTACCGTCTGCTCCTGGTGGCGACGGGTTTGCAATCCGGGGTGAGGTTCGCAAACAACGAAGGGGGGACGACCTTGAGGGACGCGAGGCTGCAGACAGTAAGGGGGGGGAATAGGGCCGCCGAATTTAAAAGTTAGGCTCTGCAGGTTGCACTGAAAATCCAGTCCAAGAATTCCCGGTGCGCAGAGGTGGGGGAGGACGAGGAATTTATAATTTTTTAAAACCCTCCACTGGACCGTGAGGTCCGCTACGCAGCACCCGGTGATTTGGACGGATTGCGAACCAGATGCCAGAGCGATTTTGTGCTTTACAGGGTGAACGGGGAGCGCGCAGCGTCTTACCGTGCCGGGGTGGACGGGGAGCGCGCAGCGTCTTACCGTGCCGGGGTGGACGGGGAGCGCGCAGCGTCTTACCGTGCCGGGGTGGACGGGGAGCGCGGAGCGTCTTACCGTGTCGGGGTGCACAAAACTCTCTGTGCTCCCGGAGTCCAGTAGGCAGCTTGTTTCGCGACCATTGAGGTGGATGTGTGTGGTCGCTGTGGAAAGTGTGGGGGGTCGTGTCTGGTCCAGTGTCACCGGGGCGAGGCGTGGCAGGAACGCGGAGTCGTCATCCAGGACGGAGTAATCGCTTGCGGGGTCCTCCATGCCGATCCAAGATTCCGGCGCCCGTCGGCCGCACGTGGTGGGGGATGAACAAGATGGCGGCACCCTGGGGTCACACGTGGAGTCCGAGGCACAAAATGGCGGCGCCCGGGTCCCGCACGTGGCGTTGGGGGCCCAAAATGGCGGCGGCCGTGGATCACTCGTGGCGGTGGGGGGTGGAGGCAGCGAGGTCCGCGGGCCGCACGGGGCTCTAGAGGAGTGCAGGGGGGTGGGGGGGGGGGGCCGCGGTCGCTGTCTGGAACGGCAGCGACCGACTTAGAGAGGCAGACGGCCGCGAAATGGCCCTTTTTGCCGCAGTTCTTGCAGACTGCGGTGCTGGCCGGGCAGCGCGGGCGGGGGTGCTTGGCCTGCCGCAGAAATAGCAGCGGGGGCCCGAGGGCTTGTCTGGGCAACCTGCAGCGCAGGTCTGGGGGTCAGAGTCGGCGGGGGTGAGGGGGCTGTGCCACACTGCCCAAGGGGATGCCGCGCGGCCGGGGGCATACGCGCGCGTGTTGCGGTCAGCGACCTCCAAAGAGGATGCAAGGGTCCGTGCCTCAGTGAGGCTGAGAGCGTCCTTCTCTAACAGTCTCTGCCGTATTTGGGGTGACTGCATGCCCGCCACAAAGGCATCCCTAATCAAGAGTTCGGTGTGCTCCCCAGCAGTGACCTGCGGGCAGGCGCAGTTTCTCCCCAGGACAATGAGGGCCTGATAGAATTCATCGAGGGACTCACCGGGGAATTGTTGCCTTGTTGCCAGGACGTGCCGTGCGTAGTCTTGGTTTACTGGCCTGATGAAGTGTCCTTTTAGAAGATCCATGGCGACATCATAGTCCAGTTCGTCTTCTATCAGCGAGTAAACGGCGGAGCCCACGCACGAGTGGAGGATATGGAGTTTCTGCTCCTTTGTTGGTTGATTTTCTGTAGCAGAGAGGTAGCTGTTGAAGCACGCCAGCCAATGTTTAAAAGTTGCTGACGTGTTTGCAGCATGCGGGCTGATCCGGAGGCATTCTGGCTTAATCCGTAGTTCCATTTTCAAAGTCTAGCGTATTTAATTGATGCACCATCAATTGGACTCGAGTCGTTGTGAAGTTCCAAACAACAGGCTTTAATACGCTAGATGTGAGCCAGGCAGTGATCGTACAGAGAAAGGCCGACTGCCAGCCAACACGAGCTCTTATACCCCGCCTTTTAGGCGGAGCTACCAACCTCTCAGCCAATCGGCGGGGAGTCACATGACCAGCCACAACCAATTGGCAGAGAGGCACATGACTTGCCTGGGCCAATGGGCAGCGAGGCTGCTGTACCAATGGCAGCCTGGTTCTCCGGTAATATGATCTCTCTAGCCATACTACCACACTCACCATGGTGATTAGTGCAGCTATTAGCACACTCAGGATTGTACAACAAGTGCTGTCCAACCACAGAATCATATCTAACAGTGGGCGGTAAAGATGGTTTTGCAAGTACAGTCTGCACTCTGTCCACTGGAGGACAAGTTGCTTGATTCGATCAGCCAGTCATTGGGATCTCTGGTCCGATGTACCTGACATCACGTCGGCATTCAAACCCAGACATAACGTTGTTCAAATCTCCCATGCTGCTTCACAAGGGCATGAGCAAACAAAGTTTGATGTCAATCCACATGGGGAGGTATGAGAACACGCTGCCAAAAGTTTGGTCAAATAGGTAGGTGATAAGCAGCATCTTAAGGGAAGAAAGAGAGGTTTAAAGGTGGGAATTGCAGAATTTAGGACCTGGGTAGCTGAAGGCCTGACCACCAATTACAGAGGATCTAAAGCCGAGATGCACAGGATGGCAGAGGAAGCCAGTGCGGAGTTCCGGCAGGGTGATGGGGCAGGAGCAGGCTGATGGGCCAGGAGGTCAGCGAGTACAGGGTTCATTCAGATGCTGTGAGGGGACGAAGGCGAGATTATGGATAATGTCTGTGACTGGAGCTAGACTCTCCGTTGCTACTGGAGGGTGAGCAGGGTCAGTTTGTGGAGCCAAGGGCTTGGCGTGAGCTTGAGACCGGGGCACAGCTTCCGATTCTTGCATTGCGAATCCCCCTCCGCTCCCCCCCCCCCCCACCCCGCTGCTTCCCGATGTCCGGGCAGCTGTTTTCCCTTCAGGAGTTTATCCAATTCCCTTTTGGAAGTTGCCATTGAATCTGCTTCCTGCGCACTTTCAGGCAGTGCTCTGTCATAACCAACTCCCAAAACAATTTCCCCAATTTCCCCTCATTTTGTTTCTGGTCCTTTTGGAAAACATTATAAATCTCCATCCTCTGGTCACTGCCCCCCCCCCCCCCCCCCCCCCACCGCGCGCCGCCCCCCCCCCCCCCCCCCGCCGCGCCCCCCCTGCCACCCCCCTCCCCACCCCGCCAGTCCACTGGAAGCACTCTTTGGCAAAGCTTTGACAAAGAGTCATCGGACACGAAACGTTCGCTCTTTTCTCTCCCTACAGATGCTGCCGGACTTGCTGAGATTTTCCAGCATTTTCGTTACCGGAAACACTCTCCTTTATTTACCACATCAAAACCCCTCAGGATTTTAAAACGCCTCGATTAAATGACCCCTTAACCTTCTCTGCTGGAAGCCGAACAACCTCAGCTTCTCCCAATTGAATTTCTTCCATTCCTGGTCCCGTTCGGGTAAGTCCTCTCTGCAGACGTATGTGAACCGCCGTGCCGAGAATTGACCACATTTCTGACCAATGGAGGCCGAATCAGAGGTTGCATTTTTTATTTCCACCGCCTCAGGCCAGGAAAACCCTGAGCCGCAGATTTCCTTCCCAGCTCGTAGACTGCTTGCTCTGTTCCTCAGTGTTGCATTTTTCAGGAGTTACTCTTCCTGAACCCAGGTTAAGCCGGCCCCGTTGACAACACTTACTCAGCCCACCCAACTGAGCTTTTAAACTTTCCGAATTCTTGTCTGAACGACTGGGAGTCAGCCCAGTGATTTACTGAAGCCATGAATTGCCTCCTGGCTTTTAGTACAGTATTGTTGAGTCATTTAATCTTCTACTTCTTACCCTACTGCCAATGTCAGCGGTTTAACCCTGATTGCTGCCATTTTTACAAGCCACAAGCAGGAACAGGAAACTCAAGGCAGTGTAGCTGAAGTCTTTATTTTCATGTTTACTCTGAAAGTTTTGTGGTCTCGAATCACAGAATTCCAAAAGTGCACAAAGAGGTCACTTGGCCCATCAGGTCCGTACTAACCCTCTGAAAGAGGACCCTACCTAGGCCCACACCCCCACTCGATCCCTGTAACCCCAACTAACCATTTTGACTCGAAGGGGGAATTTAGCGTCACCAGTCCACCTAACCTGCACATCTCCGGACTGTGGGAGGAAACTGGAGCACCCGGAGGAAACCCACGCAGACACGGGGAGAACATGCAGACTCCACACAGTCACCCAAGGTCAGAATTGAACCCGGGTCCCTGGCGGTGTGAGGCAGCAGTGCTAACCACTGTGTGCCACTATGCCGCCCACAACACTCATTTCAAACAGGAAGCTCCACTCTGGAGATATACTCACTGGAGAAAGTGCTGCACTGTGAGAGGGTCAGTACTGAGGGAGTGCTGCACTGTCAGAGGGTCAGTACTGAGGGAGTGCTGCACTGTCAGAGGGTCAGTACTGAGGGAGTGCTGCACTGTGAGAGGGTCACTACCGAGGGAGTGCTGCACTGTGAGAGGGTCAGTACCGAGGGAGTGCTGCACTGTCAGAGAGTCAGTACTGAGGGAGTGCTGCACTGTCAGAGGGTCAGTACTGAGGGAGTGCTGCACTGTCAGAGGGTCAGTACTGAGGGAGTGCTGCACTGTCAGAGGGTCAGTACTGAGGGAGTGCCGCACTGTCAGAAGGTCAGTGCTGAGGCAGTGCTGCACTGTCAGAGGGTCAGTACTGAGGGAGTGCTGCACTGTCAGAGGGTCAGTACTGAGGGATTGTGCACTGTCAGAGGGTCAGTACTGAGGGAGTGCTGCACTGTCAGAGGGTCAGTACTGAGGGAGTGCCGCACTGTCAGAAGGTCAGTGCTGAGGGAGTGCTGCACTGTCAGAGGGTCAGTACTGAGGGAGTGCTGCACTGTCAGAGGGTCAGTACTGAGGGAGTGCTGCACTGTCAGAGGGTCAGTACTGAGGGAGTGCTGCACTGTCAGAGGGGTAGTACTGAGGGAGCGCCGCACTGTCAGGGTGTCAGTACTGAGGGAGTGCTGCACTGTCAGAGGGTCAGGACTGAGGGAGTGCTGCACTGTCAGAGGGTCAGTACTGAGGGAATGCCGCACTGTCAGGGTGTCAGTACTGAGGGAGTGCTGCACTGTCAGAGGGGCCGTACTGAGGGAGTGCTGCACTGTCAGAGGGTCAGTACTGAGGGAGTGCTGCACTGTCAGAGGGGCAGTACTGAGGGAGTGCCGCACTGTCAGGGTGTCAGTACTGAGGGAGTGCCGCACTGTCAGAGGGTCAGTACTGAGGGAGTGCTGCACTGTCAGAGGGTCAGTACTGAGGGAGTGCCGCACTGTCAGGGTGTCAGTACTGAGGGAGTGCTGCACTGTCAGAGGGTCAGTACTGAGGGAGTGCTGCACTGTCAGAGGGTCAGTACTGAGGGAGTCCTGCACTGTCAGAGGGTCAGTACTGAGGGAATGCTGCACTGTCAGAGGGTCAGTACTGAGGGAATGCTGCACTGTCAGAGGGGCAGTACTGAGGGAGTGCTGCACTGTCAGAGGGTCAGTACTGAGGGAGTGCTGCACTGTCAGAGGGGCAGTACTGAGGGAGTGCCGCACTGTCAGAGGGTCAGTACTGAGGGAGTGCTGCACTGTCAGAGGGTCAGTACTGAGGGAGTGCTGCACTGTCAGAGGGTCAGTACTGAGGGAGTGCCGCACTGTCAGGGTGTTAGTACTGAGGGAGTGCTGCACTGTCAGAGGGTCAGTACTGAGGGAGTGCTGCACTGTCAGAGGGGCAGTACTGAGGGAGTGCTGCACTGTCAGAGGGTCCGTACTGAGGGAGTGCTGCACTGTCAGAGGGTCCGTACTGAGGGAGTGCTGCGCTGTCAGAGGGGCAGTACTGAGGGAGTGCTGCGCTGTCAGAGGGGCAGTACTGAGGGAGTGCTGCACTGTCAGAGGGTCAGTACTGAGGGAGTGCTGCAGTGTCAGAGGGTCAGTACTGAGGGAGTGCTGCAGTGTCAGAGGGGCAGTACTGAGGGAGTGCTGCACTGTTAGAGGGTCAGTACTGAGGAAGTGCGGCACTGTCAGAGGGTCAGTACTGAGGGAGTGCTGCACTGTCAGAGGGTCAGTACTGAGGGAGTGCTGCACTGTCAGAGGGTCAGTACTGAGGGAGTGCCGCACTGTCAGAAGGTCAGTGCTGAGGGAGTGCTGCACTGTCAGAGGGTCAGTACTGAGGGAGTGCTGCACTGTCAGAGGGTCAGTACTGAGGGAGTGCTGCACTGTCAGAGGGTCAGTACTGAGGGAGTGCTGCAGTGTCAGAGGGGCAGTACTGAGGGAGTGCTGCACTGTTAGAGGGTCAGTACTGAGGAAGTGCGGCACTGTCAGAGGGTCAGTACTGAGGGAGTGCTGCACTGTCAGAGGGTCAGTACTGAGGGAGTGCTGCGCTGTCAGAGGGGCAGTACTGAGGGAGTGCTGCACTGTCAGAGGGTCAGTACTGAGGGAGTGCTGCAGTGTCAGAGGGTCAGTACTGAGGGAGTGCTGCAGTGTCAGAGGGGCAGTACTGAGGGAGTGCTGCACTGTCAGAGGGTCAGTACTGAGGAAGTGCGGCACTGTCAGAGGGTCAGTACTGAGGGAGTGCTGCACTGTCAGAGGGTCAGTACTGAGGGAGTGCTGCACTGTCAGAGGGTCAGTACTGAGGGCGTGCTGCATTATTATGGGGCAGTACTGAGGGAGCGCTGCATTGTCAGAGGGTCAGTACTGAGGGAGGGCTGCACTGTCAGAGGGTCAGTACTGAGGGAGTGCTGCACTGTCAGAGGGTCAGTACTGAGGGCGTGCTGCATTATTATGGGGCAGTACTGAGGGAGCGCTGCATTGTCGGAGGGTCAGTACTAAGGGAGCGCTGCGCTGTTGGAGAGCCAGCATTTAGGAAGTGCTATAATGTTGGAGGGGTAGAACTGAGAGTGTGGTACACTAAGAGAGGCAATACTGAGGCTGAGTATATTATTGGAGGGACATTGCTGAGGGACCCATTAATCCCCAGGACATGTACAGTATGGACCCGCGTACAGGGCAATGTTCCTTCTACACTGTCCCCATCGAACACTACCAGGACAGGAACAGCACAGGGTTAGATACAGAGTAAATCTGTCCCGACACTGTTCCCATCAAACACTCCCAGTGGAGGTTGCAGGTACAAAATGGGCTACTTATAGAGTAAAGCTCCCTCCAGAGGAGGGGGCAATTTAGCGTGTCCAATCCACCTAGCCTGCACATCTTTGGGTTGTGGGGGCGAAACCCACGCAGTCACGGGGAGAATGTGCAAACTCCACACGGACAGAGACCCAGAGCCGGGGTCGAACCTGGGACCTCGGCGCTGTGAGGCTGCAGGGCTAGCCCACTGTGCTACCGTGCTGCCCCGAGGTGGCACTTTTTGTGGTGTGGGAATCAGTTGCTGAGTGGGTGAGGGAGAGATTGTAAGCTCAACACAACAAACCCCCTCGGAATTTGAACAGAAATCTCTGTGAGAAGTCTTCAAAATCACAGAATTGTTGCAGTGCAGAAGGAGTCCCTTTCCCTATAGTGTCCGCATCGCCCCGTAGTTTCTGGATGACCTTGTCTCTTTGCTGTTAAACAATTAACTATGGCCTGGAAATGTTCCTGGTGATGTTAATGAGGCCTTGTGTTCTCAGCAAGCGATGTACAAGGGGGTAAATCCTTGAGACCATTACTTGCTTGATCCGTCAACAGCATCATGGCTGAATTTCTACCTCAACCCCACCTGCCCGCCCTGTTCTAGTTCATTGATGCCCAAACATCTATCAATCAATCGTGCCTTGAGTGTATTCAACATCCACGACCCTCTGGGATAGAGAATTTCAATGACTCACAATTCTTTGAGTGGAGGAATTTCTCCTCACCTTGGTCCGATATGATTGAGTCCTTATCCTTAGACTGTGCCCCACCCGGGTTCCAGGCTCTCCAACCCCTGAGAAACAGCCTTGCAGCATCTTCCCTTTGAGATTGTTATACGTTTCAACCAGGTGTTTGGGGAGTTGGTGAGGTCAAGGTCAGTCCGAGGTCGAGGTTAGTAATCTGGAGACCCAAACTCTGAGGACACGGGTTCAAAACCCACCATGACCGACGATGGAATCTAAAGCTGGCCTCAGCAATGGTGACCTTGACCTTGACAGACATCATTGATTGCTGGTTAAACACCCATATGGTTCACTCATATCTTTTAGGGAAGGAAATCTGCCATCCTTCCCTGGTCTGGTCTACATGCCCTATGCAATGGCCAATGAGCCACTCTGTTCAATGACAATGCGGGATGGGCAACATATCCCAAGGAGGAAAGAAAAAAAAAAATCACCTCTCATTTTTCTGAACTCCATGGATGTTTTCAAAATTTAAAAAAAGTGTTTGCTCCATTCTGAAAGTTACAAAGCCAATGCGCAGTGTGGACAGGGCAAGCCATCACATTGCCTGCTCCAAAGACCAATTCAAATAAAATGGAAGCCAATTCATGGTCTCCACAAGAGAGACGCACAAGGTCCAAGCTGGCAGGCAAAGGCATCGTACCTCATCTCGGGCTTGATCTTAGCCAGGGAATATAAACCTGGCCTACTCAATCTCTCCTCAGGAAAGAACTGCTTCATCCCAGGAACCAGTCTATTGAGACTTCATTCCATTCCCTTTAAGTCAAGGCTACCTTTCCAGAATATATTATCTAAATGATAAAACATTAAAACATGCTGGTGTGCAGAGGGACCTGGGTGTCCGAGTGTATGAGTCGCAAAAAGTTGGTTTACAGGTGCAACAGGTGATTAAGAAGGTGAATGGAGTTTTGTCCTTCATTGCTAGAGGGATGGGGTTTAAAACTAGGGAGGTTGTACTCCAACTGTATAGGTTCCCGTACTGGCCTCCCCGAACAGGCGGCGGAATGTGGCGACTAGGGGCTTTTCACAGTAACTTCATTGAAGCTTACTTGTGACGATAAGTGATTATTATTATAAGGTGTTAGTGCGACCACACCTGGAGTATTGTGTTCGGTTTTGGTCTCCTTACCTGAGAAAGGACGTACTGGCGCTGGAGGGTGTGCAGAGGAGATTCACTAGGTTAATCCCAGAGCTGAAGGGGTTGGATTACGAGGAGAGGTTGAGTAGACTGGGACTGTACTCGTTGGAATTTAGAAGGATGCGGGGGGATCTTATAGAAACATATAAAATTATGAAGGGAATAGATAGGACAGGTGCGGACAGGTTGTTTCCACTGGCGGGTGACAGCAGAACTAGGGGGCATAGCCTCAAAATAAGGGGAAGTAGATTTAGGACTGAGCTCAGGAGGAACTTCTTCACCCAAAGGGTTGTGAATCTATGGAATTCTCTGCCCAGTGAAGCAGTTGAGGCTCCTTCATTGAATGGTTTCAAGATAAAGATAGATAGTTTTTTGAAGAATAAAGGAATAAAGGGTTATGGTGTTCGGGCCGGAAAGTGGAGCTGAGCCCACGAAAGATCAGCCATGATCTCATTGAATGGTGGAGCAGGCTCGAGGGGCCAGATGGCCTACTCCTGCTCCCAGTTCTTACGTAAGAGGATTAAAACTGTACCCAATGCAGGTCTGGTCTCACCAAAAGCATTATCCAATTGCACCAAGACTTCTTGTCTCTTGCACTCCAGTTACAATACAGGGTGACACATCATTTGCTTTCCTAATGGCTCCCAGCATGCTAGCTTTCTGTGATTTGTGTACAAGGATACCCATGTCCCTCGACCATTTCTCAGTCTCTCGCTAGCCAGCAATGCCAAAGTCAGAAGAAGGATAGATAGCCGGAGGTAATTTTGTGAAGGTGAAGGATCTGTTAACAACAAAAAAACCTATTTGATGCGACATTCTACCCACTTTCCTGTAGGCCTCAGATACCTCGGCAATAAATAAAGATCTGTGAAGGAAAATAGGGGCCTCTAAAATATGGATACTGGGACGTTGTTTAAAATTCCATTTGCAGGACAATAAGACAAATGAAAGGGGTCTGAAATTGAAAGAGCAAAAAGGAACTCTTAAAAATTGCCATTCAGTAAAGAAAATGTCAGAATTTTGGCCATTTGAGGTCAAAGTGCAGAGCAGCTGAAAGAGGGGTCAACCTTGGTGTCGTTGGACAATGAATGTCACAGAGCGGTTAGAGGCGGGATAGAGTGGACGTGTGAGGGTGGGCCAAGAGAGATGAGTGCAACATCCTGGGACGGCACGGTGCCTCACAACTCCAGGGTCCCGGGTTCGATTCCGGCCTCGGGTGACCGCCTGTGTGGAGTTTGCACTTTCTCCCCGTGTCTGCGTGGCTTTCCTCCGGGTGCTCCAGTTTCCTCCCACAGTCCAAAGGTGTGCAGGTTAGGTGAAATGAAAATGAAAATTGCTTATTGTCACAAGTAGGCTTCAAATGAAGTTACTGTGAAAAGCCCCTAGTCGCCACATTCCGGCGCCTGTTCGGGGAGGCTGGTACGGGAATTGAACCGTGCTGCTGGCCTGCCTTGGTCTGCTTTCGAAGCCAGCGATTTAGCCCTGTGCTAAACCAGCCCCTGTGGTGGAATGGCCATGCTAAATCTCCCCTTTGTTTCCAAACGGTTAGGTAGGGTTACTGGGATACGAGGATAGGGTGGAGGTGTAGGGTGCTCTTTCCAAGGACCAGTGCAGACCCAATGGGCCAAACGGCCTCCTTCTGCACTGTAAATCCTATGATTCTACGACATATCATCAGCAGATCTCCTGGCAGCAGTAGCTACAAACAGCATCGGCAGCAGCAGCGATATACATAAAATATTCTGTTTTCCTTTTTTCTCCTTTCAAAATGGATAAGCTCACATTTCCCCACATTTTTGTTCATCTGCCACGTTCATGTCCACTCGCTTGACCTGTCTGAATCCTTTTGCCACCTCTGTGGATAATCTCCGCAGCTCTCTCTCTCATCTAACTTTGTATCGTCAGCAACTGAACCTTGGAACTGTTATATTAGGCAACGAGCCAGTGAATATAACAGGCTGCTGTAGTGATTGAATCGTGGCCCAGGTGACTGACCCCATGCAGGAATGTGTTATACAAACACTGCATTCTGCTCCTCTGAGTGCACAGCTCATCATTTTCAATCTCTCAGAGTCGGGTTGGAATTGTGCGTTGCATTGCTGCTTTCGGAGAGAGAGAGAGCCGGGGGAGAGAAAGAGGGAGAAGGAAGAGAGGAAGGGGGAGAACGACAGAGAAAGAGAGTGAGAAAAAGACGAGTGGATAGAAGAGGGAGGGAGAGGGGTGGAAAGACAGAAAGAAGGAAGAGAGGAAGGGAAGAAAAAGCGTCAGAGGCGATTGGCAGAGATCGGAGAGGGAGGAAAGAGAGGAGAAAGAGGGAGCGTCCAGGTGTAGAGATGGAGGGAAGGAATTGAGAGAGAAGGGCAGAATGAGGAGAGAGTGAAAAGTGAGAGTGACGGGGGAGAGAGGGAAGGGGACTGACACTTGGAGGAAAGAGAGAGAGAGAGAAAGAAAGCTCTCTGTCTCTCTCACCCTTACTTTTTATCATATGAACATAAGAACTAAGAGCAGGAGCAGGCAATTCAGCTCTCGGGCCCGCTCTGCCATCAATGCAATCATTTAAAAAAAAAATTTAGAGCACCCAATTCATTTTTTCCAATTAAGGGGCAATTTAGAGTGGCCAATCCGCCTGCCCTGCACATCTTTTGGGTTGTGGAGGTGACACCCACGCAGACAATGTGGAAACTCCACACGGACAGTGACCCAGGGTCGGGATCGAACCTGGGACCTCAGCACCGTGAGGCTGCAGGGCGAACCCACTGTGCCACCGTGCTGTCCTTATTCAATACAATCATGGCTGATCTCCTGCCGGCCTCAACTCCATTTTCCACCCGTTCTCCATAACCCTTTAACCCATTACTGATTAAAAAGCTATCTCCTCCTTAAGTTGACTCAATGTCCCAGCATCCGCTGTGCTCTGGGACAGTGAATTCCACAGATTCATGACCCTTTGAGAGAAACCATTTCTTCTCAACTCTATTTTAAATCTGTTACTCCATGGCCTAAAACCGTCACCTCTTGTTCCAGATTGTCCCACAAGAGGAAACATCTGCTCTACCTCAACTTTGTCAATACCGTTTATCATCTTGTACACCTCAATTTGATCTCCACTCATTCTTCTAAACTCTAGAGAGTATCAGCCGAAGCTGCTCAATATCTCTTCATAAGGCCAAACCCCTCGGGCTGGATTCTCCGCCCCGCCGCGCCACATTTCTGTTTTACCCCGCCGGCGAGGTGCTCCGTTACGCCGGCTGGTCAATGGGGTTTCCCATTGTGGGGCAGCCCCACTCCGTCAGGAGCACCCCGCCGGCGGAGAACCCAGCCCCCTCATCTCTGGAATCAATCTCGTGAATCTCCTCTGATCTGCCTCCAATGCAACTACATCCTTCCTCAAATAAGGGCACCAAACCTGTACTCCGCGTGGGGGTCTCACCAATGCCTTGTAGTTTCAGCAACACTCTCCCTACTTTGATACTCTATCTCTTTATAAAGGCCAAAATTCCATTTGCCTTCTTTATTACCTGCTGCACCTGCACACTAAGGGGCTGGTTTAGCACACTGGGCTAAATGGCTGGCTTTTAAAGCAGACCAAGGCAGGCCAGCAGCACGGTTCGATTTCCGTACCAGCCTCCCCGAACAGGCGCCGGAATGTGGCGACTAGGGGCTTTTCACAGTAACTTCATTTGAAGCCTACTTGTGACAATAAGCGATTTTCATTTTCATTTTCATCTACTGTTTGGGGATTTATAGATTCCTCCCACCAGCCATTAGACTAATTTACTACCTGGACACCGTATGCACCTGGTGCCTGGGAGTCAACGGTCACATCTGTAAAATCTCGATAGGGCGCCTGAGAGCACTGGTTTCCATAGATGTTGACCAGGCATGACAGCACCTCGGGGGATCTAGCAGACCATTAGAGAACCCCGGGTGGTCGTGGACAGGGCACAGTGGTACCTTCGCACTCACCCAGGCACCTCGGCACCTTGGTCCTACCAGCATGGCATCCTAGTAATGCCAACCTAGGGTGATAAGGGCATTTCCAAGGTGCCCAGGTCCCAGGTTGGGACTGCCAGTGGTCGGGCCATCGGGGTCCTTGCCCATTGGAGGGGTGGGGGAGGGTGGTTTCTAGGGGCCTTGAGAAGGTTGGAGGGCTGAAGAGAGGGGTGGGGTCCAGAAAGCGTGGCGGGGGGGGGGGGGGCCTGAAAGAACAAATAACAAAGAAAATTACAGCACAGGAACAGGCCCTTCGGCCCTCCCAGCCTGCGCCGATCCAGATCCTTTATCTAAATCTGTCGCCTATTTTCCAAGGATCTACGTCCCTCTGTTCCCTGCCCGTTCATATATCTGTCCAGATGCATCTTAAATGATGCTATCGCGCCCGCCTCTACCACCTCCGCTGGCAAAGCGTTCCAGGCACTCACCACCCTCTGCGTAAAAAACTTCCCACGTACATCTCCCTTAAACTTTCCCCCTCTCACCTTGAAATCGTGGCCCCTTGTAATTGACACCCCCACTCTTGGAAAAAGCTTCTTGCTATCCACCCTGTCCATACCTCTCATAATTTTGTAGACCTCAATCAGGTCCCCCACTCAACCTCCATCTTTCCAACGAAAACAATCCTAATCTACTCAACCTTTCTTCATAGCTAGCACCCTCCATACCAGGCAACATCCTGGTGAGCCTCCTCTGCACCATTTCTGAAGCATCCACATCCTTCTGGTAATGTGGCGACCAGAACTGCACGCAGTAGTCCAAATGTGGCTTAACCAAAGTCATATACAACTGTAACATGACCTGCCGACTCTTGTACTCAATACCCCTTCCGATGAAGGCAAGCATGCTGTATGCCTTCTTGACCACTCTATCGACCTGCGTTGCCACCTTCAGGGTACAATGGACCTGAACTCCCAGATCTCTCTGTACATCAATTTTCCCCAGGACTCTTCTATTAACCATATAGTCCGCTCTTGAGTTAGATCTTCCAAAATGCATCACCTCGCATTTGCCTGGATTGAACCCCATCTGCCATTTCTCTGCCCAACTCTCCAATCTATCTATATTTTGTTGTATTCTCTGACAGTCCTCCTCGCTATCTGCAACTCCACCAATCTTAGTGTCATCTGCAAAGGGTGGGTGTGTAAAGGTTGGGGCTGCCGCTGAAAATGGTGCCCTGATAGAACATAGAACAGTACAGCACAGAACAGGCCCTTCGGCCCTCGATGTTGTGCCGAGCAATGATCACCCTACTCAAACCCACGTATCCACCCTATACCCGTAACCCAACACACCCTTAACCTTCCTTTTAAGGAAACTACGGGCAATTTAGCATGGCCAATCCACCTAACCCGCACATTTTTGGACTGTGGGAGGAAACCGGAGCACCCGGAGGAAACCCACGCACACACGGGGAGGACGTGCAGACTCCACACAGACAGTGACCCAGCCGGGAACCGAACCTGGGACCCTGGAGCTGTGAAGCATTTATGCTAACCACCATGCTACCGTGCTGCTCTATGATCTATGAAGAGCCGAGAAATAGACTAAAGTGTGGTCTCGGCGGAGAAACTCGTCCAGGCCCCAAATTCAGCAAAGTGTGGGTGAATAGCGGGGGAAATCTCGGCTTTGCAGCTGTCGAGAAACACGTCACTAAACTCACCCAAAAGCGGACTTGAACGTTTTTCCACTGAATCGCGCCCACAGCCTTTAGGTTTCTTCTATTATAAAATTTCCCTCCTCTTGTCTAATTCCTTGGTGCAACGTTACGAATTAGGCGATTCGCCAGGACTCTGGTCCCAGCTTGATTCAGAGGAAGACCGTCCCATCAGAACAGCTCCCTCCTTCCCCAGTTACTGGTGCCAATGTCCCATGAACTCTGACCCATTTCTCCCAAACCACCCTTTGAGCCACACATTTGACCTCTTTAATCTTATTGATCCTGTGCCAATGACCTTGTGGCTCATGTAATAATCCGGAGAATATTGGGCGGGATTCTCCCCTACCCGGCAGGGCGGGGGTGGTCCCGGCACCGAGGAGTGGCGGGAACCACTCTGGCGTCGGGCCGCCCCAAAGTTGCGGAATCCTCCGCACCTTCAGAGGCTCGGCCGGCGCCGGAGTGGTTTGCGCCGGGCCAGCCGGCGGGGAAGGGGCTTGACGGCGCACCAACCGGCGCCAAAGGGCCTCCGCCGGCGCGAGTTGGCGCATGCGTGGGAGCGCCAGCATGTGCTGCCGCCATCCCAGCACATGCGCAGAGGGGTTCGTCTCCGCACCGGCCATCGAGGACAGCTACAGCCGCCGGTGCGGATGAATAGAGAGGCCCTCAGCACTGGCCCGCCCGTGGATCGGTGGGCCCCGATCGCGGGCCAGGCCACCGTGGCAGCCCCCCCCCCCGCCCCCCCCCCCCCCCCCCCCCCCCCCCCCTCCCAGGACCAGATCCCTCCACGCCTCCCGGAGGACCCCGGAAGACGCTGGTCCTGCTGGCAAATACCTGGTGAAACATACGCCGGCAGGACTGGCTGAAAACGGGCGGCCACTCGGCCCATCGTGGGCTGGAAAATCGCCGGGGGGGGGGGCGCTGCTAGCGGCCGCCGACCGGCGCGACGCGATTGCCGCCTCCGGCAAATCTCCGCCGCTGGGGAATTCGGCAGCCGGCGGGGGTGGGATTCACGCCGCCCCCGGCAATTCACCGACCCCGCGGGGGGGGGGGGGGGGGGGGGTCAGAGAATCCCGCCCATTACCTTTTTAGATCTGATTTTTAATTTAGCCCCTCGCTGTTTGTATTCCTGCAGCAGCACCTCTATCCTTGTTCTAACTCTGTCATTGGTACCTATGTGGACCATGACACCTGGATCTTTACCCTCCCACTCCAAGTTCCTCTGCAGTCCAGATGAGATATCCCAAACCTGAGGACCAGGGGGCAACACAACCTTCGGAACTCTCAATCCTGGTCATGGAGAACAGTTTCTATGCCTCTAACTATACTACCTCCAATTACAACTACATTTCTTTCACACCCCCACTTGAATGGCCCCCTGCACCACGGTGCTGTGGTCAGGTTGCTCAACCTTCTCACAGTCCCCACTCTCATCCACACAGGAAGCAAGAATCTTGAACCTGTTGGACAAGGTCAAGGGCTGAGGCTCCTGCAACCCTATATTCTGGAACCTTCTACCTGCCTCAGTTGCAGCCACACCCTCCTGTCCCCGACCACTGGCCAAATTCAAGATGGTGAATCTAAGGGATGCGACTGTCTCCTGAAACAGAGCGTCCCGGTAACTCTCCCCCTCCCCGATGTGTCACAGTGTCCGAAGCTCAGACTCCAGCTCACCAACACTGAGCTGGAGTTCCTCAAGCAACCAACACTTACTGCAGACAGGGTCACTGGGAACCCAAGGGGGACTAATCGAGTGCTGCACTGTCAGAGGGTCAGTACTGAGGGAGTGCTGCACTGTCAGAGGGTCAGTACTGAGGGAGTGCTTCACTGTCAGAGGGTCAGTACTGAGGGAGTGCTGAACTGTCAGAGGGTCAGTACTGAGGGAGTGCCGCACTGTCAGAGGGTCAGTGCTGAGGGAGTGCTGCACTGTCAGAGGGTCAGTACTGAGGGAGTGCTGCACTGTCTGAGGATCAGTACTGAGGGAGTGCTGCACTGTCAGTAGCTAGGGAGTGCTGCACTGTAGAGATGCAGTACTGAGGGAGTGCTGCACTGTCAGAGGGTCAGTACTGAGGGAGTGCTGCACTGTCAGAGGGTCAGTACTGAGGGAGTGCTGCACTGTCAGAGGGTCAGTAGCTAGGGAGTCCTGCACTGTCAGAGGGTCAGTACTGAGGGAGTGCTGCACTGTCAGAGGGTCAGTACTGAGGGAGTGCTGCACTGTCAGAGGGTCAGTACTGAGGGAGTGCTGCACTGTCAGAGGGTCAGTAGCTAGGGAGTCCTGCACTGTCAGAGGGTCAGTGCTGAGGGAGTGCCGCACTGTCAGAGGGTCAGTGCTGAGGGAGTGCTGCACTGTCAGAGGATCAGTACTGAGGGAGTGCTGCACTGTCTGAGGATCAGTACTGAGGGAGTGTTGCACTGTCAGTGGGTCAGTACTGAGGGAGTGCTGCACTGTAGAGATGCAGTACTGAGGGAGTGTTGCACTGTCAGAGGGTCAGTACTGAGGGAGTGCTGCACTGTCAGAGGGTCAGTACTGAGGGAGTGCTACACTGTCAGAGGGTCAATACTGAGGGAGTGCTGCACTGTCAGAGGGTCAGTACTGAGGGAGCTGCACTGTCAGAGGGTCAGTACTGGGGTAGCGCTGCACTGTCAGAAGGTCAGTACTTAGGGAGTGCTGCACTGTCTGAGGATCAGTACTGAGGGAGTGCTGCACTGTCAGAGGGTCAGAACTGAGGGAGTGCTGCACTGTCAGAGGGTCAGTGCTGAGGGAGTGCTGCACTGTCAGAGGGTCAGTACTGAGGGAGTGCTGCACTGTCAGAGGGTCAGTACTGAGGGAGTGCTGCACTGTCAGAGGGTCAGTAGCTAGGGAGTCCTGCACTGTCAGAGGGTCAGTACTGAGGGAGTGTTGCACTCTCAGAGGGTCAGTACTGAGGGAGTGCTGCACTGTCAGAGGGTCAGTACTGAGGGAGTGCTGCACTGTCAGAGGGTCAGTACTGAGGGAGTGCTACACTGTCAGAGGGTCAGTACTGAGGGAGTGCTGCACTGTCAGAGGGTCAGCACTGAGGGAGTGCTGCACTGTCAGAGGGTCAGTACTGAGGGAGTGCTGCACTTCCGTTTGAACGTTTGGCAGGTTGGTTCGACGTTGACTGCAACTTGAAGCAGGGAGGCTGGAAACAAACGTCTGACACCGGAGATGATCCAACACAGTTTTATTTGACTATGAACTGCTGTACATGTTCAGCTGTGGGTTGACACTCTACTAATCCTACTGATTACCTCTTACTGGCTTGACCAGACTTACTAGTTACCACATGGCAATAGCGCCCACTAACTTGTGCACTCTGACTGTCTCAGTATCTGGGTCCCGAAAAGAGCGGGAGGCTTAATGCCCTGTGGGCTTTATAGTGGTGGTGTCCTGTCTGGTGATTGGTTGTTCCGTGTTGTGTGTTCATTGGTCATCCTGTGTGTCAATCACTGCCTGTCTGCCTCATTATATACAACACCGTTGTGCTGGCTCTTTGTATGAGCAACCAATTACAGAAAACAAATAAACTTATATAGCACAGCTTAACACAATTAAACAACCTTGGGCCCTTCGCATGAATGAAGAAACAAAATTTGGTGTTGAGCTGCATAAGGATATTTTACGACAGATAATCCGCAGACTGAACCAAGGGATAGGTTTTATTGAGAGTTTTAAAGAAAGAGTGAATGTGGCAGAGAGACAGAAAGGTTCAAGGTGGAGAATTCCAGGGCTTATAGGCCATCGCCATCGATTGTGGAGCAATTAAAAGCAGTAAGAGCCCAGAATGAGAGATCGCGTTGAGTTGTGGGGCTGGAGGGTATAGAGATAGGGAGGTGGGAACGATCTGGAATGAACAGTTTGCTTAACAGGATAGGTTGGACATTCCGGGCATGTTTCCAATGGTGGGGTGGGTGACCCGACTGAAGTCCATAAGATCCTGAACGGCTTTGACAAGGTGGACGTGGAAAGGATGTTTCCTTTTGAAATGAAATGAAAATGAAAATCGCTTATTGTCCCCAGTAGGCTTCAATTAAATTACTGTGAAAAGCCCCTAGTCGCCACATTCCGGCGCCTGTCCGGGAGACTGGTACGGGAATCGAACCGTGCTGCCGGCCTGCTTGGTCTGCTTTAAAAGCCAGCTATTTAGCCGAGTGAGCTAAACCAGCCCTGGGTGAGGCCAGCACTCGGGGGTGCTGTTTTAAAAGTCGGGGTCGCCCTATTTGCACGCGGTTCGGGAGAACTCTCTCAGATGACTGTGCCACTTTGGAAATTCCTGCCTCAGAAGGTGAGGCTGGGGTGATTGAATATTTTACAGGTGAAGGTAGATTGACTCCCATTGGGTCAAGCGAACCAAAGGTTACCGGGGGGGGGGGGGGGGGGGGGGGGGTGGACTAGAAACGCAAACACATCAGCCATGATCTTATTGATTCACGGAACAGTTTTGAGGACTCTGATGCTCCCCTTTCTGATGTTCGTACGTTCTGAGATTCACGCGTGTGCTTGATGAAGATCACAGTGCAAGCCATCAGCAAACAAGTGACCCTTTGACAGAACCTCGAAGGACCCAATGAGTGGAGCATTGAGGTTTGCGGGCCGTGGACTGAACAGTGTACTAGAACTATTTTAAATAACTCGATAAAATAAGAACATTTCAACCTGATAAAGGGAGCCTTGTTTCTCAAGAATGTCTGGCAAGACGTGCTGACAGAAAGCGATTACAGAGAGGATTCATCCAGGAATAACGCAAAGAGAAAATGCTGCGAGTTCGAATGGAAACACTGCACTTTTCAGATATTTAGGTCCTGATGGCGAAATATGTTGACTTGCTTCAAATTTCCTGATTTATTTTTAAATTGGCACTGCTTTTTTGCTAATTTTATCATGACCCAATATTAGAACATGCATATGATGGGAAGTGATTTGTACACACATTATAAACCCAATGAAGTCCTGTTCAGTTAATCTACCTTGAGGTGCGCGACGTACAACCATCAATAATAATAATGTTTGGGTACACAGAGGGAGAATTCAGAATGTCCAAATTACCTAACAGCACATCTTTCGGGACTTGTGGGAGGAAACCGGAGCACCCGGAGGAAACCCACGCAGACACGGGGAGAACGTGCAGACTCCGCATAGACAGTGACCCAAGCCGGGAATCAAACCTGGGACCCTGGCGCTGTGAAGCCATAGTACTATCCACTTGTAATACTCTGGTGCCCATAATCAGATTTAAACTATGACGCAAGAGGTTATCGTACTGGACGAGTATCCCAGAGACTACTTCATCAGTTCCCTGCCCAAAGTCAGGTCTGACCCACGGCACCATGATCTCCACCAGGGGTAGGGCAAGGAGGCAGGTCCTGTATCCATCCCACAGAACAGAGATTGAACATTACGCTGTGGGAAGCAATCGAATCTGCACTAGTCACCCAACCAACCAACGTATTGTTAGAGGCGCGGATTTTCCTTCCACCAGCCGGGTGGCCAAGAATCTCCTGTTCTTATCGTCTGTCATTGGCATGTTTGGAAGGAATCATAGGTTGATACTTATTCGGCCACGTTACGAACACACCTTCCTTGGCCGTCAAGTAATAATAATATTCTCTCCACAGATACAGGGAGAACGTGCAGACTCCGCACAGACAGCGACCCAAGTCGGGAATTGAACCTGGCACCCTGGAGCTGTGAAGCAACAGTGCTACCCACTGTGCTACCGTGCTGCCCACATCCTGGAGTGGGACTTGAATCTGAGTTTTTGGCTCAGAGGGAGGGGCACAACTACCGCACCACCCAAGCTCGTCAGCCTAGAGACCTGACCCAGATATCTACTGGCCTGGATTACTAATTTAGACATTTGGGCCGGAATTCTCCACTATCCGGCAGGGCGTGCCGTACCAGCACCGAGAAGTGGCGGAAACCACTCTGGCATCGGGCCGCTCGGCAGGTGTGGAATCCTCCGCACCTTCAGGGGCTAGGCCGGCGGCGGCGCGGTTGGTGCCGCGGCAATCGCCACCGAAGGGCCTCCGCCGGCCGGCGCGAGTTGGCGCATGCGCGGGAGCGCCAGCGTGTGCTGGCATCATCCAACGCATGCACGGGGGATTCCTCTCCGCGCTGGCCATGGCGGACCGTTGCAGCGGCCGGTGCGGTGGGAAAGAGTGCCCACACGGCACAGGTCCGCCCGTGGATTGGTCGGTGATATCATCCCCGCGCATGCTCGAGGGGGGGGGTTTTACCTACGCGTCGGCCATCACGGAGGCTGACGCGGCCGACACGTAGGAAATTAGTGCTCCCACGGCATAGGCCCGCCCACGGATTGGTGGGCCCCGATCGCGGGCCAGGCCACCGTGGGGGTGCCCCCTGCGCCCACTCCCCCCCCAGGTCCCCGGAGCCTGCCCGCGCTGACAGGTCCCGCCGGTAAGGGACCTAGTCCAATTTACGCCTGCGGGACTGGCAAAGAACCAGTGGGACTTCAGCCCATCACGGGCCGGAGAATCGCCGGGGGGGGCGGCGCGATTCCCACCGAATATCCGGTGCCAGAGAATTTGGCGGCCGGCGGAGTCGGGATTCATGCTGCCCCCCCACGATTTACCGACCTGGCGGGGGGGGGGGGGGGGGGGGGGGGGGGGGGTCAGAGAATGCCGCCGCAAGTTTATGGAGGGAGTTTGACCAAAAGCTGGGATCAATCACTCACTCAGTGTTCCCTGCAGAAATTCTCAGGAATGTGACACTCTAACACCTGGCCAAAATTTGGGAAAATGCTCAGGTTTGACTTGGATTTTGGGTAAATGTTTTCCATCTCTTTCCTTAGATTATTCCTCTCACCCCCACCTTCCAGTTCCACCCGGAACTCCGTTTAAAGATGGCAAATGATCAAACTGTCAGCGAGAGACAGAACCCCTGAAGCATGGGATTCAGAGAGTGGTCTTGGGTCTTGGGTTTCTGCTTCTCACTTGCAGTGATTCCCAAGAAGACTGAGGCCTCCTAGAAATAGTCCCTTGGTCCTCTATCGGAAATATATGAAAGCAGTTTGGTGGGCAGTAATTACATGGGCAATGAGAGGATGGATGGATGGATGCATGAATGGATGGACGGAAGGACGGACGGACGGGAAGTGTGTCCTGCAGTCAGCATCACTGTGAAGCAGTCTGGGAAGAGTGTCCTGCAGTCAGAATCACAGTGAAGCAGTTTGGGAACGGTGTCCTGCAGTCAGCGTCACAGTGAAGCAGTCTGGGAAGAGTGTCCTGCAGTCAGCGTCACAGTGAAGCAGTCTGGGAAGAGTGTCCTGCAGTCAGCAGTGCAGTGAAGCAGTCTAGAAAGGATGCCCTGCAGTCAGTATCACAGTGAAGCAGTCTGGGAAAAGTTTGAGGTACTCTTGGTGTTACTGCACGTAGCGTAGGTCTGGCCCATTACCCGACCCTACGCCGCAGCAGTCACCCGGGCCATCTTCAAATTGATCTGGAGATCCAAGATGGGCCGTGTCCGAAGGGACACCAGGTACAAACCTCTGGATAAAGGAGGGAGGAACATACCCAACTTCTCCCTCATCCTGATGGCCACCTTTGTGTGCAGCTGCATCAAGCGTGGACCCCAGGTATGCAAACACCAAGTGTCACTACATACTGAGGTTTTACCTGTCCCCGGTGTTACGAAGGATGGGCCTGGCCTCATTGCCGCGGAAAGCTCCAAGTAGTTGGACCGTGCCGTACCACCTGTCCCTTGTGGAAAAATTTCTGAGGAAAAACACCTTTGACCACAAGGCAGCACGTAATGTCCTCGAGGCCCTCAGGGAAAAGGAGACTATGGAGGACGTTGGATGGTTCCCTGAGCCGACTGTCAGTCATCTGGCGGAACGCCTCATCACCAGAACTTACAAACAAGCACCAAGACCTAGCTTGGCTGGTGGTGAGAAGGGCCCTCCCCGTCAGATTCTTCATGTACACCCGAAGGCTCAGCACCGTTGCACGCAGCCCTCTGATTGGCTGTGGGGGAAATGAGATGGTCACCCACCTCCTTGTGGAATGTGCCTTTGCAAAGAAGGTCTGGAGAGAGATGCGGTGGGATTTGTCAAGGTTCATCCCGAGCAGCTCAGTAACACAGGACTCTGTGCTCTACGGACTGTTTCCAGGGGGACACACCGAGACAAACATCAACTGCTGCTGGAAGGTCATCAACTCGGCGAAAGACGCTCTTTGGTCTGCCCGAAACTTGCTGATCTTCCAGTGCAAAGAATTGTCTCGACCGAGTGTTGCAGACTGGCACGTTCCAAGGTCCAGGACTACGTGCTGAGGGACGCACTCAAGCTTGGGGCAGCTGCCGCCAAGGCGCAATGGGGAAAGGCCACTGTGTAAGGTCTTACCAGTAAATATACACCGAGGGGTTGGTAACAGTGTAAAACCCCTCGGTCTGGGCCATCAACACTCCAATGTATAAAAGAAACATGACAATGTAAATATTTAAGAAAGAATTGTAACATAAAGAGGGATATGTGTGTAATGTCATCCCAATTGAATGGAAGAAAGTCAAGGGAATGTGTAACTTTGATGGAAATGTACAGTCACAATTTGAAATGTTCTGTAATGTTAATTACAGATCTTATGAATATATTTTTGAAAAAAAAGTCTGGGAAGAGTGTCTTACAGTCAGAATCACAGTGTAGCAGTCTGGGATAGTGTCCTGCAGTCAGTGTCACAGTGAAACAGTCTGGGAAGAGTGTCCTGCAGTCAGCATCACAGTGAAGCAGTCTGGGAAGAATACCCTGCAGTCAGAATCACAGTGTAGCAGTCTGGGATAGTGTCCTGTAGTCAGTGTCACAGTGAAACAGTCTGGGAAGAGTGTCCTGCAGTCAGCGTCACAGTGAAGCAGTCTGGGAAGGATGTCCTGCAGTCAGCATCACAGTGTAGCAGTCTGGGATAGTGTCCTGTAGTCAGTGTCACAGTGAAGCAATCTGGGAAGAGTGTCCTGCAGTCGGTGTCACAGTGAAGCAGTCTGGGAAGAGTGTCCTGCAGTCAGAATCACAGTGAAGCAGTCTGGGAAGAGTGTCCTGCAGTCAGCGTCACAGTGAAGCAGTCTGGGATAGTGTCCTGCAGTCAGTGTCACAGTGAAACAGTCTGGGAAGGATGCCCTGCAGTCAGCGTCACAGTGAAGCAGTCTGGGAAGAGTGTCATGCAGTCAGTGTCACAGTGAAGCAGTCTGGGATAGTGTCCTGCAGTCAGTGTCGCAGTGAAACAGTCTGGGAAGGATGCCCTGCAGTCAGCGTCACAGTGAAGCAGTCTGGGAAGGATGCCCTGCAGTCAGCGTCACAGTGAAGCAGTCTGGAAAGAGTGTCATGCAGTCAGCATCACAGTGAAGCAGTCTGGGAAGGATGCCCTGCAGTCAGCATCACAGTGTAGCAGTCTGGGATAGTGTCCTGTAGTCAGTGTCACAGTGAAGCAGTCTGGGAAGAGTGTCATGCAGTCAGTGTCACAGTGAAGCAGTCTGGGATAGTGTCCTGCAGTCAGTGTCACAGTGAAACAGTCTGGGAAGGATGCCCTGCAGTCAGCGTCACAGTGAAGCAGTCTGGAAAGAGTGTCATGCAGTCAGCATCACAGTGAAGCAGTCTGGGAAGGATGCCCTGCAGTCAGCGTCACAGTGAAGCAGTCTGGGAAGAGTGTCATGCAGCCAGTATCACAGTGAAGCAGTCTGGGAACAGGGTCCTGCAGTCAGTGTCACAGTGTAGCAGTCTGGGATACTGTCCTGTAGTCAGTGTCACAGTGAAGCAATCTAGGAAGAGTGTCCTGCAGTCAGCATCACAGTGAAGCAGGCTGGGAAAGTGCCCTGCAGTCAGAATCACAGTGAAGCAGTCTGGGAAGACTGTCCTGCAGTCAGAATCACAGTGAAGCAGTCTGGGAAGGATGCCCTGCAATCAGAATCAGAGTGAAGCAGTCTGGGAAGGATGTCCTGCAGTCAGTGTCACAGTGAAGCAGTCTGGGAAGGATGCCCTGCAGTCAGAATCACGGTGAAGCAGTCTGGGATAGTGTCCTGCAGTCAGTGTCACAGTGAAGCAGTCTGGGAAGAGTGTCCTGCAGTCAGTGTCACAGTGAAGCAGTCTGGGAAAGTGTTCTGCAGTCAGAATCACAGTGAGACAGTCTGGGAAGTGTGTCCTGCAGTCAGTGTCACAGTGAAGCAGTCTGGGAAGGATGCCCTGCAGTCAGTGTCACAGTGAAGCAGTCTGGGAAGAGTGTCCTGTAGTCAGCGTCACAGTGAAGCAGTCTGGGAAGGATGTCCTGCAGTCAGCATCACAGTGTAGCAGTCTGGGATAGTGTCCTGTAGTCAGTGTCACAGTGAAGCAATCTGGGAAGAGTGTCCTGCAGTCGGTGTCACAGTGAAGCAGTCTGGGAAGAGTGTCCTGCAGTCAGAATCACAGTGAAGCAGTCTGGGAAGAGTGTCATGCAGTCAGTGTCACAGTGAAGCAGTCTGGGATAGTGTCCTGCAGTCAGTGTCACAGTGAAACAGTCTGGGAAGGATGCCCTGCAGTCAGTGTCACAGTGAAGCAGTCTGGGAAGAGTGTCCTGCAGTCAGCGTCACAGTGAAGCAGTCTGGAAAGAGTGTCATGCAGTCAGCATCACAGTGAAGCAGTCTGGGAAGGATGCCCTGCAGTCAGCGTCACAGTGAAGCAGTCTGGGATAGTGTCCTGTAGTCAGTGTCACAGTGAAGCAATCTAGGAAGAGTGTCCTGCAGTCAGAATCACAGTGAAGCAGGCTGGGAAAGTGCCCTGCAGTCAGAATCACAGTGAAGCAGTCTGGGAAGACTGTCCTGCAATCAGAATCAGAGTGAAGCAGTCTGGGAAGGATGTCCTGCAGTCAGTGTCACAGTGAAGCAGTCTGGGAAGGATGCCCTGCAGTCAGCGTCACAGTGAAGCAGTCTGGGAAGAGTGTCCTGCAGTCAGAATCACGGTGAAGCAGTCTGGGATAGTGTCCTGCAGTCAGAATCACGGTGAAGCAGTCTGGGATGAGTGTCTTGTAGTCAGCGTCACAGTGAAGCAGTCTGGGATGAGTGTCTTGTAGTCAGCGTCACAGTGAAGCAGTCTGGGAAAGTGTCCTGTAGTCAGCGTCACAGTGAAGCATTCTGGGAAAGTGTCCTGCTGTCAGCGTCACAGTGAATCAGTCTGGGATAGTGCCCTGCAGTCAGCATCACAGTGAAGCAGTCTGGGAAAGTGTCCTGCAGTCAGTGTCACAGTGAAGCAGTCTGGGATAGTGTCCTGCAGTCAGTGTCACAGTGAAGCAGTCTGGGAAGAGTGTCCTGCAGTCAGTGTCACAGTGAAGCAGTCTGGGAAGTGTGTCCTGCAGTCAGTGTCACAGTGAAGCAGTCTGGGAAGGATGCCCTGCAGTCAGTGTCACAGTGAAGCAGTCTGGGAAGAGTGTCCTGCAGTCAGTGTCACAGTGAAGCAGTCTGGGAAGAGTGTCCTGCAGTCAGTGTCACAGTGAAGCAGTCTGGGAAGAGTGTCCTGCAGTCAGTGTCACGGTGAAGCAGTCTGGGAAAGTGTCATGCAGTCAGCATCACAGTGAAGCAGTCTGGGATAGTGTCCTGTAGTCAGTGTCACAGTGAAGCAATCTAGGAAGAGTGTCCTGCAGTCAGCATCACAGTGAAGCAGGCTGGGAAAGTGCCCTGCAGTCAGAATCACAGTGAAGCAGTCTGGGAAGACTGTCCTGCAATCAGAATCAGAGTGAAGCAGTCTGGGAAGGATGTCCTGCAGTCAGTGTCACAGTGAAGCAGTCTGGGAAGGATGCCCTGCAGTCAGAATCACGGTGAGACAGTCTGGGAAGTGTGTCCTGCAGTCAGTGTCACAGTGAAGCAGTCTGGGAAGGATGCCCTGCAGTCAGTGTCACAGTGAAGCAGTCTGGGAAGAGTGTCCTGTAGTCAGAACCACAGTGATGCAGTCTGGGAAGAGTGTCTTGTAGTCAGTATCACAGTGAAGCAGTCTGGGATAGTGTCCTGCTGTCAGCGTCACAGTGAAGCAGTCTGGGAAGAGTGACCTGCAGTCAGTGTCACAGTGAAGCAGTCTAGGAAGAGTGTCCTGCAGTCAGTATCACAGTGAAGCAGTCTGGGATAGTGTCCTGTAGTCAGAATCACAGTGAAGCAGTCTGGGATAGTGTCCTGTAGTCAGAATCACAGTGAAGCAGTCTGGGAAGAGTGTCCTGCAGTCAGTGTCACAGTGAAGCAGTCTGGGAAGAGTGTCCTGCAGTCAGTGTCACAGTGAAGCAGTCTGGGAAGAGTGCCCTGCAGTCAGAATCACAGTGAAGCAGTCTGGGAAGAGTGTCCTGCAGTCAGCGCCACAGTGAAGCAGTCTGGGAACAGTGTCCTGCAGTCAGCAGTGCAGTGAGCAGTCTGGGAACATGCCGATTGGTAAATAGGAACTGGTGAGTATTTATTCTACTCTTTGATAGTATAGTAAGAATGCAGGTATGGCCTATTGTTACAGTGTCAGCATCTGGAGTTGAAGAAGGTCCTTAGCAGTATTAACATTCACAAGCTTGGAAGTTGTAAGTGATTGAAGGGCAGTCATGGCAGAAGTGTGGCTGCATGGTATGCTCTTCCTGTGGTATGTGGGAAACCAGGAACATCTCATGAATTTGTGTGCATCAAGTGTCTCCAGCTGCAGCTACTGGAGATCCATGTATTGGAGCTGGAGTGGTGGCTGGAGTCATTCTTAAGCACCTGTGAGGCTGAGATTTTCATGCATGGTGCATTTAGAGAGGTGGTCCTACCCCAGGTTCTGCACTGGCAGAAAGGGAATGGAGAGTAGAAGTAGGCAGGCAGCACAGCAGTCCCCTGGGCCAATACCCCTCTCAAACGTATAGGCTTCTTTGGATACTGTTGGGAGTACTGACTTCTCAGGGGAATGCAGTGGAAGCCAAGTCCGTGAGCCAAGGGTGGTGCAACTGCGCAGATGGAGAAGCAACAGAGAGGAAGGGCGAAAGTGTAGGGGATTCAAATGTAAGTGGAACAGATAGGCATTTGCATGGCCACAAAAGTAATTCCAGGATGGTATGTTGCCGCTTCGGTGTTAGGGTCCACCAAGTCACAGAGCATCCACAGAACATTTTTGAGGAGGAACGTGGTGAGCTAGCAGTCACGGTACCAATGACATAGGTTAAAAAAAAGGTCCTGAAAGCTGAATACATGGTGTTAAATGATACATTAAGCAGGTGGATCTCTAAAGTGGTAAATCTCAGCATTACTCCCAGTGTCACACGCTAGTGGCTGGTTTAGCACACTGGGCTAAATCGCTGGCTTTTAAAGCAGACCAAGGCAGGCCAGCAGCATGGGTCAATTCCCGTACCAGCCTCCCCGAACAGGCACCGGAATGTGGCGACTAGGGGCTTTTCACAGTAACTTCATTGAAGCCTGCTCGTGACAATAAGCGATTTTCATTTCATTTCATTCTCTTTCATTAGTGAGCAGCAATAGGAGGGTAAAGAAGATGAAGGCATGGCACGCGTGGTGGTGTAGGAGGAGGGGTTTCAGATCCTTGAGGCACTGGGGAAGGTCAGACCTGTACAAACTGGATGGGTCACACCCCAACTGGACTGGGACCCAATATTGGGAGGGGGGGGGGGGTTTGCTCTTGTTGTTGGGGAGGCTTCAGACAAGTTTGGCAGTGGGGGGTGATACCTGACCAGGGTGTTCGAGATGTCGGAGACTGGGGCAGAAACAAAAGGCAGAAAAAGTGAAAGCAAAAAACGAAGACATGTGAATAAAAGGCAAAAAGCAAATAGTGGCTCTATTGTCCCTAGAGATGGGCTTTAGTGTGAGGAGACATGGAGAAAAACGTTAAGATTTATGTGTCTTCATACACGGAGCATAATAAACAAGATAAATGAACTGACGGCACAAATAAAGTTAAATGTGTATGATCTGATAACCATTGCTGACACATGGTTGCAAGGAGACTAAAGTTGGGAAATCAATATCCAGGGTTCTTTGTCTTTGAGGAAGGCCATAGAACATAGAACATTACAGTGCAATACAGGCCCTTCGGCCCTCGATGTTGCACCGTCCTGTGAAACCCTTCTAAAGTCCCTCTACACTATTCCCTTATCGTCCATATGCCTATCCAATGACCATTTGAATGTGTTTAATGTTGGCGAGTCCACTACTGTTGCAGGCAGGGCATTCCACGCCCTTACTACTCTCTGAGTAAAGAACCTACCTCTGACATCTGTCCTATATCTATCTCCCCTCAATTTAAAGCCAAGTCCCCTCGTGCCGGACATCACCATCCGAGGAAAAAGGCTCTCGATGTCCACCCTATCTAATCCTCTGATCATCTTGTATGCCTCAATTAAGTCACCTCTTAACCTTCTTCTCTCTAACGAAAACAGCCTCAAGTCCTTCAGCCTTTCCTCATATGATCGTCCCTCCATACCAGGCAACATTCTTGTAAATCTCTCTGTACCCTTTCCAATGCTTCCACATCCTTCCTATAATGTGGCGACCAGAACTGCACGCAATACTCCAAATGCGGCCGCACCAGAGTTTTGTAAGGAAGAGGCATTGGGATCGCCCTGTTAATAAGAGAGGAAATAAGTACCATTCTGAGGGATTATCTGGACTCAAAGGTGTGGCGCCGATTTGGGTGGAAGTGACAAATACCAAAGGAATGAAGAGAGTGGTAGGAGTATTGTAAAGAGTCCTGGTACTGGTGAAGCTTTGTGATGATGGCCCTCGGTTGTTTCTCGGCCTTGGGCTTTGGCTGGAGTAATCTGTCTCTTTCGGGCAGCTTGGGGAAGCTATCTCTTTCCACCAGGTTAGCCAGCATTTGGGCCACATATTCCATGGGATTCCTGCCCTCAGTTCCCTCCGGTCGGCCCAACCTTTCCCCTTAGAGTCCCTTGTATTGCCACCAACCTTGCCATCTCTGTCTCTAATACGGCGATCCGGTCACTCTGGTCTGCTGAGGCCTTCTCCAGCTCCCTTATCATTCCAACCTGGGTCTCTAACTGCCTTTTCCAGAGCCACCTGCAGGGTGATCAGTGCCTCTGCCGCCCCCACCTTGACTGTTGCCCTCATCTCTGTCTTAATGTCCTCTTTGAGCTCCTTGAGTTCCTGTGTGAGGAACTCCCTCCATCAGTTTGTCAGGGTGGAAGGTGGGGGCGCTCTGTGTGTGTCCTGGCGGTCTGTCTCGTCCAGGCATGGCAGGGGCCTCGCGGCCCCCCCCCCCCCCCCCCCCCCCCCCCGTCCTTGCCATCACCTCATTCCTTCTCTCCAGGCTTTTGCTGCCTTTTCCACCTTTTTGGCGCCTGGAGCTGCTGTTGTTCAGCATGACTTGTCCTGATGGTATTGGTAGAGGGTGAGGGGTGTTTTGGGCTTAAAGTGTCTGATTCCATGTTTTCAGGACGTGAGCCACCTTTCCCGCGTCCACTCAGCACATCCTCGTCACGAAAGTCCTCCGGAATGCTCTGCTTCTAAGTATGAATCCTTCGATGGTTCTGGAACTGTGCCAAAGGATTGTAACACTGCCAACGCGATACCTTTGTTCAAAAAAGAAAGCAGGTAAAACGCAGGAAACTGCATAGCCAGTTCGTCGAACTCCAGTTGTTGGAAAAATATTAGAATCGATTATTAAGGAGAGAATAGGTGTGCATTTGGAAAGTCATAATCTGACCAAGTAGAGTCAGCATGGGTGGGATTCTCCGATACCCCGGCGGGTAGGAGAATCGGCGGGGGGGGGGGGGGGTGAATTCCGCCCCCGCCGGCTGCCAAATACTCCAGTCAGCGGCGGCTGCCAGCGGCCCTGCCGGCGATTCTCTGGCCCGCGATGGGCCGAGTGGCCGCCCATTTTCGGCGGGTCCCGCCAGCTAAACTAGAGTAGGTCCTTACCGGTGCGACCTAGTGGCACGGGCGGCCTCCGGGGTTCTCGCGGGGGGAACTGGCCCCAGGAGTTGCCCCCACGGTAGCCTGGCCCGCGATCGGGGCCCACCGATCCGCGGGCAGGCCTGTACCGTGGGGGCACTCTATTCTCCCGCACCGGCGGCTGTAGCGGTCAGCCATGGCTGGTGCAGAGATGAAGCCCCCTGCGCATGCGCTGGGATGATGCCAGCACACGCTGACGTTCCCGCGCATGGGCCAACTCGCGCCGGCCAGCGGAGGTCCTTCGGTGCCGGTTGGCGCTGCGCCAAGCCCCTTCCCCGCCGGCCGGCCCGGCGCTAACCACTCCGGGGCTGGCCTGGGCCCTGAAGGTGCAGAGGATTCCGCACATTTGGGGCGGCACGATGCCGGTGTGATTCACGCCACTCCTTCCCGCTGGAGTTGCCCGCCCCGCCGATTACGGCAGAATCCCGCCCAACGACTTCATGAAGGGGAAAGCATATCTTCCAAATTTACTGGAGTTCTTTGAGTAAATATCAACCAGAGTAGATCGAGGGGAACCAGTTGATGTTGTATATTTGGATTTTTAAAAAGACATTTGCAAAGGTGCCACACAAAAAGCTGCTCCTCCAGGATTTGTTACTTCCACCCAAATTGACTCCACGTCCTCTGGTCCTCGGTTATCCCTCAGAACTGTGCTGATTTCCTCCCTTATTAGCAGAGCTACCCCACTGCCTTTTCCTTCCGGCCTGTCCTTCCAAACAGTCAAATAACCCTGGATATTTCCAATTTTGATAGGAGCTCGTAGTGTTGGAGGTAATGCTCATAATCTTGTACACCTCGATCAGGTCGCCCCTCAGTCTATGTTGCTCCAGTGAAAATAACTGATGCCTATCCAACCTTATCATAGAATTTACAGTGCCGAAGGAGGCCGTTCAGCCCATCGAGTCTGCACCGGCTCTTGGAAAGAGCACCCTACCCAAGCCCACACCCCCACCCTATCTCCATAACCCAGTAACCCCACCCAACACTAAGGGCAATTTTGGACACTAAGGGCAATTTAGCATGGCCAATCCACCTAACCCGCACATCTTTGGACTGTGGGAGGAAACCGGAGCACCCGGAGGAAACCCACGCACACATGGGGAGAACGTGCAGACTCCGCACAGACAGTGACCCAGCAGGGAATCGAACCTGGGCATCTGGAGGTGTGAAGCAATTGTGCTAACCACTATGCTACCGTGCTACCTCTCTTCATAACTCAAATGTTCCACCGCAGGCAACATCCTGATGAATCTTCTCGGCACCCGCTCCAGTGCAATCACATTCTTCCTATGATGTGCCCACAACTGCACGCAGCACTCCAGCTGTGCCATCTCCACTCCGACATGACCTCCCTGTTTCTGTAACCATTGCTTCGATTGATAAAGGCAAGTGTCCCACAGCCGAGGGACCCGCTGGCATGAATTGGTGCAGGTCCTGAGAAACAGGGACCCGGCGACTTGCAGTTTCGACCCTTGGCTCGATCTCAGGTAGAGAGAGAAAGTGCACGTGTGAGAGAGATAGAGAGAGACAAAGCTCAAGCAAGAAAGAGAAAAGAAAGAGTGAAAAGTAAGAAATGGTAAGGCGGACTGAGGTGCAAAATAGAATAGCAGCAAGGAAGGGATAGGAAGGGATGGAAAGAGGCAGGGCGAGTTAGACAGGGTGAAAAATCAGAGAAATTAAGAGTTGCATTCATATAGCGCCTTTATATAACACTGCGTGATTCTTGGCTGTGTTTGTCAATCGTGGGATTCTCTGCTCCCGCCGCTGTAAATGGGATTTGAGAGCGGCATACGGCGCAGTGGTTAGCACTGGGACTGCGGCGCTGAGGACCCGGGTTCGAATCCCGTGTGGGGCCTCCGCTGTGGCCTGGCCCACGATCGGGGCCTACTGATCGGTGGGCCGGCCACTCTGGCTGCACGGCAATTGCGCCGGTCCCACTGTGCATGCGCAGACCCGCGGCGCCCATCTGATGCCGGGATTGGCAGCTGGAGCAGCATGGGTCGCTCCAGTGCCGTGCTGGCCCCCTGTAGGGGTCAGAATCGCTGCTCCTGAGGCCACGTTGACGCCGGAGAGAAACGTGACGGCGTTTATGATGGCGTCAACACTTCGCTTCAGGATCAGAGAATCCCACCCAAGGCATGGGGGAGAGAGCGATAGAGAGGCAGCAAAGAGAATGATAGAGAGACAGATGTGGAAAAAATGGTAGGCAGAAAGAGACAGGGATAAAGAGAGCAAAAAAGAGGCAGGAGGAGGAAGACGAAAGGGAAGAGTTAGAGAGACATTGAGCGAGAGTATCGTTCTGTGCGATCTCCATGAACTGGCCCATGTAGCAGCTGGACAGAAATCAGTGTCAATGTGAGAAATAGCATTTGTATTTCAGCTGTGACTCCTGCCCTGTCACAAAACGCTGCTCGTTGCTATATTTTTTTAACAGTGCATTCAATCAGGGCAGCACGGTGGCCTAGTGGTTAGCACAACCGCCTCACGGCGCTGAGGTCCCAGGTTCGATCCCGGCTCTGGGTCACTGTCCGTGTGGAGTTTGCACATTCTCCCCGTGTCTGCGTGGGTTTCGCCCCCACAACCCAAAAATGTGCAGAGTAGGTGGATTGGCCACGCTAAATTGCCCCTTAATTGGAAAAAATAATTGGGTAATCTAAATTTATAAAAAAAAAAAAAAAAAAAACAGTGCATTCAATCATTTTTGACTTCAGCTAAATAAATACATATGGAAGGCCCAAGTTAACAGCTTCACTGTAATAATTTTGTTTCAAACCCCTTGCTGTGACATCCAAATGGGTCAAAGTGTGTGTACACAACACACAAGAACATCAGTGTCGAACAACAGTGGAGCACATCACACTCCCTTCATTCAGTTAGACGTTGCATTGGAGGGGATGTGGGTCGATGCAAGGTGGGGTTCACACACAGAACTACAGCACAAGAAGAGGCCATACAGCCCACCGCGCATGTGTCATCTCTTTGGTAGATGACCAAATATCTTTTCCCATCGCCCTGAAATTCCCTTCTAATATTTAGCCAATTCTTTTTCTGAGAGTCACTCTTGAATCTCCTTCCACCGCACTTTTGAGCCGAGTATTGAAGATCGTGACAGCTCTGTGCAGAAATTCTTTCCTCATGCCACCTCTGGTTCTTTTACCAATCATTTTAAATCAGTGTTCCGTGGTCACTCACAATCCTGCCAGTGGAAACAAGGGTGGGATTCTCCGCCCACCCCCCCGGCCGGGCCGGAGAATCGGCGGGGTGCGGCGTGAATCCCGCCCCGCCGGCGACTGCCGGATTCTCCGGTGCCGGTTTATTCGGCGGAGGCGGGAATCGCACCACACCGGTGGGGGGCCGTTGGCAGCAGCCTCCCCGCCGATTCTCCGGCCCACGATGGGCCGGGTGGCTGCCGGTTTTCGGTGGGTCCTGCCGGTGTAAAATGCACCAGGTCCGTACCGGCAGGACCTGGCTCTGCGGGGTCCTTGGGGGGGCACGGGGGGATCTGGCCCCAGATGGAGGGGGGGGGGGCCATGGTGACCTGGCCCGCGATCGGGGCCCACCGATCCGCAGGAGGGCCTGTGCCGTGGGGGCACTCTTTCCCGCCGCGCCGGATAGTCTAACGGTCGGGCATGGCCGGCACGGAGAAGAACCACCCTGAGCATGCGCTGGGATGACGCCAGTACAGCTGCCGCTCCCGCGCATGCGCCAACTTGCGGCGGCCTAGCCACCTGAAGGTGTGCGGAGGATTCCGGACCTTCTGGGCGGCCCGACGCCGGAGTGGTTCACGCCGGGTAGGGGAGTACCCTGCGTAATTTATTCCAGTACAAAGAATTGTCCGCAACCGCGTGTCGCTGACGGACACATTGCAAAGCCCAGGACGACATCCTGAGAGACGTACTGAAGCTCGGCTCAGCCGCCGCAGAGCCGCAACAGGGAGAAGCCGCTGTCTAAGACCTTTCAGCCAGAGTGGGCTGAGGGGAGTGGAATTGTGTCGACCCCCCAACCCCGGGCTGTATGGCTCACTGTGAATGTATACGATGAATATTACATGTATCACAATTGTATTGAAATACTTCGGAGTGCAACACGGGCTGGGATTCTCCGTTGCGACTCGGCCCCGTTACCGCTGCCCACGAGGATGGAGAATTTGGTGCTCAGCCAAATCTCCCGATCACGGCGCAGGGACCGGAGAATCCCACTGCTGTACGCTATCGTACACGTCCTGTCTGCATCAAGGGGGTCGAGATGGAGACAGTTGACAGCTTCAGATTCCTAGGTATGTACATCATCAACAATCTGTCCTGACCCATCCACGTCAATGCTATAACCAAGTAAGCACAACAGCGTCTTTGCTTCCTCAGGAAATTAGTCATGTCCACATTGACTCTGACCAATTTCTATACATGTACCATAGAAAGCATTCTATCTGGCTGCATCAAAGCCTAGTATAGCAACTACTGACCCAAAGAAACTACGGAGAGTCATGAACACAGCCCAGTCCATCAAGCGAACCCGCCTCCCATCCATTGACTCTCTCTACTCCTCCCGCAGCCTTGGGACATAATCTTATAATCTTACTTGTTTTATAATTCCCTTTTCTCCTGAATTTCATCAACATTCCCGGAGCTCTGTATATGTTAGTGAGACCACACCTGGAATATCGTTTTCGGTTCTGGTCTCCTTACCTGAGAAAGGACGTACTGGAACTGGAGGGTGTGTAGAGGAGATTCACTAGGTTAATCCCAGAGATGAAGGGGTTGGATTATGAGGAGAGGTTGAGTAGACTGGGACTGTACTCGTTGGAATTTAGAAGGATGCAGGGGGGGGATCTTATAGGAACATATAAAATTATGAAGGGAATAGATAGGATAGATGCGGGCAGGTTGTTTCCACTGGCGGGTGAAAGCAGAACTAGGGGGCATAGCCTCAAAATAAGGGGAAGTAGATTTAGGACTGAGTTTAGGAGGAACTTCTTCACCCAAAGGGTTGTGAATCTATGGAATTCCTTGCCCAGTGAAGTAGTTGAGGCTCCTTCATTAAATGTTTTTAAGGTAAAGATAGATAGTTTTTCGAAGAATAAAGGGATTAAGGGTTATGGTGTTCGGGCCGGAAAGTGGAGCTGAGTCCACAAAAGATTAGCCATGATATCATTGAATGGCAGAGCAGGCTCGAAGGGCCAGATGGCCTACTCCTGCTCCTAGTTCTTATATTCTTATGAACTGTAGACAGCAACTCCCACCAAAACACAAGCAGAAATGTCCCAAAACACAACAAGTTATTGACCACATCATCCATTTTTAATGATATTCATTAAGGACAAATATGAGCCCAGGACGCCTCTCCTGCTCCTTATTGGATCACTGACCATTGTATCTTTTGCACCACTTGCCTGGTCTTCGGTTTAATGTCTAATCTGAAATAGGGCACCGACAGCAGTGCTGTACTCCTGCGGAACGGTGATGGGGAGTGACAGGCCCGATTTTGCCTTCAAGTCTCTGGAGTCAGATTCCTGATCCAGGCAGGCCTGTTGCCCACTCAGCCTGGCTTGACAGCGAATAATTATTGTCGAATAGCCGTTGGGAATGACACTGCCTCATCTCTGCACTTCTCAGCTTTTCATTGTGCGCGGGGAAGACTTTGCAGCAGTCCTGACAGGAACAGTAACCCTCTGGGTAAACACAAAGCACTTTCCAGCTGTCGACACTGTTCCCCCGGATGGCAGGCAGCGTTTAAACACCTCGCAAATACCTTCTCAATTCATATCTCGATGCAGTCGCGACACCCTCCGCATTTCCACATTCTACTCTTCCCGGATTCGTTTTGTCCGTTCTGTTTATTTTTCCATTGAAATTCAGACAGCGGCCTTTTCCAACTCCCTTCCAGCACCATCAGTCTTTCCCTGCTGAATGCAATTGATTCCCGCTCACCCTTATCTCCCCCATCACCGAGACATTTCCCCACATTTAGGGAGCACGGTAGCATGGTGGTTAGCATAAATGCTTCACAGCTCCAGGGTCCCAGGTTCGATTCCCGGCTGGGTCACTGTCTGTGCGGAGTCTGCACGTCCTCCCCGTGTGGGCGTGGGTTTCCTCCGGGTGCTCCGGTTTCCTCCCACAGTCCAAAGATGTGCGGGTTAGGTGGATTGGCCATGCTAAATTGCCCGTAGTGTCCTAATAGTAAGGTTAAGGGGGGGAGTTGTTGTGTTACGGGTATAGGGTGGATACGTGGGTTTGAGTAGGGTGATCATGGCTCGGCACAACATCGAGGGCCGAAGGGCCTGTTCTGTGCTGTACTGTACTATGTTCTATGTTCTATTTCTCAGCAGCTGGACAGTCAGGCAGTTCAATCCCTGTTGGTTTGGATAGAAAGAGTTTACACAACATTATTAGACGACAGCCTGGAACTAAACATTTCAGTTTTGAAGAATCCAAAACTCTCCCCTTACTTTCTTCCTCTTTCTGAATTTCTAGTGCCCATTTAATAATAATAATCTTTATTTGTGTCACAAGTAGGCTTACATTAACACTGCAATGAAGTTACTGTGAAAATCCCCTCGTCGCCACACTCCGGCGCCTGTTCGGGTACACAGAGAGAGAATTCAGAATGTCCAATTCACCCTAACAGTACGTCTTTCGCGACTTGTGGGAGGAAACCGGAGCACCCGGAGGAAACCCACGTCGATGGGGAGAACGTGCAGATTCCGCACAGACAGTGACCCAAGCTGGGAATCGAACTTGAGACTCTGGCGCTGTTAATTGTTTTAAATAAAAGGCAGCTGTTTCATTTCTATAGAGGTTATCACCATCCAGAATTTTTCGCTGCCAATAAAGTACTGCGGGGGCGCACCGTCAGTGGGACCGCAAGATCCCGTCGACGTGAACAGCCGGGAAGTTACGTCCTGGGTTTTTGTCTTTCATGTGAGGGATAAATATCAGCCGCAGAACAACAGGGAGACTGTTCCTCTGCAGTAATGTTGGTGTTAGTGTTGTAATGTTAGAGGCGACACGTTTCTTGTGCAGTGTCAAACTGAGGTCCGTACGGCTAACTCTGAAAGAGAAGCAGGGATGCTCCATCTGAAGTGCCCTGTGTCTACAGAGTAGCTATTACCTCAGGGCTGGTTTGTGGGGGATTTGACGGGCCCCATGATTCCTGCATTACAAACAAAAGCTAGATTTCAAAAGTACATCACTGAGGGTGAAACATTTTGAGGTACTTTGAGGAAGTGACGGGGCAGACCAGCTCCTATCCCATAGGGGGAAGCGTCACACATCAGCGCGTTCTCTTTCGCCGGATCATAATGCACCGAGCACGATGACTGAAGCAGTTTCTTCGCTGCTGCAAAGGCTTTATATTGCTATTGGGCGACGGGGTCGCACAGTGGTTAGCACTGCTGCCTCACAGTGCCTGGGACCCGGGTTCAATTCCCGGCTTGGGTCACCGTCTGTGCGGAGTCTGCACGTTCTCCCCGTGTGTGCGTGGGTTTCCTCCGGGTGCTCCGGTTTCCTCCCATAGTCCAAAGATGTGCAGGTTAGGTGGATTGGCCATGATAAATTGCTCTTAGTGTCCAAAAAGGTTAGGAGGGTTATTGGGTTATGGGGATAGGGTGGAAGTGAGGGCTTAAGTGGGTCGGTGCAGACCCGATGGGCCGAATGGCCTCCTTCTGCACTCTATGTTCTATATTCTAATGGAAACCCCCATTGACCAGCCGGTGAAACAGAGTATCCCGCCGGCTTGTCGCTCCAGAAACCTGGGGCGGCGGGACGGAGAATCCAGCCTATGGTCTGGTCTTGTTTGACAACTGGGACGATGGGTGTGGCCCACTCCCACTCCAAAAACTGGATGGACTGAGTTATTCCCGGGATCTCTAACCGACACACCTGTATTCCCACTTTTTCTCTGAGTGAGTATGGTCCTGGCCATGCTTTGGAAAAGCGTGGTGATGATGCCTGGGGTTTGACATGCATTTGGGCTTGCATGCCCTTCATCCTGAAAAACAGGGTTATATTCCTTAAAGAGCCCCGGATTTCTATCGGACATCAAATGGAATATTTCAGACCTGTCCAGTTTTATGTTTTTGCAGCCACGAAGGCTGGGCCTCGCTCCTTCTACAACCACGACAGGAAGCTGTGGGGAGCAGACTGGAACAGCGGCAAAGCCTTTGACCTGAATGGGCTCCCCAGTGTATTTTCTCAGTATGGCCACCCAATGTCAGAGGCTCACTCCCATCACTGAGGTACCTGAACGTGTGCTCCCCGACAACAGTAACTGAAGCCCCAGATTCCACCTCCAACTGCAGTTTCTTGCTGATCACCTGCACTGTCATTGCAATGGGCGCAGATTTAACAGCAGACACCCGACACAGAGAGCAGCAGCAACATGAGCTGCCGCAATTCTGCTTGATTCGGTCAGATTTGCACCCTGTCCAGCTGTTAGTTTATTATTTTTGCTGTACAATCAGTGACTTCTGCCCAACATGGCGCAGTGTTCTATTGCTCACGGACTGCAAATCCTGAGAGTTTCTAATGACACTCTTCATGGTAAGAGTATTCGAGAGCATGTTTGAAATCAATATCCTGTTCAGCAAACTAGTGACGCAGTATGGCGTTATCATTCTGTTCTGACCTGCCTGATTACTATTGGCTGGGGATTCTTGTGTTAGGTACACTGGTCTAACACTGGTTGCAACAGGATGCAGCTTAGATCAGAAAGATACTCCAGACCTTGAAGTTAGTTCAATCAGGTTTATTGAACTTCTAGCACAGTTAGCACAGTTCTCTGTGAGTTCGACTCTCTGCTAACGTAAGCGTGGTTACTCTGCCTGACTGAGCCAGACTGGCTCTTAGCCACGTGCTGGAGGTGTGAGATTGTAACAACTCCCTTGACTGACTCTCTAGATGTTCATCAGTGGAAAGAGGCGGAGTGTGAATGCCTCGTGTCTTTTATAGTCAGATCCTACCCCTGAGTGTCCTGTCTGCTTATTGGTCATGTCCTGTTCTCTGTGTCCATTAGCTGCTTGTCTGTACATCATTATGTGTGTGTCTGTGTGTGTGTGTGTGTGTGTGTGTGCGTGTGCCTGCATATCATGACAGGGACGATTGAATCTCCCACAATCTTGACTGTGTGTGAGCTCCCTCAATGAGGGGGGCGGAGAAATCATTAGCAGAGTCACCTGCATAAATAGAGCTGGCCACTGTGGAAGCAGCCGGAGGAGAGAGCTGTGGTGGAGTACTGCCGCTGTTGTATGTATGTAATTGTAAATAAAGTTATTTCTTTTTGACTCGACAAACTCATGTTGGATTCTTCGTGACCCTCACAAAACATTCACAAATGTGGCAATACATTCTCCTGGAGCAAGAGCGCTCATATTGAACTTGACGTGGTTGCATAATTACTGACAGTCTGGGCTGAAAGAGGGACTTCACGGGATCAGTGTACAATTTAATATTGTGCAGTGGGGTTCCCGGTAAGTTAATATGTTTTACTTTCATACACGCTCAGCAGAATACCTGTACCTTTACCTTCATCAGTCATTTAATTTGCCATGAAATAGAAACATAGAACATAGAACATTACAGTGCAGTACGGGCCCTTCGGCCCTCGATGTTGCGCCGACCTGTGAAACCATCTGAAGCCTATCTGACCTACACTATTCCATTTTCATCCATATGTCTATCCAGTGACCACTTAAATGCCCTTAAAGTTAAACAGAACCCCTCGACATGCTGACTCCAATCCTCAGCACCTACATCGTGTGGATCAACACTGCCCAACAACTGAAATGGGAGTCGCCATGGTCCCAGAGGATCATAGGCTCCTCCCCCCTTTGGGAGGGAGAGTGCTGGCTGGTGGTGATTTAACCTGAGGGTCGCCACGCCTCAGGCAAGGTTGAGATGGAGGGGCCGGTACGGGAATTGATCCCACGCTTTTGGAGTCGTTCCGCATCACAAACCAGCCGTTCAGCCAGCTGAGCTAACCCTGAACTACGGCACGACAGTTAAGTCCTCTTTTTTTCTATTGTCTTCTGCAATGCTGGCTGTGTTATTCTCTTTTTGTGTGTGCCTATCACTTTAAGAGTGTTGCCCTTTAATGATCTGTCTCTGCAGTTTGCCAGTTGGGGGTCTTTGTGCTTTTCCCGCCCTTTTCTGAGTTAGGTAGACTCCCCGGTGCCAAACTTTTAAAGTAGCACCTTTTTTTTGTGCGGGTCCGACATATGTTGAATTCTGTGGTCTTTCTCGGCTTTTGGATTGTTGGCTGGCGTGTTTTTTGTTTAAGGTTGCAAGCTGTCATCACTGCAACAACGCGTTCCTTTGTTTAACTTTCAAAACCATGTCCGTCCTTAAAACAAACACAGCAGCGATTTGTCGGATTTCATGGCAATTCCTTGTTCAGTGTTTTGTTCTCTCTTTCCCCCCCGCGTTTTTCTGTGCTCCCCTTTAAGCCTGCATAACCTTTAAAATCTCTTTGCCGTCCTTAGAACTGCATGGTGCTCACGGTGAAGAACACAGTGTCATGATATGCAGACATGCACATAATGAGGTACAGACAGGCAGCCAATAAACACAGAGAACAGGACATAGCCAATCAGCAGGCAGAACACTTGGGGGTGGTATCTCACTATAAAAGGCACTCGGCACTCACACTCCACCTCTTTCCACTGGGGACATCTACTGAGTGAGTCCGGTGTATATATCATGTAAAGCATACAGCACGTGGTTTAGAGCTAGTCTGGTTCAGTCATACAGAGAGATCGCACTTAGATTAGCAGAGAGTCGAACTCACAGAGAACTGTGCTAACTGTGTGACAGGTTCAATAAATCAAATTGAACTAACGTCAAGGTCTGCAGCCTATTTCAGTCATGGCTTCATCCAGTTGCAGCCCGTGTTATCTCAGTGTGCTTAACACGACACACAACATCAGTTAGATTAATCCTCGTCACGGTGTGTTAACTTGTGGCAGGGTTCAGTATGTTGCAAACAAACGTAGACTTTATTTGAACACACATTGAGTAGTTTACACGTCGGCACCATCTCATATCTGGAGCACAGCACTGATTGGCAGGAGGAAGGAGCAGCCACTCCCATGACCATGCAGCTTAATCAGTACTCAAATCAAACCTCCTCCCATCTTTGTCCATCTCATTCTAAGAAAGGGGCTGTTTAGCACAGGGCTAACTCGCTGGCTTTGAAAGCAGACCAAGGCAGGCCAGCAGCACGGTTCAATTTCCCTCACAGCCTCCCCAAACAGGTGCCGGATTGTGGCGACTAGGGGCTTTTCACAGTCACTTCATTTGAGCTCCCTCAATGAGGGGGGCGGAGAAATCATTAGCAGAGTCACCTGCATAAATAGAGCTGGCCACTGTGGAAGCAGCCGGAGGAGAGAGCTGTGGTGGAGTACTGCCGCTGTTGTATGTATGTAATTGTAAATAAAGTTATTTCTTTTTGACTCGACAAACTCATGTTGGATTCTTCGTGACCCTCACAAAACATTCACAAATGTGGCAATACATTCTCCTGGAGCAAGAGCGCTCATATTGAACTTGACGTGGTTGCATAATTACTGACAGTCTGGGCTGAAAGAGGGACTTCACGGGATCAGTGTACAATTTAATATTGTGCAGTGGGGTTCCCGGTAAGTTAATATGTTTTACTTTCATACACGCTCAGCAGAATACCTGTACCTTTACCTTCATCAGTCATTTAATTTGCCATGAAATAGAAACATAGAACATAGAACATTACAGTGCAGTACGGGCCCTTCGGCCCTCGATGTTGCGCCGACCTGTGAAACCATCTGAAGCCTATCTGACCTACACTATTCCATTTTCATCCATATGTCTATCCAGTGACCACTTAAATGCCCTTAAAGTTAAACAGAACCCCTCGACATGCTGACTCCAATCCTCAGCACCTACATCGTGTGGATCAACACTGCCCAACAACTGAAATGGGAGTCGCCATGGTCCCAGAGGATCATAGGCTCCTCCCCCCTTTGGGAGGGAGAGTGCTGGCTGGTGGTGATTTAACCTGAGGGTCGCCACGCCTCAGGCAAGGTTGAGATGGAGGGGCCGGTACGGGAATTGATCCCACGCTTTTGGAGTCGTTCCGCATCACAAACCAGCCGTTCAGCCAGCTGAGCTAACCCTGAACTACGGCACGACAGTTAAGTCCTCTTTTTTTCTATTGTCTTCTGCAATGCTGGCTGTGTTATTCTCTTTTTGTGTGTGCCTATCACTTTAAGAGTGTTGCCCTTTAATGATCTGTCTCTGCAGTTTGCCAGTTGGGGGTCTTTGTGCTTTTCCCGCCCTTTTCTGAGTTAGGTAGACTCCCCGGTGCCAAACTTTTAAAGTAGCACCTTTTTTTTGTGCGGGTCCGACATATGTTGAATTCTGTGGTCTTTCTCGGCTTTTGGATTGTTGGCTGGCGTGTTTTTTGTTTAAGGTTGCAAGCTGTCATCACTGCAACAACGCGTTCCTTTGTTTAACTTTCAAAACCATGTCCGTCCTTAAAACAAACACAGCAGCGATTTGTCGGATTTCATGGCAATTCCTTGTTCAGTGTTTTGTTCTCTCTTTCCCCCCCGCGTTTTTCTGTGCTCCCCTTTAAGCCTGCATAACCTTTAAAATCTCTTTGCCGTCCTTAGAACTGCATGGTGCTCACGGTGAAGAACACAGTGTCATGATATGCAGACATGCACATAATGAGGTACAGACAGGCAGCCAATAAACACAGAGAACAGGACATAGCCAATCAGCAGGCAGAACACTTGGGGGTGGTATCTCACTATAAAAGGCACTCGGCACTCACACTCCACCTCTTTCCACTGGGGACATCTACTGAGTGAGTCCGGTGTATATATCATGTAAAGCATACAGCACGTGGTTTAGAGCTAGTCTGGTTCAGTCATACAGAGAGATCGCACTTAGATTAGCAGAGAGTCGAACTCACAGAGAACTGTGCTAACTGTGTGACAGGTTCAATAAATCAAATTGAACTAACGTCAAGGTCTGCAGCCTATTTCAGTCATGGCTTCATCCAGTTGCAGCCCGTGTTATCTCAGTGTGCTTAACACGACACACAACATCAGTTAGATTAATCCTCGTCACGGTGTGTTAACTTGTGGCAGGGTTCAGTATGTTGCAAACAAACGTAGACTTTATTTGAACACACATTGAGTAGTTTACACGTCGGCACCATCTCATATCTGGAGCACAGCACTGATTGGCAGGAGGAAGGAGCAGCCACTCCCATGACCATGCAGCTTAATCAGTACTCAAATCAAACCTCCTCCCATCTTTGTCCATCTCATTCTAAGAAAGGGGCTGTTTAGCACAGGGCTAACTCGCTGGCTTTGAAAGCAGACCAAGGCAGGCCAGCAGCACGGTTCAATTTCCCTCACAGCCTCCCCAAACAGGTGCCGGATTGTGGCGACTAGGGGCTTTTCACAGTCACTTCATTTGAAGCCTACTTGTGACAATAAACCATTTTCATTTTTCATTTTCATTCTACCCTCTTTACTCTTCTCTCTGATATCAATCTCAGAATCACTGAGGTGCACCGACTCTCCAAATGAGCACCATGACATAGTGCCGTTCCCCTGCCTTTTCCCCGTACTCCTGCACATTGTTTCTATTCACGTAACCATCGAATGCTCTCTCGAATACCTCGATTGAAACTACCTCCACCACACTTCCAGACAGTGCATTCCAGACTCCAACAACTCGCTGAGTGGAAAGATTTTTTTTCTCACATCGCATTTGCTTCTTTTGTAGATCACTTTAAATCTGTGCCTCCTCGTTCTCGATCCTTTTACCATCGGGTACAGTTTCTCCCTGACTACTCTGTCCAGGCCCCTCGTCATTTTGAACATTCTATCAAATCTCCTCTCAGTCTTTTTCTCCCCAAGGAGAGCAGTCCCAAACTCTCCAATCTAGCCTCATAATTGAAGCTGCTCATCCCTGGAGCCATTCTTGTAAACCTCTTCTGCGTTCGCTCCAATGTGTTCACTTCCTTCCCATGGTGTGGTGGCCAGAACTGTGCACAATACTCCAGCTGAGAGTGTAGTGTCTGGCATAAATTCAGGATAACCTCCTTTCTCTTGTAATCTATTCCCCTGTTAATAAAGCCCAGAATACCCTCTGCTTTATTAACTGCTCTCTCCACCTGTCCTGCCACCTTCAACGATCTCGGCACACACACACACCCAGGTCCCTCTGCTCCTCCACCCCTTTAAGAATTTCCCCCTTTTTTATATTGTCTCTCCATGTTCTTCCCACCAAAATGCATCACCTCGCACTTTTCCACATTGAACTTCATCTGCCACCTATCTGCCCACTTGTCCTTTTGAGGTTCTACACTGTCCTCCGAGCAGTTTACAATACTTCCAAGTTTCGTATCATCTGCAAACTGAAAATGTCCCCTGCACAGCAAGATCGAGATCATTGATATATATCAGGAAAAGCCATGAACTCCACCATGAACCTTCCTCCAGCCCAATAACTACCCATTGCCTCATACTCTCTGCTTCCTATTATTCAGCTAATTCTGTATCCCTGTTGATACTGTCCTTTTATTCCATGAGCTATAACCTTTCTCACATGTCTTTTGTGCGGCACTGTATCGAATTCCTTCTGAAAGTCCAAGTATGTCACATTACCAGCATTACCCTCATCGACCCTTCCTGTTACCTCTTCAAAAAACTCCAGCAAGTTCATTAAAAATGATTTTCCCTTTAGAAATCCATGCTGGCTCTTCCTAATCAACCCACATTTTTCCATGCGACTAATAATTCTATTCCGAATAATTGTTTCCAGAAGTTGCCCGACTGCTGGAGTTAACCGGACTGGCCTGTCATTTCTGGTTTTATAGGTCGATTGGCTGAGTTGGCTGGACAGCTGGTTCATGATGAGGAGCGATGCCAACAGCGTGAGTTCAATCCCCGTACCGGCTGAGGTTATTCATGAAGGCCCCGCCTTTTTCAACCTTGCCCCGCGCCTGAGGTGTGGTGGAGAGCAGCCTATAGAAGTCAGGCTCCTGGCACTGTGAGGCAGCAGTGCTAACCACGTGCCTCTGTGCCACCTTTGAGAGTTAATCCTCGTCGGTAATGAGTGACGTTGAATGAGTTACCTCGGCTGGCTAATGTGACGAGGTTTTTATGGAGAGCCGTGGGAGTCCCGTTAAATCCCTGAGCCACCATTAAACCCTGGCTCAGGGATAATTCAGAATAGAGTCAGGGTCACAGAGGAGTAGGGCTTTACAGCACACTTTGTGGCCTTTCGGCCCATCGTGTCCTGCATCGACCATCAAGCACCTACCCATTCTAATCCCATTTCCCAGCACTTGGCCCATAACCTTTTATGCTACAGCATTTAAAGTGCTCGTCAAAAGTACTGTGTAGTGGCTCATTAAAGAGCCCATTCTGTTGCCAGTGGGCAGGATTCCCGCGATAGGCCCTTCCCGTCTCCAACTGAATGGGAGACAGCTTTTCCATTACTGAGAATCGGGTGTGTGAACTCCCGTCTGATTCAGCCCTCCCGCTCACCATCCTGCCCGCTCCAGCAGGGCACAACACCAATCTCTCTGCATCCGCTCAATCCAAACATTCCATCATTTTAAACAACTCTATCGGGTCACCTCTCAGCCTTCTTTTCTCAAGAGAAAAGCGACCTCGTCTATCAATCTTTCCCTGATAAGTAAAACCCACACATTTCTGGGATCACCTTCGTAAATCCTCTTTGCGCCATCTCCTGTGAATCTCTATCAGTCCTTACAACATGCCGACCCAAGGTTCGATACATTATTCTCAAGCATAGCTCCTTTAAATAATAAGAGCAACGAGAAAACCCCATTTTAAAAATACTTTCATGGGATTCGTGCATCGCTGGCTGGGCCTGCATTTGTTGCCCATCCCTAATTGCCCTTGAACTGAGTCGCTTGATAGACAGTCGCAGAGGGCAGTTAAAGGTCAACCACATTGCTGTGGGACTGGAATCACATGTCGGCCATGTCTTGTTATGCTCTTGGCGTAGCACAAGCGGCTTCCTTGATGTTCACTATGACAAAGGAAGTTTCAGACGTGGAGATAGCTTCAACACGTTTATTAAACTATTTACAATTATCCTACTCGGATTCGCCACTAGTGTTAATCCTTCTATAGCTACTCAGACTGATGAACCAGTCTGCTACAATCCACGTGGTGGGTATGATGTTGAATCAACCCTGTGTCTGTACTCACTGAGTGTCTCCACTGGAAAGAGGAAGATCATGTGTGCTATGTCCTTTATATATGAGTTGGTGTAATGCCCCCCTGTGGTCGTGTCACCTCTGTGTGTATCGTGAATGCCCATTGGCCGTGTCCTATCTTACTGACCTATTGGTTGAGTGTCTGTGTGTCATGTCTCTGGTTCTCCCTCTAGTGTCTAGCTAGTCTATGTGTACTTACATTAACCCCTTGTGTATCAACAGTGATACAGATCACCACATTCCCCCCTTTTTTTGTGTTACATATTTTCTGTACACTGTTAAAGAAAATTGAACAAAAAACAGGTAGACAAGCGATGCTCTGTACAAGTTATAACAGTGATCATTAAACAATAAGTCCAACTCATATGTGTGAGTCCAAAACCCATCAATTATCATGGTCGAATGTCTTTCTTGTTGGGTTGGTGAGTTGGTGATTCTGACGATGGCATGTCCTTGTGAACACCATCAGTGTCCCTGTGCATAAAGAACCAAGAAGTGGTCAAATCACTTTGTTGTCTGATTTGGAGTCTTTTTTTCTTCCGATGCTTGTGATAGCGATGTTGAATGGCACCTGTCCTGAAAGCCAGGTTATAAGAACATAAGAACTAGGAGCAGGAGTAGGCCATCTGGCCCCTCGAGCCTGCTCCGCCATTCAATTAGATCATGGCTGATCTTTTGTGGACTCAGCTCCACTTTCCGGCCCGAACACCATAACCCTTAATCCCTTTATTCTTCAAAAAACTATCTATCTTTACCTTAAAAACATGTAATGAAGGAGCCTCAACTGCTTCACTGGGCAAGGAATTCCATAGATTCACAACCCTTTGGGTGAAGAAGTTCCTCCTAAACTCAGTCCTAAATCTACTTCCCCTTATTTTGAGGCTGTGCCCCCTAGTTCTGCTGTCACCCGCCAGTGGAAACAACCTGCCCGCATCTATCCTATCTATTCCCTTCATAATTTTAAATGTTTCTATAAGATCCCCCCTCATCCTTCTAAATTCCAACGAGTACAGTCCCAGTCTACTCAACCTCTCCTCATAATCCAACCCCTTCAGCTCTGGGATTAACCTAGTGAATCTCCTCTGCACACCCTCCAGCGCCAGTACGTCCTTTCTCAAGTAAGGAGACCAAAACTGAACACAATACTCCAGGTGTGGCCGCACTAACACCTTATACAATTGCAACATAACCTCCCTAGTCTTAAACTCCATCCCTCTAGCAATGAAGGACAAAATTCCATTTGCCTTCTTAATCACCTGTTGCACTTGTAAACCAACCTTCTGTGACTCATGCACTAGCACACCCAAGTCTCTCTGAACAGCGGCATGCTTTAATATTTTATCGTTTAAATAATAATCCCGTTTGCTGTTATTCCTACCAAAATGGATAACCTCACATTTGTCAACATTGTATTCCATCTGCCAGACCCGAGCCCATTCACTTAACCTATCCAAATCCCTCTGCAGACTTCCAGTATCCTCTGCACTTTTCGCTTTACCACTCATCTTAGTGTCATCTGCAAACTTGGACACATTGCCCTTGGTCCCCAACTCCAAATCATCAATGTAAATTGTGAACAATTGTGGGCCCAACACGGATCCCTGAGGGACACCACTAGCTACTGATTGCCAACCAGAGAAACACCCATTAATCCAGACTCTTTGCTTTCTATTAATTAACCAATCCTCTATCCATGCTACTACTTTACCCTTAATGCCATGCATCTTTATCTTATGCAGCAACCTTTTGTGTGGCACCTTGTCAAAGGCTTTCTGGAAATCCAGATATACCACATCCATCGGCTCCCCATTATCTACTGCACTGGTAATGTCCTCAAAAAATTCCACTAAATTAGTTAGGCATGACCTGCCTTTTATGAACCCATGCTGCGTCTGCCCAATGGGACAATTTCTATCCAGATGCCTCGCAATTTCTTCCTTGATGATAGATTCCAGCATCTTCCCTATTACCGAAGTTAAACTCACTGGCCTATAATTTCCTGCTTTCTGCCTACCTCCTTTTTTAAACAGTGGCGTCACGTTTGCTAATTTCCAATCCACCAGGACCACCCCAGAGTCTTGTGAATTTCGGTAAATTATCACTAGTGCATCTGCAATTTCCCTAGCCATCTCTTTTAGCACTCTGGGATGCATTCCATCAGGGCCAGGAGACTTGTCTACCTTTAGCCCCATTAGCTTGCCCATCACTCCCTCCTTAGTGATAACAATCCTCTCAAGGTCCTCACCTGTCATAGCCTCATTTCTATCAGTCGCTGGCATGTTATTTGTGTCTTCCACTGTGAAGACCGACCCAAAAAACCTATTCAGTTCCTCAGCCATTTCCTCATTTCCCATTATTAAAACTCCCTTCTCATCCTCTAAAGGACCAATATTTACCTTAGCCACTCTTTTTTGTCTTATATATTTGTAAAAACTTTTACTGTCTGTTTTTATATTCTGAGCAAGTTTACTCTCATACTCTATCTTACTCTTCTTTATAGCTTTTTTAGTAGCTTTCTGTTGCCCCCTAAAGATTTCCCAGTCCTCTAATCTCCCAGCAATCTTTGCCACTTTATATGCTTTTTCCTTCAATTTGATACTCTCCCTTATTTCCTTAGATATCCACGGTCGATTTTCCCTCTTTCTTCCGTCCTTCCTTTTTGTTGGTATAAACCTTTGCTGAGCACTGTGAAAAATCGCTTGGAAGGTTCTCCACTGTTCCTCAACTGTTCCACCATAAAGTCTTAGCTCCCAGTCTACCTTAGCTAGTTCTTCTCTCATCCCCTTGTAATCTCCTTTGTTTAAACACAAAACACTAGTATTTGATTTTACTTTCTCACCCTCCATCTCTATTTTAAATTCCACCATATTGTGATCGCTCCTTCCGAGAGGATCCCTAACTATGAGATCATGAATCAATCCTGTCTCATTACACAGGACAAGATCTAGGACCGCTTGTTCCCTCGTAGGTTCAATTACATACTGTTCTAGGAAACTATCGCGGATACATTCTATAAACTCCTCCTCACGGTTGCCTTGACCGACCTGGTTAAACCAATCAACATGTAGATTAAAATCCCCCATAATAACTGCTGTACCATTTCTACATGCATCAGTTATTTCTTTGTTTATTGCCTGCCCCACCATCTCGTTACTATTTGGTGGCCGATAGACTACTCCTATCAGTGACTTTTTCGCCTTACTATTCCTGATTTCCACCCAAATGGATTCAACCTTATCCTCCATAGCACCGATGTCATCCCTTACTATTGCCCGGATGTCATCCTTAAATAACAGAGCAACACCACCTCCCTTACCATCCACTCTGTCCTTCCGAATAGTTTGATACCCTCGGATATTTAACTCCCAGTCGTGACCATCCTTTAACCATGTTTCAGTAATGGCCACTAAATCATAGTCATTTACGATGATTTGTGCCACCAACTCATTTACTTTATTCCGAATACTACGAGCATTCAGGTAAAGTACACTTATGTTGGTTTTTTTACCTCTGTTTTGAATCTTAACATCTCCAGTTTTATTCCTTTTGTTATTACTGGGCCTATTCACTGTGCTCCCCTCAGTCACTGTACCTTGTACTGTCGCCCTTATGGATTTCTGACTATGTCTTCTCTGCCTTGCACTTTTCCCTTTACTTCCTTTTGTTTCTGTCCCTGTTTTACTACCTTCTAACTTCCAGCATTGGTTCCCATCCCCCTGCCACATTAGTTTAAACCCTCCCCAACAGCTCTAGAAAACACCTCCCCTAGGACATCGGTTCCAGTCCTGCCCAAGTGCAGACCGTCCGGTTTGTACTGGTCCCACCTCCCCCAGAACTGGTCCCAATGCCCCAGGAATTTGAATCCCTCCCTCTTGCACCATCTCTTGAGCCACGCATTCATCCTATCTATCCTGACATTCCTACTCTGACTAGCTCGTGGCACTGGTAGCAATCCTGAGATTACTACCTTTGAGGTCCTACTTTTTAGTTTAACTCCTAACTCCCTGAATTCCGCTTGTAGGACCTCATCCTGTTTTTTACCTATATCGTTGGTGCCTATGTGCACCACGACAGCTGGCTGTTCACCCTCCCCCCCCCAGAATGTCCTGCAGCCGCTCCGAGACATCCTTGACCCTTGCACCAGGGAGGCAACATACCATCCTGGAGTCTCGATTGCGTCCACAGAACCGCCTGTCTATTCCCCTTACGATCGAGTCCCCTATCACTATAGCCCTGCCATTTTTCTTCCTGCCCTGCTGTGCAGCAGAGCCAGCCACGGTGCCATGAACCTTGCTGCTGCTGCCTTCCCCTGGTGAGCCATCTCCCTCAACAGTATCCAAAGCGGTATATCTGTTTTGCAGGGAGATGACCGCAGGGGACACCTGCACTGCCTTCCTACTCTTGCTCTTTCTTTTGGTCATCCATTTTCTATCTCCCTCAGTAACCTTCACCTGTGGTGTGACCAACTCGCTAAACGTGCTATCCACGACCTCCTCAGCATCGCGGATGCTCCAAAGTGAGTCCATCCGCAGCTCCAGAGCCGTCAAGCGGTCTAACAAGAGCTGCAACTGAACACACTTCTTGCACGTGAAGGAGCCAGGGACAGTGGACGTGTCCCTGAGCTCCCACATCACACACGAGGAGCATGACACGGGTCTGGGATCTCCTGCCATGTCTTAAACCCTTGGTAAACTTAAACAACTAGAATTTCAAAGTAAAAATAAATAAATTAGACAATGAAAAGAAAAAGAGAGACTACTTACCAGTCACTTACCAGGGTTAAAAAGCACCTCCTCACACTCTGCACCGAATTACCTCACTGCACCAAATTACCAAGTTTCAATCCCCACTCTGTATGAGTCTCACTCCGGATGAGCCTCCTGGAAAAGTGCTCGCTTACTGCGTGCGCTCTCTGTCTGTCTTTTATACAGACCTCAGCTAACCGATGACTCAAAAAAAACCTTAACTTCAAAGAGAATAATACAATGTGCCCCTAAACAGGCCTCAACAGGCCTCAGGTGATTGACAGATAACTGCCTCTCAGCTATTAGGGTGGGGGCAGCTTCAACCAATCAGACACTAAGCTCCACACTGCACTTTTAACTGAAAAACAGCAGAATTAGATTTTCCACTTACCTTTGCTGATTTACCTCACTGCACCAAATTACCAAGTTTCAATCCCCACTCTGTATGAGTCTCACTCCGGATGAGTCTCCTGGAAAAGTGCTCGCTTCTGTTGGTTATCTGTTGGTAGTGCAGCACATGTGAATTGGGAAGATGCATCATCCTGCCATGGTATGGCATTGTACTGAGCTGAGCAGTAACAGTGTCCCTCATGGGTAGAGTTGTACCATGTCGTCCCAGTCGTAGTTCCATTGGTGTAGTCTTTGCCGTGCTTGCTGTCAACGATGTTGCCTTTGGTACGCGTCGTGTCGTTGTCTTTGATATGGTTTTCATAGGTTGTGATGTTGTGTTGGATGGTGCTGTTGTTGTGTTCGCTGCGCTCAAGGACCACACTCTGTGGATAATACGGATCCTTCACACAGTTACTCGCGTCAGCGTACTTTGTGGCATCTGCTGTTTTCTTGAGCGTGCTGTCACTCAGTTTGCGGCGCTTCCCGTCTGGAGTCAAGTCCGGCTTACTTGAATCAGCTTTGGCGTTTGGTTGCTCCCCATCTGGAGTCTGCTCTGTTTCCCTTGAGTCAGTGTTGGCTTGTCGATGCTCCCCGTCTGGAGTCATTTCAGGTTCACTTGATTCAGCTGAGGTTTCTTGATGCTCCACGTCAGGAGTCAAAACATCCAGGAATGCATTTACTTGTGGAGAGGCTCGAGCGAATGAGGTTTGAAGTAACGTGGTGTCAGTGGAGGCGCCAGTGGTCTCACTGTGATTGTCGAGTGCCTCTGTACATTCTAGCTGAGGTCTGTCACGTTGCACATCTTGTATTGAAATTGGGATGCTGTCGTCACTTGTCTCACATACAGTGGGTAGAGCCTCAGTAGCTTCTTGTTGTTCACTTGGGCTGTGTAGACTGTCAGAGTCTTCTTCTGGTGGCTCAAACAATGTGGGTGGACTGTCATAGTCGCTTTGCTGTTCACTGGAGCATGGTAGACTGTCATAGTCTTTCTGTTGTTCACTGGAGCGTGGCAGACTGTCATAGTCTTCTTGCTGTTCACTGGAGCGTGGCAGACTGTCATAGTCTTTCTGTTGTTCACTTGAGCGTGGCAGACTTGCATCGTCTGATGCTGGTTGCTCAGAGGAGGTTGCTAGACCCTCATGGTCTTGTTCCTGCAAGGACTGCGCTTTGGAGTCTTGCATTTCTTCTATCGTGGAGGCTGTCCACGAGCTCGCGGTGGAGGCTTGTGTCACTGGAGTCACTTCTTGTGTGGAGACGTGCAGTTGTCGCGCTGTTGAGTCTTTCAACCCTTCCTGTGCAGAGGCTGGGACCCTTTGTGGTGTGTGAACCACTCTCGGTGTGGAGTCGGGAACCCTTCGCGGTGCGTGGACCACTCTCTGTGTGGCAGCAGGCCGCTCTCTGTGGGCTTGTACCGCTCTCTGTCTCTTGGTGTCAGGCCGCAGCAGAATCCTGCACTCACGAGTCGGGATGTCATATATGCTGGGCTGAAGATCCTCAAATCCGAAGAACACGTCCGCGTCTGTGTCGGATTTGGTACTGGGGTCGCCATCGCCATCTCGAATGATGAAACCTTGGTCTGAGTCGTAATCTTCGAGGGCCATATCATCACTATTTGTGTTGGAGCTGGCATTGGGCTCGTGACGCCCAGCAAAGAAACAAAAGGTCGATGTCGTAGTATTCAAGGACAGTATAATCTCTTTGGGCGATGCTAACTGCTTGTTGCAGGGTCTGCGGAGATTACTTTCAGCTACTGGTTGAATTTCAGGCATTGTGCTGATATTCCAGGTGAAAAAAATCTTGTTTTACGGATTTTAGAAACTTTTGTCGTGTTTTGGGACATTTCCCCTTTAAGTGGGCGTGGTCGGGCACCTCTGACATCTCGAAGCATGTGACATCAGTCGTAGGAAGCGATTGCACATATCGCTGTTCCTTTACTGGGGGCCGTTTTCGCAATTGCGCATGCGCAGCTTCTCGCGCAACTGCGCATGTGCAGTACCTTTACTAAGATGGCCGCCGATCAAAATTGTCGTTCTCTGCTCCGGGAACTCGGCCTCGTGCTAAGTACTGCCGCCTCTCTTACCGTTTTCTGTTGGTTTGATTGTGTTTTCCTCACAGTATTTACCGAATTTGTCCAGGACTGCCTGGAAGTCGCTCCTGTTTTGCCCTTTGGAGAACTTGAACGTTTTAAAGATTTTTTCTGCTCTGGCACTAGCAATGGTGAGCAGTAGCTCTGTCTTTTCAGCATCGGCCATGTCTTGTAGGTAGGCTGCTACCAGGAAGATCTCAAACCTTTGCCTGAATGCACGGCAGTTTTCGCGGAGATTGCCGTGGCACTTGATCCGCTGTGGAACTGGAATCTCAAACATCATCTTGCCTGGGTGTTGTTGCTGGTTGTTACTGTTTGCTGAGTTGTAACTATATGGATTGAAACAGTCACTCACTGGTACCATGTCTTGTTATGCTCTTGGCGTAGTACAAGCTGCTTCCTTGATGTTCACTCTGAGAAAGGAAGGTTCAGACGTGGAGATAACTTCAACGCGTTTATTAAACTATTTACAATTCTCCTACTCGGATTCACCTCTACTGTTGATCCTTCTATAGCTACTCAGACTGACGAACCAGTCTGCTACAATCCACGTGGTGGGTGTGATGTTGAATCAACCCTGTGTCTGTACACACTCAGTATCTCCACTGGAAAGAGGAAGATCATGTGTGCTGTGTCCTTTATATATGGGTTGGTGTAATGCCCCCCTGTGGTCGTGTCACCTCTGTGTGTATCGTGAATGCCCATTGGTCGTGTCCTATCTTACTGACCTATTGGTTGAGTGTCTGTGTGTCATGTCTCTGGTTCTCCCTCTACTGTCTAGCTAGTCTACGTGTACTTACATTAACCCCTTTGTGTATCTACAGTGATGCATATCACCACAGGCCAGACCAAGTAAGGATGGCAGATTTCCTTCTCTAAAGGACATTAGTGAACCAGATGGGTTTTTATAACAATTGGCAATGGCTTCATGGTCACCATTAGACGTTGAATTCCAGATATTTATTGAATGCAAATTTCACCATTTTGCCATGGTGGGATTTAAACTAGTGCATTACCCTGGGCCTCTGGATTGCTAGTCCAGTGACAACAACACTACCCCAGTGCCTCCCCTTAATAAGATCACAACTGATCTTCATCACCCGAGTCCTCTTTCCTGCCTGACTCCCATACCCCGTGGACCTGTCTTTCTCCTGTCTCCATAAACCACTCCACTATCAGTTTGTGCTCTGTTATTAGTTTACCATCGACTTGCCTTGACTGTCTTAGAAAATTGAAAATCCAGATCTTGTTTTCAATACTTGGCAGGTTCGTGCTCTCTGTTTTAATTTCCACTGAAGTATCAGAGGCACGTCCTTCCTTTTCAGCTTCCAGCATTCATGAAGGTCCTATTGTCCCTTCCCCAGGAGCCCCAATACTTCACACAAATGCATCATTCCATCGAGATATTAAACATGACATATTCTCTCGATCAGACTAGCCTGAAGCAGTACAATCATTTCTCTAGGAAAAGTGCCTTATTAAACTTTAAACTCCATCCCCAGGTATTCGAATTCATTCACAATGAAGACTTGACTTGAATTAGTTTTTGTTTGTTCCCTTTCTAAATCTTTCTTTAAACCTTCGATAAGTCTTTTTTTTTCAGTGTCCTAGCTGACTTTTTAATCCTCTCTTCTAAAATACATTCCTGGTCCCTGGGATGGTCAGCTCAGCAGTCCCCTGTTAGTTATGTTCATGTACGTGACTCTGTTCTTGTACTCCACTTTTTAACTATTCACTCAGGATGAGTGGACATCAGAGGGGTCATCAATAATTTATTGCCCATCCATCCGTTTCTGAGACAAAGTGTTGACACCGGGACAGGATGCGTGGACTTTCACAACAGCAAAACTGGCGATTCAGTGACTACGGAGGGGCTAGCACCGGCGCCACGTGGGACACAATCGATTCCAATGGGAAACAGTGAGGGATTCGCCGGGTCCGTGATTGACACTCGGGAGGCTGACAAGCTGCAGCCGCACGTACACATTACACTCCCCACACGCACTCATCCCAGCCAACAAGATGGCACTGGCTGTGCTGGAGCGCAGCCCACACAGCTTATGGGTCGGCTGGGGCCAGAGGCCACCTAGGGGGGTGGCCAGGGGGGAACACCTGTACGATCCATGACCCATAGTCCACAGTGGGCTGTCAGTGGTGTGCGCAGCTGCATGGTTGCCTTTCCGGCTGCAGCAATGGTGTTCCGTGTCCATCCACCCCGACCCCACAGCCCATCTACACCCACCCCCCGCTCCTCCCCTCGGCCCTGGTAGACGCCCCCCCCCCCCCCCCCCCCCCCGGCCAACGGCACAACTGTCAGCAAACCCTGCCGATGTTGGACACCTTCTGTACCCCCTCTCTCTCCCTCAGCAGCCGCCACGCCGGTTTCACCGTTTTTAAAAGCGCAAGTGAACAGCGTTGTCGGGAACTCGGCCTATCGGAGGCGGAGCATCGTGGAGAATACCGGGTCGGGCCCACTAATGATATGCAAATGGAGTTAACTGAACATGCGTTCCGGAACACATTGACCCCGCTGTTGAGGTGACGGAGAATTACGACTTGCATTCAAATTGGCGACTGCTGTAATTTTGGCATCGGAATCTATTCTCCACCCAATCGCGTTTCCGCCCAATGGAGAATGCCGCCCTGTATATTTTCAAGAAGCAGTTAGAATCAGCACTTGGGGCTAAAGGGATCAAAAGGATATGGTGGGAAAAAGCGGGGACAGGTTACTGAGTTGGATAACAAGCCATGATCATAATGAATGGTGGAGCAGGCACGAAGGGCCGAATGTCCTCCTCCATAAGCCCATAGGGCCATAATACATAGGGGCAGAATTAGGCCATTCGGCCCATCGAGTCTGCTCCGCCATTCAATCATGTCTCCTGCTCCTTATTTCTATGTCTCGATGAGTTTAACCAAGAAGAAATGGACAGGGAACACCAGAAGGACAACAAACCGTTCTCAAACTCAGGGCAGCCAGTGAAGCCTGTTCACAGGAGAACAGGACTTTCTGTGAGTTAACACACAGCCAGCTGAGTTGTGGATGGCTTCAGATTAATGGAGGGTTGAATGTGGGAGACTGGCCAGGAGTGCGCTGGAATAGGTAAGGATCCTGGCCTAGAGGATGCCTCCAGACCCACACTGGGGTGGTCGACACATAACTACCCTCTGAAGTGACGGGGCAAGTCACTCGGTCATGACCAGGGGACTCTCACAACACAAACTCAGGATGGTTAATAAACACCAGCCTTACCAGTGACGGGAATGAATAAAAGAAAGCTTAGTGATGTGTCAAACAGGGGCTGGACCAGTGTCGAGCTGACTATTCTAGCCAGGCCTTTCTCTGTAAGCTAAGATTGTTGCTTCAAATGCACATCTGAGTCCCACGTCGAGTTTCTGTGTTTGTGTTGAAGTGACGCTTGAGGGCTATTATTTTGGAACAGATCTTCAGTGCGATTTATACCAGCTGGATAACTTGCTGAGTGAGGGCATGTTTCATAGCATAAGCATTTAGGCCCTGCGGAGTGTGTTACTGCGAGACATGGCTCAGAATTGCAGATGTGACCTGTGTGGGAGGAAGAAAGAAAGCAGGGCCCGTTTGTTTTTAAAACAAAAATTGTGATTGATTCATTCAGCCCAGGAGGCCATTCAGCCCACTGTGCATGTGCTAACCGTTTGAAGGAGATCCTCCTGTTCCTGTATTTCTATCGTGCCTGGTTTGGCGAGTTGCCTCGTTACCAACACTGCACACTGATCACACTCCTGTGAAGCGCCTTGGACTCTTTATTGAGAGGAATGTGCTGTAGGAACGTGAGAAATGGATGCAGGAGTAGGCTATAAAAATGCAAGTTGTTGTTCGTTTCAGTCCACGGGCACATTTGCTGAGTAAGGGCATGTTTCATTGCATGCACAAAAGAACCCCCCCCCCCCCCCCTCCCCACACACACACACAAGGACACTCCCTCCCCACATGGACACAGGGCCCCTGTCCCCCAGGCACACACGGAGACCCTCCCCCCCATGGACATGGTCCCCTGTCCCCCAGGCACACACAAAGACCCTCCCACCATGGACATGGAACCCTGCCCCTCACACACACACACACACACACGGAGCCACCCACGATGGACACGGGGACCCTGCCCCCCCAGCAAACAACGGGAACCCAAGCCGAACTGATAAGGGTAACCTGCACCAATGGTGAGCCCCAGAGGGACTCTTGGAACTTCCCCTGGCACTGTCCCCCTGGTCCTGCCCCTGGCATCCTAACACTGCCCTGGCATCCTGGGTACTGACCCTGGCATCCTGGGCACTGCCCGGCATGGCCCTCTCCCCCCCACCCCCCCACCCCCCCCAGGGGCTGTACGTACCTGTGTAATGGCACCTCAAGCACAAATCTGGTGTTCTTGATTAATGAGGAGATTAAGGGTTATGGGGAGAAGGCAGGAGAATGGGGATGAGAAACATATCAGCCATGATTGAATGACGGAGAAGACTCGATAGGCTGAATGGCCTAATTCTTCTCCTATATCGTATGGTCCTAGTGTGGTCTGTGCGCCCCTGGGGAGGTCCAATCACCTGGTTCCAGTTTGTTAAAATCACAAAACCTGGGGGTGGGGGGTGCGTGAAGGTGAGGGTGGGGGGGGGGGGGTGGGGGGGGACCAGTGTTGGGGCGTGGGTGGGGGTGGGGGGTTGGATACGTCAGGGAAGTCTGTTAATTGTATTGAAATGGATTTAAATGGGCTTCCTGACCTACCTGGTCAGGAACCGCATGACATCAAGGTGAGTGGTTGGGATGAATTGGAAAATGAGATCTCGCCGGCAAGAAACTCGTTCCCTGAGTCTCGCGATATTCAGCGTACACGTTGTTGATCCCCCTTGCGGAAAATGCGGGTCAAAAATAGCGGCTCGCTGTAACACATAGGAACAGAAGTTGGCCATTTGGCCCCTCATTATCTCATCATGAAATGACTAAATTGTCCTATCCCTGAGTTACAATCTTGTGCCACCATTAATTGTGTTGACTGAGATCAACTTCAACATTAGGTGCGGATTAAACATGAGACTTGTCAGCACGTTTACCAATGAATACAGAGGGAGAACAGAACAAAGGGCTGGGGAACATCTTCACTACGTTCCTCAGACACTTGTGTTTTGCTAACCCAGCGATTGATGACTCATTGTTTACTGGAGAATGATCTGACCTGCCACAGCAGCTGGGAATGACTTTCACGATAACATTAAGGCAGTTATGTCTCTGATTTGCCAGTTCCTTTCTGTATGTGTGTGTGTAATGACAGGAACAGAGCTGTGGTTTGAGCTGTACTGGTCATGCTGATGTGATTCAGTTTCTTCCCAGACAAATTGGCGTTTGAAAAATGTCCAACTGGTTTGCAAAGGAAATGAGCTTATTTTCTAATCTGAATTTACTTTGCTGTCCATTTCTTGGCAAGTTTATATTCCCTTCTTCCAAAGCCCTGACTCAAACCGAGGTACAGTTCGCTGGCTGCTAAATACCAACTTTAGTTGGGGTCCATTTAACTGAGTGCCGTTGTCCTGAAACTAATTGGGGTACAGGTCTATGGGTGCACTTTTTCGGGGACAGTTACATTGGTGTTCCTGCCCTGACTCTGAAGGCAGTGCAGTTTCTTCAGCCACCCTTTGGCACTTTGTTCAGTAGCCACCATTCAGTTGTGAGCATCGGAGGGTTGTTTGACCGGGAGGAGGACCACAGCAGAGCGGGAGGGGAAGGGAGGGAGGGAGACCAGAGAAATGTGGTGGGCAGCGGAATGGGCCCTCTGTGCTTTCTGTCCAGCAGGGAGTAGCTGCAATGCAGGCAAGCGGGACCAGCTCGCAAATCAGTGACTGGCAGTGCCAACGCTACGGTTTTTTTAACTCATTCCCAGGATGTTGGCGTCAATGGCAAAACCAACATTTGCTGCACACCTCGAATTATCTTGGAGAAGGTGGTGGTGAAAAGTGAGTGACAGACTCGGCCATTCCAGAGGTCAGTTAAGTGTCAACCACATGGCTGTGGGTCTGGAGTCACGTGTAGGCCAGACCGGGTAAGGATGGCAGATTTCCTTCTCGAAAGGCCACTTGTGAATCATTACCAACAATCCATTAGTTTGATTTCTGTCAAATTTCAGATTCATTTCATTAATTGAATTAAGTGAGATAATGAATGGGGCGAAATTGGAAAGGTTTCTGCGGGAATACAGTGAACAGTTGTTTCCAATGGTTGATGAGCGGCGATCGAGGGGACAGAGACCAAACATTCTCACTCCCAAAGAGAAAAGGAAAGGGACTGAGGGTTAATTCAATGGTCAGATACTTCCTCACAAGTGACCATTGAAATACAGTCTGGAGTACCATTAGAGAACATTGGAGAACCAGGCTGAATACAGAAGTTGCGTAAAAGAAGAGAAAAAACAATTATAAGTGTAAGTAATGGGTTAAGAGACATTGCAATTAGTTGTCTCATTTATGTTAAGTGTCCAATAATTGACACTGATATGTAAAGGGGCTTCACGTGGCCTCTGGGTCTGGTGATGTGTAGAGTTTTGTGCAAAGTATGTTGGAAGAAATAAAGTGTGTTGGTGAAAAAGGAACAGAACTTTTGTCTCTTTATACCACAGCATCTAATACGTCTAACAATAAGAAGCAAAGAGAGAGTTTGAAAAGAAACTGGCAGCTAACATAAAAGGGAATCATAAAGTCTTTAGGCATATAAATAGTAAAAGGTGGTAAAGAGAAGAGTAGGATTGATTTGGGACCAGAAAGGAGTTTTATACATGGAGGTAGCGGGGATTTAATGACGTCAACCCATTGGGCACGAGATGATATAGAACATAGAACATAGAACACTACAGCGCAGTACGGGCCCTTCGGCCCTCGATGTTGCGCCGACCTGTGAAACCATCTGAAGCCTATCTGACCTACACTATTCCATTTTCATCCATATATCTATCCAGTGACCACTTAAATGCCCTTAAAGTTGGCGAGTCTACTACTGTTGCAGGCAGGGCGTTCCACACCCCTACTACTCTCTGAGTAAAGAAACTGCCTCTGATATCTGTCCTATATCTATCACCCCTCAATTTAAAGCTATGTCCCCTCGTGTTGGTCATCACCATCCGAGGAAAAAGACTCTCACTGTCCACCCTATCTAACCCTCTGACTATCTTATATGTCTCTATTAAGTCACCTCTCAGCCTTCTCCTCTCTAACGAAAACAACCTCAATTCCCTGAGCCTTTCCTCGTAAGACCTTCCCTCCATACCAGGCAACATCCTAGTAAATCTCCTCTGAACCCTTTCCAAAGCTTCCACATCCTTCCTATAATGTGGTGACCAGAACTGCACGCAGTACTCCAGGTGCGGCCGCACCAGAGTTATGTACAGCTGCAGCATGACCTTGTGGTTCCGAAACTCAATCCCCCTGCTTATAAAGGCTAGCACACCATATGCCTTCTTAACAGCCCTATTAACCTGGGTGGCAACTTTCAGGGATTTATGTACCTGGATGCCGAGATCTCTCTGTTCATCTACACTACCAAGAATCTTGCCATTAGCCCAGTACTCTGCATTCCTGTTACTCCTTCCAAAGTGAACCACCTCACACTTTTCCGCATTAAACTCCATCTGCCACCTCTCAGCCCAGCTCTGCAGCTTATCTATGTCCCTCTGTATCCTATAACATCCTTCAGCACTATCCACAACTCCACCAACCTTCGTGTCATCTGCAAATTTACTAACCCATCCTTCTACACCCTCTTCCAGGTCATTTATAAAAATGACAAACAGCAGTGGCCCCAAAACAGATCCTTGCGGTACACCACTAGTAACTGAACTCCAGGATGAACATTTGCCATCAACCACCACCCTCTGTCTTTTTTCAGCTAGCCAATTACTGATCCAAACCGCTAAATCACCTTCAATTCCATACTTCCTTATTTTCTGCAATAGCCTCCCGTGAGGAACCTTATCAAACGCCTTACTGAAATCCATATACACCACATCAACAGCTTTACCCTGATCCACCTGTTTGGTCACCTTCTCAAAAAACTCAATAAGGTTTGTGAGGCATGACCTACCCTTCACAAAACCGTGTTGACTATCGCTAATCAACTTGTTCTTTTCAAGATGATTATAAACCCTATCTCTTATAACCTTTTCCAACATTTTACCCACAACCGAAGTAAGGCTCACAGGTCTATAATTACCAGGGTTGTCTCTACTCCCCTTCTTGAACAAGGGGACAACATTTGCTATCCTCCAGTCTTCCGGCACTATTCCTGTCGACAAAGACGACATAAAGATCAAGGACAAAGGCTCTGCAATCTCCTCCCTGGCTTCCCAGAGAATCCTAGGATAAATCCCATCTGGCCCAGGGGACTTATCTATTTTGACATTTTCCAAAATTGCTAACACCTCCTCCTTTTGAACCTCAATTCCATCTAGCCTGGTCGACTGAACCTGAGTGTTCTCCTCGACAACATTGTCTTTCTCCAGTGTAAACACTGACGAAAAATATCCATTTAACGCTTCCCCTATCTCCTCTGATTCCACACACAACTTTCCACTACTATCCTTGATTGGCCCTAATCTTACTCTAGTCATTCTTTTGTTCCTGATATACCTATAGAAAGCCTTAGGGTTTTCCTTGATCCTATCCGCCAACAACTTTTCGTGTCCTCTCCTCGCTCTTCTTAACTCTCCCTTTAGGTCCTTCCTGGCTAACTTGTAACTCTCAAGTGCCCTAACTGAGCCTTCATGTCTCATCCTAACATAAGCCTTCTTCTTCCCCTTGACAAGTGCTTCAACTTCCTTAGTAAACCACGGTTCCCTTGCTCGACAACTTCCTCCCTGCCTGACAGGTACATACTTATCAAGGACACGCAGTAGCTGTTCCTTGAAAAAGCTCCACATTTCGATTGTACCCATCCCCTGCAGTTTCCTTCCCCATCCTATACATCCTAAATCTTGCCAAATAGCATCATAATTGCCTTTCCCCCAGCTATAATTCTTGCCTTGCGGTATATACCTATCCCTGCCCATTGCTAAAGTAAACATAACCGAGTTGTGATCACTATCCCCAAAGTGCTCACCTACATCTAAATCTAACACCTGGCCGGGTTCATTACCCAGTACCAAATCCAATGTGGCCTCGCCCCTTGTTGGCCTGTCTACATACTGTGTCAGAAAACCCTCCTGCACACACTGCACAAAAACTGACCCATCTATAGTACTCGAACTATAGTATTTCCAGTCAATATTTGGAAAGTTAAAGTCCCCCATAACAACTACCCTGTTACTCTCGCTCCTGTCGAGAATCATCTTTGCAATCCTTTCCTCTACATCTCTGGAACTATTCGGAGGTCTATAGACAACTCCCAACAAGGTGACCTCTCCTCTACTGTTCCTAACCTCGGCCCATACTACCTCAGTAGACGAGTCCTCAAGCGTCCTTTCTACCGCCGTAATACTTTCCTTGATTAACAATGCCACACCCCCCCTCTTTTACCATCTTCTCTGTTCTTACAGAAACATCTAAATCCTGGAACCTGCAACAACCATTCCTGTCCCTGCTCTACCCATGTCTCCGAAATCGCCACAACATCGAGATCTCAGGTACCAACCCATGCTGCAAGCTCACCCACCTTATTCCGGATGCTGCTGGCGTTGAAGTAGACACACTTCAAACCAGTGTCCTGCTTGCCGGTGCCCTCTTTTGAACTTTTAACCCTATCCCTGACCTCACTACTCTCAACATCCTGTACACTGGGACTACAATTTAGGTTCCCATCCCCCTGCTGAATTAGTTTAAACCCCCCCGAAGAGCACTAGCAAATCTCCCCCCCAGGATATTGGTAGCCCTCTGGTTCAGGTGAAGACCATCCTGTTTGTAGAGGTCCCACCTACCCCAGAATGAGCCCCAATTATCCAGGAAACCAAAACCCTCCCTTCTGCACCATCCCTGTAGCCACGTGTTCAACTCCTCTCTCTCCTTATTTCTCACTTCACTAGCACGTGGCACGGGTAACAACCCAGAGATAACAACTCTGTTTATTCTAGCTCTCAGCTTCCACCCTAGCTCCCTGAATTTCTGTCTCAAATCCCCATCTCTCTTCCTACCTATGTCGTTGGTACCTATGTGGACCACGACTTGGGGCTGCTCCCCCTCCCCCTTAAGGATCCCAAAAACACGGTCAGAGACATCACGAACCCTGGCACCTGGGAGGCAACACACCAACCGTGAGTCTCTTTCGTTCCCACAGAACCTCCTGTCTGTTCCTCTAACTATGGAGTCCCCAATGACAAGTGCTCTGTTCCTCTTCTCCCTTCCCTTCTGAGCAACAGGGACAGACTCTGTGCCAGAGACCTGTGCCTTATTGCTTACCCCTGGTAAGTCGTCCCCCGCAACAGTATCCAAAACGGTATACTTGTTATAGAGGGGAACGACCACAGGGGATCCCTGCACTGCCTGCCGGTTCCCTCTCCCTCCCCTGACGGTAACCCATCTACCTTCTTCTGTGATGATGCCATCACACTTCCTTCAGATATTAAAATGGGTAATGTTGCAGTATAAATGGAGCCCAGATATTAAAAATGAAGCCCATTAAAATGAAACCACTTTAGAAGGAGACCCTAAAATGGGGGTTTACTCTATTGGGAAGGTTGTCAATATTTAAAGTTGATAAAGTCCCAGGACTGTATGAGATGCAGCCAAGGATACTGAGGCAAATGAGGATGGAAATTGCAGAGGCACTGCCCAGAATATTCCATTCCTCCAGAGACACTGCCCGGGGAATTGCTAATCTCACATCCTTGATCAAAAAAGTTTGCAAAGGTAAACCCAGCAACTGTCAGTTTAACTTAAGTGGCAGGGAAAATTCTAGAAACAATGATATGGGGGAAAATGAATAGCCACATGGACAAATGCGGGTTACTTAAGGAAAGCCAGCACGCATACTTTGGAGGAAAATTTGGAGAGGTGACAGAGAAGGTTGATGCGGGCAATGCTGTTGATGTGATGTACACGGACTTCCAAAAGGCATTTGATACAGTGTCGCACAGCAGACGTGTGAGGAAAGCTCTAGCTCATGGAATAGAAGGGAGAGCAACACAGTTACGAATTGGCTGAGTGACAAGAAACAGAGAAAGATGGTTTATGATAGATTTTCAGGTTGGAGAAAGGTTTGCTGTGGACTTCCCCAGCGGTCAATGTGTAGGGGCTCTACTCTTCCTGAAGCTAGGAATTCTGTAGTGAGTAACCCACTTAACTCTCTAAAGCCTGTTCACCATTCACAAGGAATGTGAAGGAATACTCGCCACTTGCCTGAATGAGTGCAGCTCCAATAACACTCAAGAAGCTCGGCACCATCCAAGACTTGATTGGCACCCATTCCACAAATGTTCACTCCCTCCACTACTGATGAACAGTGGCTGCAATGTCTACCATCTATAAGATGGACTGCACAAATTCTTCAGCAGTACCTAATAAACCCACGGCCACTACCATCCAGAAGGACAAGGGCAGCAGATACCTGGTAACCCCACCGCCTGGAGGTTCCCCTCCACGTCACTCACCATCCAGACTTGGAAATATATCGCCGTTCCTTCACTGTCGCTGGGTCAAAATCCTGGAATACACTGCCTAACAGCACTGTGGGTGCACCTACACCACATGGACTGCAGCGGTTCAAGAAGGCAGCTCACCATCACCTTGTCAAGGGCAATTAGAGATGGGAAGTAAATGCTGGCCTAGCCACCAATGCTTACATCTCATGAACAAATGACAAAAATATTCACCTGGGCCAAGGTGTAAAGGGCACAATATGACAATTTGAGAATCATACAAAATTTGGAAGTATTGTGAACTGTGAGGAAGATGGTGTAAAGCTTCAAAAGGACATAAGACAGGTTGTTGGAGTAGGCAGATAGGTGGCAGATCAGGAGAAATGTGAAATGATTCATTTTGGCAGGAAGAACATGAAGAGAGTAAATGGATAATTCCAAAGGGGACGTAGAAGCAGAGGGAGCTGGGTGTATATGTGCACAAGTCATTGAAGGTGGCAGGGCAGGTGGAAAGAGTGATTAATAAAGCAGAGATAGCATTAATAAGGGCATAAAGTTATGTTAATCGGGAATAAGGCTCTATCGAGTTCATACTCAGCATCCGGTTCTGGCCACTCACCTTAGGGAATGTGTGAAGGCAATAGAGAGAGTTCAGAAAAGATTCACGAGGATGATTCCAGGTATGAGGAACTTCAGTTATGACGTTAGTCTGGACAAGTTGGGCCTATTCTCGATGGAGAAAAGAAGGCCGAGAGGAGATTTGATAGAGGTGTCTGACATCATGCTCGGGGCTGGCAGATAAGGAGCACCTGTTTCCACTCAGAATGATTCGAGAGGCAGAGATTTAAAGCAATTGGCAAAAGACGCAATAGAGACATGAGGAAATGATTTTTCACGCAACGAGCGGTTAAGGTCTAGAAATGGCTGCCAGAGTGGGGTGGAGGCAGGTCCAACTGAGGAATTGAAAAGGCGTTTTCTGAGAAAGGACAATGTGATGAATTAGGGGAAGAAGGTGCGGAAATGGCAACAGGTGTATTACAAGTGAATGTCCTCCTTCTGTGGTGGAGCCATTTTGTGATTCTGTGAACAGACCATAAGAAACGGGAACAGGATTAAGCGCCGAATGCCACTGAGCGACACTGAAATCCCTGAAACATGAAGAGGAGCAAAAGATCTGGGTAGAAGAAAGTTCCAGGAATGAGCAGCAATTCTAGCCCAAGGCACCGAGGGCTGAATGGCCTCTCCCTGTTCCCGTGCTGCAAACTCTATTATTCTGGGTTGAAAGAGATTGTGCAGTATTACCTGGCGCTGTGCAAGGTTCTGAAATCCCGTGCCAAAATCTCCAGACAAATTAAATACCCCCAACTCTGTTCTGACCCAGTTTACACAGAGTTTGTACAAGTTCCTGATTTTTTTTTCATTTACGAGTCTGTCACTTAGCCAGAAGCTTACTTTATTTGATCGGTCTGGTCGACCTCAAATTACTATATAACATTTCTATGTTTTAACCCCTTGCTGCTCGATAGCATGGATCAGGCGACTTCAATACCTCTCCAGGCTAAGAATGATAACACAACTTCTTGACTAGAACATCCCAACTTGAACATCCCATGGTGCTATACCAGAGTGTTGTCAAAAAACATTTGACAGTGAGCCACATGAAGAGACGTTAGGGCATGAGACTAAAAGCTGGACAAGCAGTTAGGTTTTAAGGATCATCTTAATGGAGGAGAGAGAGAGAGAGAGAGAGAAGTAGAGAGGTTTCGTGTGGGAACTCCAGAGATTAGAGAGCAGACAACTGGCTGCTAATGGTGGGGGGGAAATGAGAGTTTATACCCTTCAGGAAATGTTGACCAGGCTGGGTTGCTTGCGAGGTAACCTGATCGAGCTCTTAAAAATTATGGAAGGCTTTGACAGCGACCATGTACAGAAGATGTTTCCACTTGAGCGGTTGACCAAAACGAGAGGCCATCAATTTAAGACAGTCGCTCGTAAGAACTCTGGAAGCACCTCTTTGCTTGTGCTGGGTGGCACAGTGGTACAGTGATTAGCACTGCTGCCTCACAGCGCCAGAGACTTGGGTTCAATTCCAGCATTAGGTAACTGCGCGGGTTTCCTCCGGGTGCTCCAGTTTCCTCCCACAGTCCAAAGAAGTGGAGATTAGGTGGATTGGCCATGCTAAAATTGCCCCTTAGTGTTAGTGATATACAGGTTAGGTGGGGTTTCAGGGATAGCGTGGGGGAGTGGTCTGGATATGATCCTCTTTCAGAGTGTCGGTGCAGACCCGAAGGACTTAATGTCACTGTCTGCACTGTAGGGATTCCATTCTGTTCCACGTGCGGTGAGAATGTAGAATGCACTGCCGCAAGAATGCTTGATGTGAATAACACAGGTACATTTGTGATTAGCAAAATACTGCGGACGCTGGAACCCAAAACAAGAACAGGGGATTCTGGAAAACTCAGCAGATCGGTCAGCGTCTATCACGGAGAAAGCTGGGTTAACGTTTCGAGTCCATGGCCCCTTCATCAGAACTGAAAGGAGGGAGGATATAGAAATCGCAACAGAAAGTAGCAACTTTAACAACAAAAGACAGATGGCCTGGGAGAGGGAGAAGGGGGCAGTTTGTATCGAGACCGTACATGTCTGGGATATTAACAAATGGAGTTAAAGATGGAGGTTAAAAGTCAAAATCTAAAGTTGCTGAGCTCAATGTTGAGTCTCGAGGGCTGCAATGTGCCCATCCGGAAGATGAGATGCTGTTCCTGCTTCACTGCAGCAGGACAAGGACAGACACGTGGGCACTAGAGCAAGGTGCTGAGGCAAAATGGCACACAACAGGAAGATGTAGGCCATGCTTGTGGACTGAGTGAAGATGTTCCTTGTCTGCGTTTAATAATAACCTTTATTAGTGTCACAAGTAGGCTTACATTAACACTGCAATGAAGTTACTGTGAAAATCCCCTCGTCGCCACATTCCGGCGCCAGTTCGGGTTCGCAGGGAGAATTCAGAATGTCCAATTCACCTAACAAGCACGTCTTTCGGGACTTATGGGAGGAAACCAGAGCACCCGGAGGAAAGCCACGCAGGCACGGGGAGAACGAGCAGACTCCGCACAGACAGTGACCCAAGTCGGGAATTGAAACCAGGACCCTGGCGCTGTGAAGCAACAGTGCTAACCACTGTGCTACCGTGCGCTTTGGTATAAGAATAAATGTAGGAGATTTAGGACAGAGTAAGATTAACTTTTTCATGTGGGAGATGGGTGGAACCTGTTTTTTTAAAATCTAGAGCACCCAATTCATTTTTCCCAATTAAGGGGCAATTTAGCATGGTTAATCCACTTAATTTTCACATCTTTGGGTTGTGGGGACAAAACCCGGGGAGAATGTGCAAACTCGACACGGACAGTGACCCAGAGCCGGGATCGAACCTGGGATCTCGGCGCCGTGAGGCAGCGATGCTAACCACTGTGCCACCGTGCTTCCCTGGGTGGAACCTGGTTGAGTGCCCTGTTGACCATAGTGGGCGGGAGGCCTTGGGGGGGGAAAAAAAGCAGACACGTCAGAAACACCATTTTTGAAGGTGACGTAATCAGAATCCGATGGAGGTGGAGAAACCGGGAGAATGGGATGGAATCCTTACAGGGAGCGGGGTGTGAGGAGTTGTAGCTGTGGGAATTGGTGGGTTTGTAAAGAAGATTGGAGGTCAGCCCATCGCCAGAAATGGAGACAGAGAGGCCAAGGAACGGAAGTCACGTATTGAAGTTGGACCATGTGAGAGAGGGGTGGAAAGTGGAAACAAAATCAATAAACTTTTCCGGGTCCAGATGAGAGCACGAAACGGCACCAATACCGTCATTAATGTGACGGAAAAAATGTTGTGGGAGGGGGACCTGAGTAGACTGGAACGTGGAATGTTCCACATAACATCCAAAAAGACAAGCACAACTGCGGCCCATGTGGCTACCCATAGCCACACTTGTTATTTGCAGGAAGTGAGGCAATATAAAGGGTAAATTATTTAGTGACAGAAAAAGTTCAGCCAGGGGGAGGAGAGTGGTGGTGGGGGGGGGGGGGGGGGGTTGTTCAGGTCTCTGCTCAAGGAAGAAGCAGAGAGCCCTCAGACCCTCCTGATGGGCGATGGAGGTATCGAGGGATTGGACATCCACAGTGAAGAGGAGGTGGTTAGGGCCGGGAAACTGGAAAGTCTAGATATGTCGGAGGGCAGAGGAACCGCGGAATGTAGGTGGGAAGGGGCAGGACAAGGGGAGTGAGAATGGAGTTCAGATGGGAATAGCTGAGTTCAGTGGGGCAGGGACAGGCTGATACAATAGGTCGACCTGGGCAGCTCTGTTTGCGGATTTTGGGAAGGAAGTACAAGCGGGCTGCGCGGGTTTGAGGGTCTATGAGATTAACACTTGAGAGAGAAGGTGATAGGGTTGAATGATGAGCAGTGAGTGGAAGTTAATGTGGAGAATAAACACCAGTGTAGAGCAGTTGGGTTGAATAACCTGCCCCAGTGCTGTGCAGTTCATGTAATTCCACGCAATATTTGCTAGGGGACAGAGTTGGTAGTCAGGTTGACAACGTGGAACATCAGAATGGAGACCACTGTATTCAAATGGGCCAAATGAATGGACATCGAAAAGGGATTGAGAACAAGAACTGTGGCTGATTTTCCCATCTCCGTCCTCCCAAACCCCAGGGCCATGTGGTCAACTTCACAATCCCGATCTGATGCCCTGACTCACATCCTCCTACACACTGAAGACAGACAATGGGACCTGGCTTGTATGATCCTTGCTGAGGCCAGCTCAGCCTTAAGCTGTAGGTCTTGCTCTGAATCTTTGTCACTGTTCTGTATTTTCTCTCTCAGAGCTAGGCAGAGATGACACTAGTCTCTGTGTGCAACAGGTTTTTATTCTCAGTGTTTTAAAATGTCTGCTCCATGCTTCAGCTCCAATTTACAACTTTGTTTCCTTTCCTTGGAGTCCACGTACCCCCAGGCTTAACCAATCAAATGCAGTGATCATTAATACCAAACAGACTCACATAATCAAACACAGAACAACTGAACACTATGCTCACAGTTGAAGGTCACCTTCCACCCAAACAGTTGAAACAGAACAAGTGGCTCCATTTATCCCAGGATTGTGTGTGTGGATCTCCCTGTTGGCTATGTTCCTTTCTGTCCTTCCATTTGGGGGATCCATCAATGATAAGGAGGGAGATTGAACGTGTCTGCAGCATTCAAATTACTATCAATACCTAAAAGTGAACCATTTGATATTCCAGAGTGTTTGGCTGTGTAACAGTTATATTACTGGGCTAATAACCCAGCCAGTACAAAGTCAAACCCGATCGTGATCAACCAAGAGGGTTTGACTTCAGTTTAAGGAAGAAATTGTGAAATAAAAATGCTGGTCTCCATAGTGACCTTGGAGCTGTTGCATTGTCTTTTAAAACCTCCACTGGTTCACTAATGTCCCACAGCGTCACAGGATTGTTACAGGGCAGAAGGAGGCCATTCGGCCCATTGTATCTGCACTGGCTTTCCCCTCCTTCCCATAATGCTGCACATTCTTCCTTTTTAGATAGTAATCCGACTTCCTTCGCAAACTCCGATTGTGTGCCTCAGCCACACCCTCAAGCAGAACATTCCAGACTCCAACCACTCGCTGTGTGAAAAGGTTTCATCTCATGTCTCCATTGCTTCCTTTGTCTCAAATCTGTGCCCTCTAGTTCGTAATCCTTTCCAAGTGGGATCGGTTTCTCCCAATCTATTTCTACCCTGGCATCTCATGACTTTGAACACCCCCTCTCAACCATCTCTCCCGCAAGGAAAACTGTCCCAACATCTCCACCGTACCCTTGAAAGGTAACCTGCGAATCCGAAACCGGTCTACATGTGACTGTGGTCCCAGGCCAACTCTTACTTGCCCTCCGAAGTGCCGAGCAAACCATTCTGTTGTATTGGTGGCTTCTCAGGGTAACCAAGGGAGGGGCAAATGAACATTGGCCAGGCCAGTGGTGCCCACATTCCGTGGAAGAGTGAGCCCCGTGGTCAGTCAGCATTGCCCTGTCGAGGGTGACCAAATATGCAGCTGCGTCAGCTGCTCTGGGACCAGGAGCCAGAAAACAGGTTAACCAGGAGGGGTGAAGAGTGAGATGCATACTCCACCTGCAAGCCAAACTACATCGCCACCCATTGCAGGCTTAGATTGGATGATCACATCCCATTGGGAAGGTTTGTGAGACATGGGCAAACAAGCCCTTCTCCCCACCTTTCCCCTTCAACATTGCTGCCACTCACTGCCTAAGTTACATGAAGGGCCTGTACTGTGCTGTACAGTTCTACATTCTATGTTTTGCAAACACTGTGGGCGGAATTCTCCGCAACGTCCGACGCCGTCGTGAAACCCGGAGTGTTTCACGACGGCGTCGGAGGCTGCTCCTCGCCCCCTATTCCCCCCCCCCCCCCCCCCCCCCCCCGGGGCTAGGAGCGGCGTTGCGGGGAACTCGGCCGTTGGACCTTGACGCTGGCGTCAAGTCCCGGCGCGCGGAGAATGACGCGGCCAGCGGCGCCTTATGACATCAGCAGCGCATGCGCAGTTTGGCCGGCTCCAACCCGCGCATGCGCGGTTGCCGTCTTCCCCTCCGCTGCCCCGCAAGACGTGGCAGCTTGATCTTGCGGGGCGGCAGAGGTGAAAGAGTGCGTCTCTTGGAGACGCCGGCCCGACGATCGGTGGGCACCGATCGCGGACCAGTCCCCTACCGAGCACGGCCGTGGTGCTGAATCCCCTCTCCGCCCCACACAAGCCCCAAACTCACCTTTGGCGCGCTGTTCACGCCGGCAGCGACCAGGTGTGGTTGCCGCCGGCGTGAACAGGTCGGGAACGGCAGGCCGCTCGGCCCATCCGGGCCGGACGATCGCGGGTCGCCGTGAAAAACGGCGAGCGGCGATTCTCCGCGCGGCGTGTCGCAAAACGCGGCACACCATTTTGGGGGGGGGGTGGGAGAATCGCGGGGGGTGCCAGAGCGGCCCTCCCGCGATTCTCCCACCCGGCCTGGGGAGCGGAGAATCGCGCCCTGTCTCACTGGCTGACATTGGTTCCTCTACATTCACCTGTTTGTGTTCCAGCACTCAGTTTCTGTCTCCTGTGGCCCGTGTACAAACATTGGCTGCTGTTTAGACACTGGCTTGTGCATATCTACACAGGCTCCTGTAGACGCGCTGGCTCCTCCGCCAGTACTGGCTGTGAAGCTACTGTCACTGTTTACTGAATTCCCAATTAGAATGAACTGGACGATTCTTCGACAATAATAAAGAACAGCAGATGATTTCTTAGCCTGTTTATCACCGCATGATTTCTTTAAAATTGAAACCAGATGTAGAATTGTTTCCAATGCAGTGTTTGAGTGCATTCCGCTGTCAAATGGCCTACCACATCTTTTTTCAAATAACTGAAAAAGATAGATAAATGTGACATTTTCTTTTGAAGGACTTATTTTGGGCTTTATTTTCATCTTTTGACGCACTCCAACTTTAGAGTTTTTGAACTCAGATTCTTGAGACCAACTTGCTGTGGATTGGTTAATGTGTCCGCCCTGGCTTCAGCTCCTTAATCTCCTCCAGCTCCTGCAAGCCTCCGAGATTTTGGCTTGAGATGTGCACAACATTCATCAGACCTAATCTCGAGGTATTGTGTTCAGTTCTGGGCAACGCACCTCAGGGAGGATATACTGATCTTGGAGAGGGAAGAGCATGGATTCAGTGGAATGACACCAATTCAAAAACAACAACTCCCAATTTTTGTTTTAGCGGATCTGTTCAAGCACTGTTTTTTCCCTTCGGGGAAAAGTGGGAGGGTTCCTGAGCTGATTATCAGCCCTTTGAGCCACGTTGAACACTCCTCCCGTGGCCAACATGTCCTGGTGTTGGCCTTGAACCTGGATCTTGTGGTCCAGAGGTAGGGGCCACTGTGCCACAAGACGTTCTAACTCCCAATAATCTTATTGTCACAAGTGGGTTTACATTATCACATTGTGGTAGTATGACTAGGGGTATTACGGTACCTGGGAGTGTGAGCTGCCATTGGTTCAGAGGACTCGCTGCCCATTGGCCCAGGTATGTCATGTGCCTCTCAGCCGATTGGCTGAGAGGTAGGTAGCTCCGCCTACGAGGCGGAGTGACCCAAGCTGGGAATCGAACCTGGGATCCTGGCGCTGTGAGGCAACAGTGCTAACCACTGCGCTGTCCTGCCGCCATAATCCGAGACTTTAATCAAATGCAGTCAACCCTTGTCATTCACAAACCCCTCTATTCGCAAATTCAGTTGCCCCAGTGAATGTGTATGTACACTAAATTATGGCCTCAAAAATTCCCTCATCCGCGTTTTCAGACTTTCACATTAAACTGTTAGACTGTTAAACTATTGCCTTTCCTCCATCTTTTCCAAGTAGAAATCTCACGCAGCGCATGCGCCGTCTCTGCGCAAGTTCACCGTTCGAGATTTCGCCTTTCGTGAGATTTTACGAGATGGGAACACCAGCGAACACTGAGAAGGGACGGTAAAACATTCTTCATTGGAAAGAAGAATGAGAGGCGGCCTTATTGAGACATATCGGATTCTCAGGGGGTTTGACAGGGTCGATGCTGAGAGGATGTTTCCCCTTGTGGGTGAGTCTGGGACCAGAGGTCATAATCTCAGAGCAAGGGGTCACCCATTTCAGAGAGAGATGAGGAGTTTATTCTCTCGGGGGGGGGGGGGGGGGGGGTGGATCTGTGGAATTCTTCACCACAGGGAGCTGTAGAGGCTGCGTCGTAAGTTCAAGGCGAGGTCGGCACAATGGCGCAGTGGTTAGCACTGCTGCCTCAAGCCGCCGAGGACCCGGGTTCAATCCAGGCCCTGGGTCACTGCCCATGTGGAGTTTGCACATTTTCCCCGTGTCTGTGTGTGCCTTACCCCCACAACCCAAAAACATGTGCAGGGTAGGTGGATTGGCCATGCTAAATTGCCCCTTAATTGGAAAAACGGAATTGGGTACTCAAAATTTTTTTTAAAAGTATCTTCAAGGCTGAGAGAGACAGATTTTTAATCAGTAAGGGAACCAGGGTTATGGGGATAAGGAGGGAAAATGGAGTTGAGGATTATCACATCAGATCAGCCATGATCTCATTGAATGGCAGAGCAGGCTCGATGGGCTGAATGGTCTACTTCTGTTCCTACGTCTTATGGAATTATGGTCTCATAGTAATTCATAGGGGTGTTAGAACATAGAACATAGAACAGTACAGCACAGAACAGGCCCTTCGGCCCTCAATGTTGTGCCGAGCCATGATCACCCTACTCAAACCCACATATCCACCCTATACCCGTAACCCAACAACCCCCCCCTTAACCTTACATTTATTAGGACACTACGGGCAATTTAGCATGGCCAATCCACCTAACCCGCACATCTTTGGACTGTGGGAGGAAACCGGAGCACCCGGAGGAAACCCACGCACACAGGGGGAGGACGTGCAGACTCCACACAGACAGTGACCCAGCCGGGAATCGAACCTGGGACCCTGGAGCTGTGAAGCATTTATGCTAACCACCATGCTACCCTGCTGCCCCTGCTGCCCCTATCAAATGTTATCAAATAACATTTGACAGGACAGCACAGTAGCGCAGTGGTTAGCACTGCTGCCTCACGGTGCCGAGGTCCCAGGTTCGATCCCGGCTCTGGCTCACTGTCTGTGTGGAGTTTGTACATTCTCCCCGTGTTTGCGTGGGTTTCGCCCCCACAACCCAAAGATGCGCAGAGTAGGTGGATTGGCCACGCTAAATTGCCCCTTCATTGGGAAAAAATTAATTGGGGACTCTAAATTACAAAAAACATTTGACACTGAGTCGTGAAAGGAAACAGTAGGACATGTGACCAGAAGCCGGGCCAAGGAGCTAGGTTTTAACGAAGATCGTGCAGGAGGGGATGAGAGAAGTGGAGAGCTATAGTTTCGAGGTTAGGGCCCAGGTAGCTGCAGGCATGGCTGCTAATATTGGACCTATTAAAATGAGAAATGCGCAAGACGCCAGATGGAGCACAGCGGTGTCACAGGTTAAGGAGCAAAGTTATACTGAGAGGGTGCAAAATACCTAGCTTGTGTTCCATTGAGTAATGAAGATGAAGGAGTGAAGACAGGGGGCGACAAAAAGAATCAAAGGATTTTGATGGAGTTCATGGAGAGAAGCCATTTTCTCTGGTGGTGGAGTCCAGTGTTAAAGGATATCATTTAAAATTAAATCCAGGCTGCTCATGGGCGATAATTAACAAGCACCTTTTTCCCTCAGAGTGAAGTGGAAATCTGGAATTCTCTCCCCAAAAGGCTGTAATTTCTAGGGGGGTGGGGGTGGGGGGGGGGGGGGGGGGGTAATTGGACTCTCAGGACTGCGATGCATGCAGATTTTTGTGAGGTAAGGGTATCGAGGGATATTGAGCAAAAGCGGGTAAATGGAGCTGAGATACGAATCAGGCATGACCTCATTGAATGGCACAATGTGGGGGCAAGCATGGTAGCACAGTGGATAGCACAGTGGCTTCACAGCTCCATGATCCCAGGTTCCATTCCCGGCTTGGGTCACCGTCTGTGCGGAGTCTGACACGTTCTCCCCATGTCTGCGTGGGTTTCCTCCGGGTGCTCCGGTTTCCTCCCACACTCCAAAAATGTGCAGGTTAGGTGGATTGGCCATGCTAAATTGCCCCTCAGTGTCCAAAAAGGTTGGGTGGGATACTGGGTAACGGGGATAGGGTGGAGGTGTGAGCCTAAATGGGGTGCTCTTTCCAAGGGCCGGTGCAGACTCGATGGGTCGAATGGCCTCCTTCTGCACTGTAAATTCTATGATTCTATGACTGATCAGCCATTGGGAATTAGGCTCCACAGATAAAGTAACTGAGAAATCTAGTCTGGGAGCATCTCTGTATGACTTGTATGCTCTTTACCCAATAAGGTGCACCCCACCTACTTAAACGTGAAGAGATTGAGTATTATGGGGTGTCGCAAGCATGGGTAGGGATAGGGCTGGTAGTTCGATCAGCTGAGAAGGGCTCACTACCATGGCAGGATGATAGAAACCTTCCTGCTTGTCCAGCTAGGATACCTGTACCTGTACCTGTCAGGAGATTGCAGGAATGGCCCTAACTGAGTGACAAGATTCACATGTTCCAATGATTGAGTGATAGCTATGCTGACTACTCTATTATAAGAAGTGGCCTGGACTGTCGTGGATGGCTCTCCCGATTCTAATTCTCCATTGCCACCTGAGGGCCAACTCAAAACCCCAAGGAGGCTCCATTGCATTCCCTTCTCAACTTCCCGAGACTGGCTGGGCTGTCAGTTGCCCGGGCAAAATTCATATCAACTCCTGGGATCGCCTTAGAAACTCTGGGCGTGATTCTCCGCTCCCCAGGCCGGATGGGAGAATCGCGGGAGGGCCTCTCTGGTGACCCGCGATTCTCCGGCCTGGAAGGGCGGAGCGGCCTGCCGTTCCCGACCTGTTCACGTCGGCGGCAACCACACCTGGTCGCTGCCGGCGTGAACATAGCGCGAAAGGTAGGTTTGGGGCCTGTGGGGGGGGGCGGAGAGGGGACCGAGCACCACGGCCGTGCTCGGGAGGGGACTGGCCCGCGACCGGTGCCCACCGATCGTCGGGCCGGCGTCTCCATGTGACGCACTCTTTCCCCTCCGCCTCCCCGCAAGATTAAGCCGCCACATCTTGCGGGGCAGCGGAGGGGAAGACGGCAACCACGCATGCGCGGGTTGGAGACGGCCAACCTGCGCATGCACGGCTGACGTCATTACGCGCCGCCGGCCACGTCATTCTCGGCGCGCCGCCTTGACTCCAGCATCAAGGCCCGGCGGCCGAGTTTGACGAAACGCCGCTCCTAGCCCTCCTGGGGGGGGGGGGAGAGAATAGGGGGTGAGGAGCGGCCTCCAGTGTCGGCCGTTGCGGAGAATTCTGCCCTCTTTTTTTGAAAACCCATTCTGAGGGATGTCGCCATTCCTGACAAGCCGAGTGTTTATTGCCTATTCCAATGTTGCCCCTGAGAAGGAGGTGGTGAATTGCCTTCAACCTTTGCCATCCGTGTGGTGTAGGTACACCCACAGTGCTGTTAGGGAGGGAGACCCAGGATTCCTAACCAGGCAGTGGTGAAGGAACGGACAATATATTCCCAAGCCAGGATGGTGTGTGTAGGTGCAACTTAGAGGAGGGAAAATCAAGTTAATTGTGCTCCCTGGTGCCTGAGATATTCATTGCGAACCATCTAATTATCTTTCAAATGAGGTGGGGAAAGTAATAGATGAAACCCAAAAATGAAAGGAGACTTTTGCACTGAGCAGAGAAACACCCTTGTTTAGCCCTGTAGGTGAAAGCTTTAAATCTTCACACACTCACAGAGAGCACACATGAAAAGAGAGCTTGTTTATCCAGCTACTGCTGCTCATTAATCTAAATGCCCCGGGACATGAGAGCTCATACCACAAATACACATCCCCTGCAAGAACTGCCCACGCGGAATGGGGCCAATAAATATTGTGCAACTGTTTACAACTCAGCACCAAACAGTCTCATCCAAATGGCTCATTGTGCAACCCGTTTTCCCCCAGTACCTGCCAAGAGTTTGTCTGGGCCATGCTTGCTCCGGCGTATCGGACCCTGGGGTCATAAGGTCCAAACATCATTGCACAAGGTAATCCAGGCCCCAGTGTTGTCCAAATCATTGACGAGTGATGCAGCCTTACCCAAGGGCACAGAGTGAGAGGACTCCTCACACACCCACATGATGCAGGGAAATACACTTACCATGCGCGTAGTTAATTAAAACATTCAGGAGAAACTGTTTCCAGAATCAGGAGGGGTAGGAAAACCGGGGGGGGGGGGGGGGGGTTAGAATTAATATAATTATCCGAAGACCCAGAGGCGGCATGGGAAAATGTTCTTCTCTCCGGCGGGTTGTTGTTGTAATCTAGGATGAAAGGGCGTTTGAAGAGGCAAGGTAGCACAGCGGTTAGCACTGTTGCTTCACAGCGAAAGGGGCTGGTTTAGCACACTGGGCTTTGAAAGCAGACCAAGGCAGGCCGGCAGCACGGTTCGATTCCCGTACCAGCCTCCCCGAACAGGCGACGGAATGTGGCGACTAGGGTCTTTTCACAGTAACTTCGTTTGAAGCCTACTTGTGACAATAAGCGATTTTCATTTCATTTCAGGGTCCCGGGTTTGATTCCCGGCTTGGGTCACTGTTTGTGCGGAGTCTGCACGTTCTCCCCGTGTCCGCGTGGGTTTCCTCCGGGTGCTCCGGTTTCCTCCCACAAGTCCCGTAAGACGTGCTGTTAGGTAATTTGGACATTCTGAATTCTCCCTCTGTGTACCCGAACAGGCACCGGAATGTGGCGACTCGGGGCTTTTCACAGTAACGTCATTGCAGTGTTAATGTAAGCCTACTTGTGATACTAAATAAAGATTATTATTCTCATTATTATTATTAGGAACTTCAAAAAGTTCTTGAAGAGGAAAAAAGTGACAAGGCAATCAATTCACAATGAGGTTATTTGAATATAAGTATTGAAATCATATCCCCAGTGACAGGGTCAACCCCTTATTTTTTATTTATTCATCAGAAATGCTATCTGAGGGTGGCAGATGGCGCATGGTTAGCACTGCTGCCTACGGCGCTGAGGACCCGGGTTCGAATCCCGGCCCTGGGTCACTGTCCGTGAGGAGTTTGCACATTCTCCCCGTGTTTGCGTGCGTTTCACCCCCACAACCCAAAGATGTGCAGGGTAGGTGGATTGGCCAGGCTAAATTGCCTCTTAATTGGAAAAAAAATAATTGGGTACTCTAAATTTATTTAAAAAAAAGAAATGTAATCTGGGCTCCCAAACGGCCACCAATGGCTAACAGATTGGCCAACACTGCACCATGATCCAATGATTGCTGTTTGTGGAATCTTGCTCTGCACAGATTGTCAGCACATTTTCCTCATTAAAACAGCCTTCTGATTCTAAGGCAAGATGGCTACCCACTCATTGAATGGAATTGTCCCATGTCCCTACTGGTGTGTTGAATAATGAGGGGGGAGGAGGGGTGGAGGATTTGTCAGGATTTCCCCTGGGAGCTTCCGCTGGTGCCCATCATGGCAGATCGGGAATCCAACTGGAGGCCAACATAATTGGATCCCGTTAATGGGAGGCAGATAAAAGCCGACCAGAACCTTCACCGCCAGCTCGGTTCTCCGGGATGCGGCTGGGAAAACACACTGGCCCAGAATAAGTCTGGAACAATGGAGCGGGCAGAGATCGGGACTCGCTGGAACATTGCCCGGGGCTGCCTCCGGAGTTCACGATGGAGAGGCTCCAAGCAACCATGGACCCTGGAACACCCTGGGTGGCGTACGAGGCGCACGCTCCCTTTTGTACCCTCACTGTTGGTTCTTGACTTGAGGAATTTGTAAAAGACAAATTTATCCAGACCCAGGGTACAGGCCCAAATACAAACCTGTTCATTAAAAGAACACTCCAAATGCCCGAACACAAGAGCCACACAAGAGCTCTAAACTAGTGTAATGATGCTGCACAACACTGGGTAGCCAGAGTTACCTCCAATTCCCATAAGTACAGATACACAGCATCATCCCATAAACACATTAGGCTCATTTAGTTGGCGCCCGATTATCCTGAACCCGAGAATGAAATCCCCCGCCTGGGAGACTTCACCAAGGCACCGTTTAGCACTGCCACACAAACGTGGACCAGGCATGATGGCAGCTGGGGGAGGGGGGGGGGGGGCTCCCAGGCCATAGGTGGCTCCCAGTGGTCGGGCTCTGGGCAGGGTGGTACCCAGGGTACTCCCACTGCCACGCAGGCACTGCCAGCATGCCACCATTAGAGAGCCCAGGTGGCACTGGCAGGCTGGCAGGGTAATCGTCAGGGTGCCAGGTTGGCAGTGCCAAGGTTCCGGGTGCCAGGTTGGCAGTGCCAGGGATCAGGCCCGGGTGTGCCCTGCCTTAAGAGATGAGGCGAGTGGCGGGGGGGTGGGGGGGGGGGGGCTGCTCACGGACCTCATTAGAGGTAAGATGGGGGGGGGATCGGAGGCTGTACTGGGTTGGCCAAGAGGGTTGGGAGATTGGCACAGCATTTAAAAATGGCGCCTTGTTCTTTTCCTGCACTGCGAGCTGAGCTCTGAGGTAAGTGCGGCCTAGGCGCAGAGGCCCCAAAAAAGGACCAAAGTCCCATTTGACAACCGGGCCGCTCTCGCCGCAGCAGGCTCCGGGAAATACCCGGCTATTCCCTCCCGAAACGGGGCTCTGTTTGATTTTGTTAAATCACAGCCAACGGCGTGAGGTGGCTTCACTGGGAAATCAGCGGGAGCAGGGAATCCTGCCGGCGGGGAAGGGCGCTCCGCGGAGAATCAGGTGGCTGGGAGGCCGGAGGATCACGGCCGTACTGTTTCGCTGTTTATGTGTCACCATTAAGACTCTAAGCAGGCTGCAGATAAACTCCAACCATGTATATTCTAAATAAAGTCATTCCTATCAGTGGGGCACAGAATCCCATCTGGAGCTGTTTGATTGCTGAAAAAACACACACAATCAGCTGGGTGGACAGGCTGTGTATTATTGTAATAAGATTCTCTCGCTGCCAGTATGGACCAGCTGCAAGAAACAAAACTCGGTTTGTATGTTTAATTTGCACGCAGTGGAAAATATTTTTTGGAAGCCGGCTATGCTCGAGAACATTGAAGGGATGATTGCTCGGTTTATGCACATTCGAGTGTTGCAATCCTGGCCATGCCTCAGTGATGGCACTCTCACCTCTCAGTCAGAAGACTGTCCATTCAAGTCCCTTTTGTAAACTTTAGTCCACAATACATACCAGCCTCCCCGAACAGGCGCCGGAATGTGGCGACGAGGGGCTTTTCACAGTAACTTCATTTGAAGCCTACTCGTGACAATAAGGGGATTTTCATTTCATTTCCATCTCATTTCATTTCTTAATTCACCTTCTGCGAAGCATTGAGGAAGATCACCTGGAATATTGTGCACAGTGCTGGGCGCCACACTATAGGAAGGATGTGAGCACATTGGAGAGAGGGCAGACGTTCTTTACAATAATAGTTCTAGGGATGAGAAACTTCAGTTATGAGGATAGATTGGAGAGGTTGGGACTGTTCTCCTTCAGGAGAGGAAGGCGGAGAGGAGATTCACGAAAGACGTTCAAAATCATGAGGGGGGCGGACAGCACGGTGGCGCAGTGATTAGCACTGCTGCCTCACGGGGCTGAGTTCCCAGGTTCGATCCCGGCCCTGGGTCACTGTCCGTGTGGAGTTTGTACGTCCTCCCCGTGTCTGCGTGGATTTCACCCCCACAACCCAAAGATGTGCCGGATACATGGATTGGCTGCGCTAAATTGCCCTGTAATTGAACCAAAATTATTGAATACTCTAAATTTATTTTTTTTTAAATCAAAATCATGAGGGAACTGGACAGAATAGATGGGAAGAAACTGTTCCCACTTGTAAAAGGATCAAATGGGGCGCGGCGGCGCAGTGGTTAGCACTGCTGCCCCACGGCGTTGAGGTCCCAGGTTCGATTCCCGGTCCAGGTCACTGTCCGTGTGGAGTTTGTACATTCTCCCTGTGTCTGGGTGGGTCTCACCCCCACAACCCAAAGATGTTCAGGGTAGGTGGATTGGCCACGCTAAATTGCCCCTTAATTGAAAAAAAAAACATTTTAAGTAAAAGGACGAAGAATACGAGGACACAGAATTAAAGTGACTCCCAAAATAAGGAACTGTGATGTGAGAAAAATATTTCACATACAACCAGTGGTCTGGAAGTGTGGTGGAGGCAGGTTCAATCGAAACCACGCAAGAGGCCATTAGATGTTCACATGGATACAGACAATGTGCAAGGGTGTGCAGGAAAGGCAGGAGAATGGCACTAAGTCATGAGGCTCGTTTGGGCAGACACAGTGGACCAAATGATTAACACCGTTGTCTCATAGCACCTGGACCCAGGTTCGATTCCCGGCTTGAGTCACTGTCTGTGCGGAGCCTGCACGTTCTCCCCGTGTCTGCGTGGGTTTCCTCCGGATGTTCCAGTTTCCTCCCACAGTCCAAAGCTGGGCAAGTTAAGTTAAGAGGCTATTGGATAGGGCGAGGAAGTGGGATTGGATGGAGTACTCTTTCATGGGTGCAGACTTCTGAACTGTAGGGATTCTATGAAATGGCTTCCTTTACGCAATGATAATTCTGATATTCTGTGAAGAACTGCACTGTCAGAGGGTCAGTACTGAGGGAGTGCTGCACTGTCAGAGGGTCAGTACTGGGGGAGTGCTGCACTGTCAGAGGGTCAGTACTGAGGGAGTGCTGCACTGTCAGAGGGTCAGTACTGAGGGAGTGCTGCACTGCCACGGGGTCAGTACTGAGGGAGCACTGCACTGTCTGAGGGTCAGTACTGAGGGAGTGTTGCACTGTCAGAGGGTCAGTACTGAGGCAGTGCTGCACTGTCAGGGGGTCAGTACTGAGGGAGTGCTGCACTGTCAGGGGGTCAGTACTGAGGGAGTGCTGCACTGTCAGAGGGTCAGTACTGAGGGAGTGCTGCACTGTCGGAGGGTCAGTACTGAGGGAGTGCTGCAGGGTCAGTACTGAGGGAGTGCTGAGCTGCCGAAGGGCCAGTACTGAGGGAACTCTGGGAGTGTCCGGATTTTTGAGATGAGATGGTAAATTAGGGCCAGTCTGTCCCCTCCGATGTACATACACGGCCACTATTTAAAAGAATGGCAGGTGTTCTCATCCCACAACCAACAGCCTGGAAACAGAGGATATGATCATGTCTCTCACTGCCGGTTTGGGAGCTTCCTGTGCGAGGTTTGTTTTCCCACATTACAACAGTGAATACAGCTCAATAAGAGCTGCCTTAGCTACAAAGCGCTTTGAAATAGTGAAAGGTACAAGTTTTCTTTATTTGTCCCTTCTGAGCAAAGATGGTGTAAATGATGAGGAACGGACCTTCTCTGACCCAGCCAACCATTGCAAACTGCCTAACACGCGATGTGAAATCAAGCACTTTCTTTTGATCCTCCTTCTGGGCACAGGAACAAGTTCCCGAACCACGGGGTCCTTCAGTGTTTAACCCTCAGGATATATTGAAACCACATTCCCCAACTGATTCTGATAAATCCTTCTGTGTCCTCCAGCTGTGTGGATCGGTCCTGTACTTTGCAGTTTAGATAGGCTAGCTCTCCCGAAATAATAGAACAATTGGGATTCAATATGAGCCAATCTGTAGCCAGCACAATAGCTACAAACTGGACCAGCGATGGTCACAGGAAGGACGGTTGAAATCTGAAACTCTCCCCATAAAAAGCTGCTGATAATAGGGGTCAATTAGAACAAATCAGGACAAAGTAAAATAGATTATTTTTTCATACGAGTATGAAATGAAAAAATGCAAATCGCTTAGTGTCACGAGTAGGCTTCAACGAAGTTACTGTGAAAAGCCCCTAGTCGCCACATTCCGGCGCCTGTCCGGGGAGGCTGGTACGGCCTCAAGTATCAAGTATCAATCGATATGGATCAAATAGGTAATTTGGGGATGAGGTACAGATGAGGTACAGATCAGTCTTAAACTAATTTAACCGGGGTACAGATCTGAGGGCCTGTTCCTATGTTCCTGATAGGGCGAGCAGAATTTGATAATAGTTGTCCACTGCATACATCCCTTTAATATCTCTGTGGTCACTCTCCACTTAAAAAATACACCCCCTTCCTATCTTCCTGTGCAGCAATTAGTCCTTGTCAAACCTCGTTTTCTTCTCCAATGTTTTTGAAGTAGTTTACGGTTGTGTCTGTCTTGTTATGCTCTTGGCATATTGCCAAGCATAAGCTGCTTCCTTGATGTGCACTCTGACAAAGGAAGGTTCAGACGTGGAGATAGCTTCACCACGTTTATTAAAATATTTACCATTCTCCTACTCGGATTCGCCTCTACTGTTAATCCTTCTGTAGCTACTGAGACTGACGAACCAGTCTGCTACAATCCACGTGGTGGGTGTGAGGTTGAATCAACCCTGCGTCTGTACTCACTGAGTGTCTCCACTGGAAAGAGGAAGATCATGTGTACTGTGTCCTTTATATATGGGTTGGTGTAATGTCCCCCTGTGGTAGTGTCACCTCTGTGTGCATCGTGAATGCCCATTGGTCGTGTCCTATCTTACTGACCTATTGGTTGAGTGTCTGTGTGCCATGTCTCTGGTGCGCCCTCTAGTGTCTAGCTAGTCTACATGTAGTTACTTTAACCCCTTGTGTATCTACAGTGATGCATATCACCACAGTGTCCTCCTTAGTGAAGACAGAACCAAAATATGTATTCAGTTGGTGAACCATTGATTTGTTCCCCGTTATACATTCCCCTGTTTCTGACTGTGTCTTCGCCAACCTTTTTCTCTGCACGTAGCTGTAGAAATTTTTAGTCAGTTTTCCTGTTCTCCCGCAAGCTTACTCTCACACTCTATTTTCCCTTCTCAATCAATTCCTTTGTCTTCCTTTGCTGAATTCCAAGCTGCTCTCAATCCTCAGGTCTGTTGTTCTGCAGGGCAGCACAGTGGCGCAAGTGGTTAGCATTGCTGCCCCACGGCGCTGAGGTCCCAGGTTCGATCCTGGCTCTGGGTCACTGTCCGTGTGGAGTTTTCACATTCTCCCCGTGTTTGCGTGGGTTTAGCCCCCACAAACCAAAGATGTGCAGAGTAGGTGGATTGGCCATGCTAAATTGCCCCTTAATTGGACAAAATGAATTGGGTACTCTAAATTTAAAAAAAGTCTGTTGTTCTGCTGGCCAATCTGTATGCCTTTTCCTTGGATCTGATACTATCTCTAATTCCCCTTGGAAGCCATGGATTGGCCATCTTTCCCGTTTTAGTTTTGTGACAGACGGGAATGAACAATTGTTGAGTCTACCCATGCGCTCCTTGAATGTTTGCCATTGCCTACCACCGTTATCCCTTTAATCCCTGTTTCCCAATCCATCAAAACCAACTCGCACCTCATATAATCGTAGCTTCCTTTATTCAGGATCCCCGTGTCAGAATCAACTACATCACTTTCCACCTTGATGAAAAATTCTATCAATGAGGGTTGGTCATCCCCAAGGGACCTTGCACGACTAAATTGCCAATTATTCCTTTCTCATGACACAATACCCAGTTTAGGATGGCCTGTTCTTGAGTTGGTTCCTCAATGTATTGGTCCAGAAAACCATCCTGTACACACTCCAGGAATTCCTCCTCTACGGTATTGTTACAAATTTGATTTGTACAATCTATACGCAGATTAAAGTCACTCATAATTACAGATGTTCCTTCATTGCATGTGTCTTTAATTTCCTATTTAATGTCATTCCCAACATCACCACCACAGTTTGGGGGTCTATATACAACTCCTACTAGTGCTTTTTGCCCCTTGGTGTTTCTCAGTTCTACCCATACAGATTCCACACTGCTGGAGCTAATATCCTTACTCACTATTGCATTAATTTCCTCTTTAACCAGCAATGCAACCCCACTGCCTTTTCCTTTTTGCCTGTCATTGCTGAACACTGAATATCCCTGGATGTTCAATTCCCATCCTTGGTCACCTTGCAGTCATGTCTCCATAATCCGGTTTACATCTAGTTTCACGATTAATTTATCCATTTTATTGCAAATGCTCCACCGCGTTGAAGCGCAAAGCCATTAAGCTTGTCTTTTTAACATTCCTTGCCCTGTTCTCAAGATTTTTCACTGTGGCCCTGTTTGAATATGGCCCTTGATTTCTCTACCCATCACTTTTCTTATTTCCCTTTCTGTCTTTTGTTTTTGTCCTTGATTCCCCTCCTCTGACTCCTTGCATCTGTTCCCACCCCCTGCCATTTTAGTTTAAACCCACCCCAACCACTCAAATACTCCCCCTTAGAATATCAGTCCCGATCCTGCCTAGGTGTAACCTGTCCAGTTTGTACTGGGCCCACCTCCCCCAGAACCAGTTCCAGTGTCCAAGGAACTTGAAACCCTCCCTGGCACACCATCTCTTCAGCCATGCATTCATTGGATATATGCTGCTAATTCTACTCTGACTAGCTTATGGCATCGGTAGAAATCCTGAGATCATTACCTTTGAGATCTGACTTTTCAACTAACTTCCTAACTCCCTATATTTTGCTTTGAGGACCTCATCCCTTTTTTTCCCCTATGACGTTGGTACCGATGTGTTGCTGTTTTCCCCTGAGAGCCATTTCCCTCATCCAATCCAAAGCGATATATCTATTTTGCGGGGGGATGACCACAAGAGGTTCCTGCTCTGCCTGCCTCGCTCTCTTGTTCTGCCTGGTGGTCACCCATTCCCATCCTGCCCGTGGAGTCTGAGCCTGCGGTGTGACCACATGTTTATACGTGCTATCTCCGACACTCTCAGATGCTACACACTGTCCCCAGCCGCCGCTCCAGTTCTGAAACCCAGGACAACTCCTTCCCACCCCGGGGAACAGGGAACAGGGTGGCCTGCCTCTTCTCCTCGGTGTCCAGCAGGGTCTCAAGCTCTGCATCCGTGAACCGCTGAGCGTGTGTGGGGAGTGGGGTGCTATTATGCGGCTGCAGCTTGTCAGCCTCCGAGTGGCACCCCGACAATGGCGAATCAGACCCCGTTTTTCATTGCAATCGATCGAGTTCCATGTTGGGCCTATTAACGAATCATGAATTGCTCTGGGAGCGGCACCAAATTAGTTGTCATGGAAGTCCACCGATTCAGTCATGGTGTCAACATTTAGTTTCTGAAACAGAGAATCCTGGCCAGTATTAAATAAAAGGTATAATTGTAAAGGGGATGCCGGAGCAGAGGGACCTGGGTGAATAAATAGTTGAAGATAGCAGGAAGGTGTAGTGATCTTTACATGGGTATGTACAGAAGGGGTTGATGGGAAATGGAAAGATCACTAGGGGGCAGCACTGGCGGGTATAAAAGGAGAAGCAAGCAGCCCCCCCCCCCCCCCCCCCCCCCGGTCCCTTGGGCTGATTAGACTGTGAGGAGAGCAGAAGCAGAGATTTAGCTCAGCGCTGCAAGTGTGGTCAGGCCTAGTTGTTGTATGTAAAAGTTGTAACCTTTCTACTAGTATAGTTCTTAAAGTAAGAACTCACACAGTTGTTAAGTTCTGTTATTCAATAAACCTTACCTAAACTTCTGGACGACTTTGAGCCTCCTTCCGGAAGCCTCTGCACATGTTACCCACCACACAGGTAACAAAACATGGTACCAGGTTGGCTTTAATTGAACAGTACTAGATGGATTATGTTAGAGACAAGAAAGGAAACAAAAAGTAAAGGGATGAATAAATAGTTGAGATGGCAGGAAGGGTTCAGAGTGTGGTTAATAAAACTATGACACCTGGGTTTTATCAATAGGAGCAATGGGTACCAAAGCAAGGAAGTTATGTTAAACTTGTTTCACCTCAACTGGAGTATCGCATCCAGTTCTTAGCATCACAATTTAGGAAGCGTCTGCAGGCATCAAAGAAAATGCAAAAATGATTCACAGGAATGGTTCCAGGCCAGGGATGAAGTTCAGTTGCAAAGAAATTTTGGAGAAGTTTGGGGCCGGTCTCCTGAGAGAAGAGGGGGGTGACAGGTCAAGGTATTTAAAACCATGAAGGGTTCTGGACAGGATAGATGTTTTCCTTCAAAACACTGCCACGGGATCTTTCATGTCTGCCCGTGAGGGCTGGCGGAACCTAGCATCTGATCGACAAGGAGACACCTCTGATAACACAGCACTCCCTCAGTCCTGCACTGGGGATTCCAGCCTTGGACCACGCGGAATGTCGGAGACACACTTCGGCGAAACTGGATAAACACACGGAGGGAGAAAGGTTATACTGAAGAGGACGGGAGGGGATTCGAGGGGCGCATGGAGCTGCTAGGCGCTGTGCCCTGTTTCCATGCTGGAAATACTTTGTCAGATTTGGAATGTGACCAATGGACCTTCAGCAGGAGGGATTGAGTTTGGCTGCTTTAGAATCTGTGAAATTGGCATACGTGCCAGTTTTGAAGATACGAATTAGTAACAGAAATCTCCCGAAATGAAGCTTATCGTTATTGTGTATCTATGCACCGAGATCAGGACATGACCATGCGGTTGGGCGGGGGTGGGGGGGGGGGGGTTACCAACTCTTCGGGATGGCTCCAGACTCTACATCAATTGAAGATTGATCCCCCAGGGCATGTTTGGGGAACAAAAGCATCAGAAAAACCTCTGAGGGGCATTGGGGAAAAAGTGTGTTGCCATTTGCTTTGAACCTTTTAATTACAAAAATATTGGAGATGAAGTCTGTTTCATTGAGAGGCAAGAATCGTCTTGCCGGTTAATGAAGTGCCTTTGAACTTTCCAATTAGCTGTGGGAAGGCAGGGCCCATGCCGATGACCATGGGGCAGCACGGTGTCACAGTGGTTGGCCTTGGGTTACTATCTGTGTGGAGCTTGTGAGTTCTCCCCGTGTCTGCATGGCTTTCCTCCAGGTGCTCCGATTTCCTCCCACAGGTCAAAGATGTACAGGTGAGGTGGAGTTACCCGGATAGGGCGGGAGAGTGGGCCTTGGGAGGGTGCTCTTTCAGAGGGTCGGTGCAGACTCAATGGGCCGAATGGGCATCCCCCTCTGCACTGTAGGGATTCTATAAATTGGGCAATCAATGATGGGAGGGTGAGGAGGCGGGGCATTTGGAAGCAGCAGGTCAACCAGGGGCAGATAAGATCAGTGCGGAGACGAGGGAGGTCAGGGAATAACAAATGTGTGACACCACGTTTGGATTTCAAAGCGAGACAGAACATTCTTTGGTCTTTTGAAAGGATGATTCAGTGTCGATGATGATCGATAAGTTTTCTTTCACCTGACAGTTATTTTTATTCGTGGGCGTTGCTGGCTGAGCATTTGTTGCCCATCCCTGAGGGCATTTAAGAGTCAATTACACTGCTGTGGATCTGGAGTCACGTGTAGGCCAGACCAGGCAAGGACAAGATTAGTGAACCAGATGGGGTTTCATGGTCACCTTTTAGACTTTTACTTCCAGGTTTTTATTGGATTCAAATTTAACCATCTGCCCTGGTGAGATTTGAACCCGGGTTCCCAGAGCATGACTCTGGGTCTCTGGATTGTTGGAACCAACAATTCTATGGACACGTGCTTGTAGGATTAGAATAGCGGTTTTAATATACTCACAACAGAGCCAGCCTGTTAGCCATTGAACTTTCGGTGAACTGGCCGGCTGACCATGTGGCACGGATCTTTATACAGCAGCTCCAGGGGGAGGAGTCCTGGGCGGAACCAAGGGAGAAGCCCAGTACAACTCTTGAGCATTCCCAGAGCTACTCCCCCTGGTGGTCAGGTAGTGCAACTGCACTTACAATATAGGCACATACAGATTATAATCCGGTCTGAATCACATTCACCACATGGATTACAAGTAGCGACTATAGCACTACCCCACTGCCTCCCTTTTCTTCTTACTTACTCTATTAAAGCCCCTTATGGTCTTGAATTCTCTCCTGAACCTGCTCTGCTCTGAGACGAACGGCCCAGCTTCTCCAGTCCTCCCAGATAACCGAAGCCCCTCGTTCCTGGCCACTGCCCTGCAAATCTTTCCTGCACCCTCTCGAAAGCTTCCTTCCTAAGGTGCGGTGCTTGGGTTGCCAACCCTCCAGGATCAGCCTGGAGTCGCCAGGAATTGAAGCTCGATCTCCAGGACGCTGCTGCGTGCGACCCGTGGAGAGAAATCATCGGGATGGTAAAAAAGATTGGCGTGTTTCTTTGACTGTTTTCTCCTTACCCGATAGAGGAATATTGAAAATGGGGGGAAAGCAGACTGTTTAGCTGACAGTCAACCACTATCCAACTGGACATTGATTCTTTTCTGTTTTCCAATTGGTGGAGGAAGAGCTGTACGTCACAAGGATGGATGTGTTGGCCGATTAATGTCTGGAGCGTCGGGGAAAGCCATGTGATGGAGCCTCCAGGAATATGTTTAGTCAGAGTTGGCAACCCCGTGTGGTGGCCAGAATTGGACAAAATACTGCAGCTGAGGCCTAACAAACCAGTGGGGTGTAAAGGGTTAAAATGACAGCCTTTATTTGGGGGAATGTGGACTGATACATTCCCACATACAATGAAGCAGTGGAAGGGTTACTTTGGGGCCGTATTTTGATGAATTGGCAGATGCGAAACCACCCACAAGTCTGATTCACATTATGAAGCAAAACAGAGCCAAGTACAATGAGAGAATGCTGAAAAAAAAGAGACAGATTGTGATTTTTTTCCCCATGATTATAAACAGATGTCTAGGAGACAGGCCTCGCTCCGTGAATTCCGACTGCAGTGGACAGAGCAGTGTTGACAGGCCTGATTAGAAGGAAGCTCCTCACTGTTAACGGATGGTATGGCCTGTAGGTTGCCATGACAGCTTGATCACGCACTGCCAACAAGAATTCCTTCATCCTTTGACTCTGGCCTCATCCCCACCCCACCCCCCCAACCCCCACCGGTCCCTCTCCTTTTATCTAAACATCGGTGGCTGAGTCTTCAGATCCTTCGAGTCTTATACACTCTGGAACTCCCTCCCTAAACCTCTCTGCCTTTCGTCAATTGGCACCCTCCTTCGGTCCAGCTTTGATCATTGTTCCTCTTGTTATAACAACGCTTGCGTTGACTCACCACACAATTTCTCCTTTTATGGTTCCCTAAAGCACCTTGGGGGTCGCCGGACTGGAGCTGACAGGGCAGCCCAGTTGCGCACAGCAAGCTCCCACTGACAGCAAGACGGAATGACCAAACGGTCTGTGCTTTCGCCATGTGGGCTGGGAGCTGAACATTGGCTCTGGGCAGCGAGGGGAACTCTCCCTCAGTTCTGTGAATTGGTGCTCTGGGATCATTCACCATCACAAGAGGGCAGACTCACAACCAAAAGACATACTGCACTGCGATTGTCAGCCTAGTTTTTATGCTTGGGCGTTGGGAGAGTGGGCTCGAACCGACAGGCCTCTGTCTCAACAGTGAGCGCGGGGTCACTGAAGGAACAGCTGACACCGGACCACAGAACTCACACAGTGCAGAAGGAGGCAATTCGGCCCATCGATTCTGCACCAACCCGCTGAAAGAGCACCCTAACTAGGCCCATTCTCCCACCCTAACCCGGCAACCCTGTGACCCCACCTAACCTTTACACACTAAGGGGCAATTTAGCATGGACAGCACATCTTTGGACTGTGGGAGGAAACTGGAGCACCCGGAGGAAACACACGCAGACATGGGGAGTATTTGCAAACCCCACACAGACAATCACCCGAGGCCGGAGCCAAACCCAGGAACCCGGCGCTATGAGGCAATAGTGCTGGCCACTATGCTACCTTACCGCCCTGTGTGAGTGAGTGAAATCCCGTGTGATGTTGATGGTTGGGGCAAGGGACACTGAGCAAACGTCAGTCGGTGGTGGGTGCAGACTCACTCTGGGAAATTGCTTTCTTCTTCCATTTAAGGGGCAATTTAGCGTGGCTAATCCACCTACCCTGCACACCTTTGGGTTGTGGGGGTGAGACCCAGGCAGACACGGGGAGAACGTGCAAACTCCTCACAGACAGTGACTCAGGGCTGGGATCGAACCTGGGACCCCGGCGCCGTGAGGCAGCAGTGCTAACCACTGCGCCGCCCTCTATGCTGGGAAAACACAAAGTGAAATCAGGCAACGATGCTGACGCTGAGAACAGTATCAGAGTTATGAGACTAATGGGCTAGAGACCTGGACTAATGATCCGGAGATGTGAGTTCAAATCTCACCATGGCAACCAGGGAATTTAAATTCAGTCAATGAAATAAATCTGTAGTAAAAGCCCGTCTCAGTAATGGTTACCATGAAACTACTGAATCGTTGTTAAAAAGGAAACCCATCTGGTTCACTAATGTTCTTTGTTTAGGGAAGAAAATCTGCTGTCCTTACCCTGTCCTATAGTAACACCAAGCCTACGCAATGGAATTAGAACATACAGTGCAGAAGGAGGCCATTCGGCCCATCGAGTCTGCACCGACCCACATTAAGCCCTCGCTTCCACCCTATCCCCGTAACCCAATAACCCCTCCTCACCTTGTTGGACACTAAGGGCAATTTAGCGTGGCCACTCCACCTAACCTGCACGTCTTTGGGCTGTGGAGCACCCGGAGGAAACCCACACGCACATGGGGAGAACATGCAGACTCCTCACGGACAGTGACCCAGCGGAGAATCGAACCTGGGACCCTGGCGCTGTGAATCCACAGTGCTATCCTCTTGTGCTACCGCCTTCTGAACTGTGCTCTCAAACGGCCTCACAAACCATTCCACTGTCAATAAAGAGTCCCACCATCAGCCTCTCAAGGGTAGTTAGGGAGGGGCAAGGAAAAAGAAAGATTTCAATTATGTAGCACATTTATAACAAGCACTGAATGTCTCGACATGCTTAACGGCCAATGAAACACGTTTGAAGTGGAGAACGCAACAGCCAATTTGCACAGAGCAAGCTCTCACCAGCAGCAATGTGATAATGAGCAGATAGTCTGTTCTGTCATGCAGGCTGAGGTGCTCCGAAGCTTGTCACATCCACCCTGGAGGGCCCCGGCTTAACATCCCATCTGAAAGATAGCACCACCGATAGAGCATCGCATCCCCAGTGCTGACGCTGGGAATGCCAGTCTGAACCTTCTGTTCTAGGTTCCGGAGTGTGACAACGAACAAGCTTCTGATTCAGGCGATGAGAGTCCTGACTGAGTCCTGGCTAACACAGCTCGGGTGGAAGTAGCCCTGGAAACATTCACAGACGAGGGTGCTCATTTTCAACTGGATGCACCGAGGGAGGGAGAATGAGGGTTGAACAATGAAGAGGGCATTCGTAGAGGAAAGGCCATAGTGGCAGCTCTCGATGAGTTGGGGTTGTTGATCCTCCTGTTCCCATCACAGCTTCTCGACATCTATCTACGCGCACTGTAGTCTCAAACTTCCAACTCAGGCCAGAGAAGGAGGTCATCCAAGTGGTCACCAACCGTCGACAGTGTTAAGCACCGTGACAAAGAATTGTGCTGATGCAGGAAGTGTTTTTCACACCTTCAGGGGATTTCAAAGTGCTCCACAACCAGTTATTTTCTTTCACATTGTAGTCACTGTTGTTTTGGAAGCAGGTGTCACAGTTAACTCGTACACAGCAAGCACCCACAAACGGAAATCAGATGAGTGGGGTGGGAATGGAAGGTTACGAACTCCGTAAGTGCAAACAGTTTGTTATGGGCCAGGGTTTGGAGAACTCCAAAGTATATCATGGAGATCACCTGACCCACAACTTTTAATAGATTGTGGTATGGGGAGCACACGGCCCACTCTACAGATGTGGTACAGCAGAAATCGAAAAGTATTTTCTAATGCAAAACAGTGTTTATTCTATGAACTCAGTTAACTTTCTTAAAACATACAGTGAACATCTTAGCAACCATCAATTCAAATACAACCCCCAAAGAATACAACACTCTAAGCATGGTAGCATTGTGGATAGCATAATTGCTTCACAGCTCCAGGGTCCCAGGTTCGATTCCAGCTTGGGTCATTGTCTGTGCGGAGTCTGCACATCCTCCCTGTGTGTGTGTGGGTTTCCTCCGGGTGCTCCAGTTTCCTCCCACAGTCCAAAGATGTGCAGGTTAGGTGGATTGCCCATGATACATTGACCTTAGTATCCAAAATTGCCCTTAGTGTTGGGTGGGGTTACTGAGTTATGGGGATAGGGTGGAGGTGTTGACCTTGGGTAGGGTGCTCTTGCCAAGAGCCGGTGCAGACTCGATGGGCCGAATGGCCTCCTTCTGCACTGTAAATTCTATGAAGTAATTCTTAAATTTTCCCGTTAACATCCATAAGACAAAAAACCATTTAACAGAAGCACATCAGGTTTAAATTCTCTACTGAGAACAGTTATCACTCTGAATTCACCAAATGATGAAGAGATAGTCTTTCGATGGCAGAGAGATCAACATTACACCTTCTTCGGCTGACTGCAGCTCCAACACTGAAACGAAACCAAAAAAGACAGACACACCCAAGCTTTTCCACAAAGCGAAACTAAAAAGCAGAGCCAGAGCTCAGCTCCACCCACACTCTGACGTCACTGCAGCCATTGAGCATACAAAGATTTCTTAAAGTGACCTTCCCATGACAAGTTTTACTTCAGGCAGGTACCATGGTCGGCGCAGGCTTGGAGGGCCGAAGGGCCTGTTCCTGTGCTGTATTGTTCTTTGTTCTTTGAGTGGCCAGTTAATCTGTTTTTATTTAAGGCCGTTGACTGAGGTTTAAATATTGGCCAGGACACCTCAGAGAACATCCCTGCCCTTCCCTGAAGAAGTGTCCCAGAACTATTTTGGGTAGGGTTGGGTAGGCTCTTTCCAAGAGCCGGTGCAGACTCGATGGGCCGAATGGCCTCCTTCTGCACTGTAACTTCTATGATAACCTAATAAAAGCAAATTACTGCGGATGCTGGAATCTGAAACCAAAACGAACATGCTGGAAAATCTCAGCAGGTCTGGCAGCATCTGTAGGGAGAGAAAAGAGCTAACGTTTCGAGTCCAGATGACCCTATTTTTTACCTATCCTCTTAAAAGCCATCCAGGTTTAATGGCTCATTCGAATGTGGCACCTCTGAGAGTGCAGCAGTCCTTTGGTACTGCACGGCAAGTGTCAGCCTTGATTATCATAGATTATCATAGAATTTACAGTGCAGAAGGAGGCCATTCGGCCCATCGAGTCTGCATCAGCTCTTGGAAAGAGCACCGTACCCAAGGTCAACACCTCCACCCTATCCCCATAACCCAGTAACCCCACCCAGCACTAAGGGCAATTTTGGACACTAAGGGCAATTTATCACGGCCAATCCACCTAACCTGTACATCTTTGGACTGTGGGAGGAAACCGGAGCACCCGGAGGAAACCCACGTACACACGGGGAGGATGTGCAGACTCCGCACAGACAGTGACCCAAGCCGGAATCGAACCTGGGACCCTGGAGCTGTGAAGCAATTGTGCTCACCACTGTGCTACCGTGCTGCCCAGAGTCTGAGAATGGGGATTTGAATCCATAACTTCCTTGGCTCAGTGGCAAGGGGGCTACCCACTGAAACTTTACGCCCCGGCTAGCAAACCTGAAACAACAACACTGTCCCTAAATTTAAAACTGAGCCCATTACTTTGGACAGGCTGTTAGTGTTGTATCTTCAGCGAGTTACATTTCACCACCTCCTCAGCCAATATTTTTGCAAAGTTACCTTTGAGAATTTTGCTCCACTGCAGGTCAAGGCCCTAATCTCTGGATTTCTCTCAAAGCCGTTCCACCTCTCGATCTCCCTCTCTCTCCTGCTACACATTGTTACAAACTCAGTTGTGAAGGTCACATTTTACAAAAAGAAAACCCTTGGACTGAGTTTAAAGACTGTTCTCAAAAATGGCTTCAGGCGACCAGACAGAGGCATTGATTCCATTCTTCTTCCTCTTACCATGGCAACCAGCGTGCATTCCGCAAACATATGTATTTAAAATTCAATGAATGTTCCGAACGAGTCAATAGAAACTGGCTATAATGTAAAAGCAAATTACTGCGGATGCTGGGATCTGAAACTAGAACAGAAAATGCTGGACAATCTCAGCAGGTCTGACAGTTGCTGTGGAGAGAGATGGGAGCTGACGTTTAGAGTCTGGATGGCTCTTTGTCCGAGCTTGTGAGAACTGGGAATAGGATCAGAGTGTGTGTGTGTGGGGGGCGGGGGGGGGGGGGGGGGGCAGCGTGGCACCATGGCACCCAGACACCTTGGCCCTACCAGGGTGTCCAGGTGGCACTGCCAGGGTGGCAATGCCAGGGTGCCCAGGCAGCAGGTTGGCACAGCCAGGGATCAGGCCTGAGGGGGGGGGCTTATCAGGTGGTGGGGGGGGGGGGGTTGATGGGGTGTTCCCAGGGGCCTCCCCAAGGCTGGAGGGTGGGAAGGGGATTGTCGGAGCCTTTCCAAGGCCTGAGTATTGTGCTAGCTTTAACGTGGGGCTCCTCCCTCTTAGTTACAGCTCAGCTGAACACAGATCTGCAGACACACCAACTCCGACGGCTTTATTTTTCCAACCTTAGTCCATGTACATGGCAGAGGGATCTGGATAAACGCGAAAATCACTCTGCTGACACTTGTACAAATGAGCCAATTATACAGTTTTCCAAAAATAAATAGCCCACCCCAGTCGGACTTGATCCAATCCTTGGAGCTATCGATTTTATATTGACCAGTGAAATTTACTTGAAGCAAAATGATGACTGTGATGAGCTCATGATTTAACCCCACCTTGCCACCTGTTGTTTACTAGGATGCCGTATCCATTATAAAGTTCTTTTTCTGACATTCCCATCTTGGTTATCGCAGCCAGTTCCTGCCCACCTCATTGTTCACCCAGGGGCAGGATGCCAAAGTTGGTTCCTCGTTGCACCATGAATTGTCTGAGACAGGATATTGGAAGCACTGATAAGAACTGCTCAGTGAGCTGACTGTGTTATTGCTCTGGGCTCGTCAGCAGGAAATGACTCGACGGAGGGAAACTCCCCAGGGCCCCAAAAAAATGGCAAAGTGCGGTTAAATAGCGGAGTATTTCTTGGCACTGCAGCAGCAGAGAAGCAACGCTAAATGCACCCAAAACCGGAGAGAGTTTTTTTTCCAGTTAAATCAGGCCCTTCATCTTTTCTTTCCAGAGCAATGGCATGAAATAAACTAACACTTTTTTTTCCTTTTTCAGCAAAAAGGTTACTGGATTACTTTAAATTGAATGATTCACTCCAAGAATAAGATATACACACTCACATACATACACATCATTCACGGGAGACTTTGCAGCAATATCTTTCAAAGCATCCGCGACGGTACATTTGTGGCAATCGGGGTGAAGGTGGCAGAATGGTAATGTCAGTGTACTAGTAATCGGTAGCACAGTGGTTAGCACTGTTGCCTCACAACTTCAGGGTTCCAGGTTCGATTCCCAGCTTGGGTCACTGTCTGTGCGGAGTCTGCACGTTCTCCCCGTGTCTGCGTGGGTTTCCTCCGGGTGCTCCGGTTTCCTCCCACAAGTCCCAAAAGACGTGCTTGTTAGGTGAATTGGACATTCTCAATTCTCCCTCTGTGTACCCGAACAGGCGCCGGAATGTGGCGACTAGGGGCTTTTCACAGTAACTTCATTGCGGTGTTAATGTAAGCCTACTTGTGACAATAAAGATCATTATTATTATAATCCAGAGACACTGGGCGAGATTCTCCGCGAATGCGGAGAATCGTAAAGGCTGCCGTGGGACAGGCCGTGACCCACAGCAGCCTTCACGGCCACTTCCGGGGCCGATTCTCCCCCTCGGGTGGGGCTAGGAGCGCGGCCCCGTGCGTCACGGCGGCGCGGCCTTGACAACATCAGCCGCACATGCGCAGGTTGGACAACACCAACCCACGCATGCGCAGTTGGCATCTTTCTCCTCAGCCGCCCGGCAAGACGTGGCGGCTTGATCTTGCCGGGCGGCAGAGGGGAAAGAGTGCGTCTGTTTTGGACGCTGGCCCGGCGATCGGTGGGCATCGATCGCGGGCCTGTCCCCTCCTGAGCACAGTCGCGGTGCTCCCGTGCCAATCGGGCCTCTAGATGCCCCAAACGGGCATCTGCTGCCCGTTTCACGATGGCAGCGAGCAGGTGTGTTTGCTGCCGTGGTGAAACGGGCGTGAAGGCCCGGCCACTCGGCCCATCGGCCTCGGAGAATCGCTGCTCGCCGTAAAAAATGGCGAGCGGCGATTCGTGACGTGCGTCGGGCGTGGGGGGGGGGGGTGGAGAGAATAGCGGGAGGGCGTGAAAAATGTCAGGAGGCCCTCCCGCTATTCTCCCACCCGGCGTGGGGGGGGGCGGAGAATCGCGCCCCCAGACTGTGTTCAAATCCCACCACGGCAGCCAGTTGGACTTTAAATTCAATTAATCAAAAATCTGGGACACTAAGCCCGTCTTAGTAATCGTGACAACGAAACTGTTGTTGATTTTTGTTAAAAACCCATCTGATAGGGCAGCATGGTGGCGCAGCAGGTTAGCACGGTGGCCTCACGGTGCCGAGTCCCAGGTTCGATCACGGCTCTTGGTTACTGTCTGTGTGGAGTTTCACATTCTCCCCGTGTTGGTGTGGGTTTCGCCCCCAGAACCTAAAGATGTGCAGGCTGGGTGGATTGGCCACGCTAAATTGCCCCATAATTGGAAAAAATGAATTGGGTAATCTAAATTGATATTTAAGAAAAACCATCAAGTTTACTGATGTCCTTCAGGGAAGGAAATCTGCCGTCCTTACCCGTTCTGGCCTACATGTGACTCCAGACCCACAGTTAACATGACTGACTCTTAACTTCCCTCTGAAATGGCCCAGCGATCCATCAGTTCAAGGGCAATTAGCAATGGGCAATAAATGCTGTCCTAGCCAGCGACACTCACTTGTGTTAAAACGTTTTATAAAAGCAAACCCATCTTCCTTTATTCCCAGGCCTCAGGCTGATCTTCAACTCGGAAGGAATTAAGTTTCCTCTAGATTCCGTTCACCTCCCAGTCACATGCACCATCCTGACCATGAAATATATCGCTGTTCTCTCAGAATATCAAAATCCTGGAACTCCGCCCCCCCCCTCCCCCCCTAACAGCACTGTGGGTATACCTACACTACGTGGACTGCAGCGGTTCAAGAAGGCAGCTCGACACCACCTTCTCAAGAGCAATAAGCGATGGGCAATTAATGCCTTGCAAGTAATCCCCACATCACATAGAATCATAGATACAGTACAGAAGAAGGCCATTCAGCCCATATAGAACATACAGTGCAGAAGGAGGCCATTCGGCCCATATAGAACATACAGTGCAGAAGGAGGCCATTCGGCCCATATAGAACATAGAACATACAGTGCAGAAGGAGGCCATTCGGCCCATCGAATCAGCACCAACCCATTTAAGCCCTCACTTCCACCCTATCGCCGTAACCCAATAACCCCATCTAACCTTTTTGGACACTAAGTGCAACTTATCATGGCCAATCCACCTAACCTGCACATCTTTGGACTGTGGGAGGAAACCGGAGCACCCGGAGGAAACCCACGCAGACACGGGGAGAACGTGCAGACTCCACACAGACAGTGACCCAGCGGGGAATCGAACCTGGGGCCCTGGCACGGTCATCAGACAGAAGTTCTAACCACTGTGTCACCATGCCACCCTGACATTTTTTTTAAAAGAATGTTTTTATTGGGTTTTATACGTGGTATATTTACAGATGTGCACACAGAGAAACCAAAAGGAAATAACAAAAACGCTCCAAGGGGTCACAAAAACACTCCAAGGGGTCACGAAAAGTCGTTGGCAAACAGGGCTAAGGAAAATCCCAAGGCTTTTTACACGTGCATAAAAAGCAAGAGAGTAGCCAGGGAAAGGGTTGACCCACTGAAGGACAGGCGAGGGAATCTATGTGTGGAGCCAGAGGAAATGGGTGAGGTACTAAATGAATGCTTTGCATCAGTATTCACCAAAGAGAAGGAATTGGTGGATGTTGAGTCTGGAGAAGGGTGTGTAGATAGCCTGGGTCACATTGAGATCCAAAAAGACAAGGTGTTGGGCATCTTGAAAAATATTAAGGTAGATAAGTCCCCAGGGCCTGATGGCATCTACCCAGGAATACTGAAGGAGGCTAGAGAGGAAGTTGGTGAGGCCTTGACAGAAATCTTTCGATCCTCACTGTCTTCATGTGATGTCCCGGAGGACTGGCTAATAACCAATGTTGTTCCTTTGTTTAAGAAGGGTAGCAAGGATAATCCAAGAAGGAACTACAGGTCGATGAGCCTTATGTCAGTGGTAGGGAAATTACTGGAGAGAATTCTTCGAGACTGGATCTACTCCCATTTGGAAGCAAATGGACGTATTTGCGAGAGGCAGCACAGTTTTGTGAAGGGGAGGTCTTGTCTCACTAACTTGATAGAGTTTTTCGAGGCGATCACAAAGGTGATTGATGCAGGTAGGGCAGTGGATGCTGTCTATATGGACTTCAGTAAAGCCTTTGACAAGGTCCCTCATGGTAGACAGGTACAAAAAGTGGTCACACGGGATCAGGGGTGAGCTGGCAAGGTGGATACAGAACTGGCTAGGTCATAAAAGTCAGAGAGTAGCAATGGAAGGGTGCTTTTCTGATTAGCGGGCTGTCACTAGTGGTGTTCCGCAGGAATCAGTGCTGGGAGCTTTGCTGTTTGTAGTATATATAAATGATTTGGAGGAAAATGTAACTGGTCTGCTTAGTAAGTTTGCAGATGACACAAAGGTTGGTGGAATTGCGGATAGGGATGTGGATACAGCAGGATTTAAATCATTTGGAGACTTGGGCGGAGAGATGGCAGATGGAGTTTAATCTGGACAAATGTGAGGTGATGCATTTTGGAAGGTCTAATGCAGGGAATATACAGTGAATGGTAGAACCCTCAAGAGTATTGACAGTCAGAGAGATCTAGGTGTTCAGGTCCACAGGTCACTGACAGGGGCAACACAGGTGGAGAAGGTAGTCAAGAAGGCATACGGCATGCTTTCTTTCATTGGCCGGGGCATTGAGTATAAAAATTGGCAAGTCATGTTGCAGCTGTATTGAACCTTAGTTAGGCCACACTTGGAGTATAGTGTTCAATTCTGGTCACCACACTACCAGAAGGATATGGAGGCTGTAGAGAGGGTGCAGAAGAGATTTACCAGGATGTTGCCTGGCATGGAGGGCATTAGCTATGAGGAGAGGTTGAATAAACTCTGTTTACTCTGGAACGACGGAGGTTGAGGGGCGACCTGATAGAGGTCTACAGAATTATGAGGGGCTTAGACAGAGTGGATAGTCAGAGGCTTTTTCCCAGCGTAGAAGGGTCAATTACTAGGGGGCACAGGTTTAAGGTGCGAGGGACAAGGTTTAGAGAAGATGTGCGAGGCAAGTTTTTTACACAGAGGGTAGTGGGTGCCTGGAACTAGCTGCTGGAGGAGGTGGTGGAAGCAGGGACGATCGTGACGTTTAAGGGGCATCTTGACAAATACATGAATAGGATGGGACTAGAGTGATACGGACCCCGGAAGTGTAGAAGGGTTTAGTTTAGACGGGCAGCATGGTCGGCACGGGCTTGGAGGGCTGAAGGGCCTGTTCCTGTGCTGTACTTTTCTTTGTTCTTTGTTCTCCAAACCAAAAAAACCCCAAGGGGTGTGAAAATAAAAACAGGGGAAGTGTATATACAGAGTAGCAAGAAGAGAACATTTCATTTTACATGCCATTTTCAGTTCCTTTTGTTAAATACAAAACAAGCAAGAACAAAACCGGATGGGATGGGCTGTCTGGGCAGAGCCCCTGATGTCACTTGCATCTCTTGGTCGGTTCTCTATTTTGTTTTTGTGCGTTTGCCTCTGCTTCAGCCGCCCATCGTACCTTCTTCTACTTCCTTACTCTCTCTAGCCCTGCTGTGCTTGTTGTGGTCATTGTCATTTCCTGAGCCCTCCCTTCAGGTTCTGTTCCCTCATCTTCCCTCCCCTCTGTGTTCTCCTCCCCTCGTCCTTCCTCCCTCCCCGTACCCCCTCCTCCCCACTTCCCTGCCCCCCTCCACCCTCTCCGAGAGGTCGGACAGCCAGTCTGCAGCTCTGGGTGGTGCTGCTGACCGCCAGCCGAACAGGATTCTACGGTGGGCGATCAGGGAGGCAAAGGCAACGGCGTCCGCCCTCCTCCCCAGGAATAGATCTGGCTGGTCCGAAACCCTGAAGACCGTCACCTTCTGTCACCTTGACAGGGTTAGACGTGAGGCCACTCACGCTGGGGTGGGGGGGGGGGGGTCAGAGTGAAGCCCTCGGCCCAGTTCGGAGCTCTGCCTCTTTGCTGAGTTGACTGAGAGGGTCTCACTGAGGGTGAAAACAACAACAGCTGCCCCTGGAATGTGCAAGTCAGGTATCAGGCGAAGGCAGGGTCAGAGGTGACTGCCCACATTTCATGGCATGTTAAGAACCAGGCCTGAAGCATTGTTCAGTCTGCGTACTGCTGCAGAGATATTGCCATGTTTGCAGAAGCAAGGTCATGTGAGAAAAGCGGGAAATGGAAAAATGGATGAGGTTCTGCTTGGTTGCTCTGAGAGCCCCTGAGCATTACATTGGCACAGATGAAGACAGGCGAACTGGCAGCAGAATCAATCGGCATGTGAGTGATTTCAGTCAGCCACAGCCTTGGTTCTCACCTCATCATGATCCGATGCATAATATTTCCACTCATTAACCAGCACAGTGGAAACATTGGATCTGCCGTCAGTTTCTCTGCCCCTTGATTCAGCTCCAACCTGAATCAATGTGATGGAATATCACAGTCTGTGCATGGGCAGGCATGCCTGGGTACCGACAGAGGGAAGTACAGTCGACACCGGCCCATTGTGACAGGCAAACAGAAAAGTGCTGGAAGCACTCAGCTGGCATGGCAGCATCTGTAGAGAGAGAGACACAGAGTAAACAAGAGTTGGACAGATTTTTAATTGGTAAATGGGTTGAAAGGTTACGGAGAATGGGCAGGACCGTGGAATGTAAGGCCAGGATGAGATCAGCCGTAATCAAATGGCGGAGCAGACTTTTTTTATTAAACATTTTATTGAGGTATTTATTGTTCTACAACAACAAAATAAACAATGTACATGAAAGTATAAACATAGTGCAAAAGCCGTCTTCCTCTCTTACAGAACCCGCCTTTACTAACCCCCTACTCTAAACTAAGCTAACCGCCCCCCCCCCCCCCCCCCCCCCCACATCCGCTGATGGCTAATTTTCCCTGAAGAAGTTGACGAACGGCTGCCACCTCCGGGTGAACCCTAACAGTGACCCTCTCAAGGTGAACTTAATTTTCTCCAAACAGAGAAAGCTAGCCATGTCCGATAGCCAGGTCTCTGACTTCGGGGGCTTTGAGTCCCTCCAAGCTAATAGTATCCGTCTCCGGGCTACCAGGGAAGCAAAGGCCAGAACGTCGGCCGCTTTCTCCTCCTGGATTCACGGGTCTTCCGACACCCCGAAAATCGCCACCTCTGGACTCAGCGCCACCCTTGTTTTCAGCATTTTGGACATGACATCTGCAAACCCCTGCCAGAATCCCCTAAGCTTCGGGCATGTCCAGAACAGATGGACATGGTTCGCTGGTCCTCCTGCACACCTTGTGCACCTATCTTCTACCCCAAAGAACCAGCTCATCCGGGCCTCTGTCATGTGGGGCCGGTGAACGACCTTAAGTTGTATCAGGCTGAGCCTGACTACTCAACGCGTCCGCCCAGAGACCATCCTCTATCTCTCCTCCTATCTCCTCTTCCCACTTGTGTTTCAACTCCTCAGTCTGCGTCTCATCGGACCCCATGAGTTCCTTGTAAATGTCAGGGACCCTCCCTTCTCCCACCCACATTCTGGAAACTACCCTGTCCTGTATCACCCTTGGTGGTAGGAGTGGGAAGGTTGAGACCTGCCTGCGTAGGAAGTCCCGCGCCTGCAGGAACCTAAACTCATTTCCCTTCGCCAATCCAAATTTCTCCTCCAACTCCCTCAGGCTAGAAAAGCTCCCCTCCATAAACATATCCCCCATCCTCTCAATCCCTGCTCTCATGGTGGAGCAGACTTGATGGGCCAAACGTCCTAATTCTGCTCCTATATCTTATGAACTTAAGAACATTGTGAATCGAACATGACGCCTGTATGGAAACTGAAGAAGTCATATTTGACTTTAAATATTAACTCTGCTTCTCTCTCCACAGATGCTGCCAGAGCTGCCGCATGCCAGAATTTTGTGTTTCTATTTTTGATTTCAAGCATCTGCAGCATTTTGCCTTTATTTAGCCCCTGGTGACAGCTTTAGATAAACCATTAACCGAGAAGAGGCAATTTAGCCCATCAAGCAGAATTGTTCAATCTTTATACAGCCTACCTTGTCACGGGCTCTAACCTCCCCCCCGATTAATCTCCTTCCGAAGCACATGTACACTCTACCCTATCACTTCAAAGAAGAAATATTTGAGGGTGCGGAGAGAGAATCATTCTCCTGTTGTTATAATCTATCTAACGGTTCCATTCTTATCTATCCAATCATATCTAGAGAATCATTTACAATGGCTTCTCTTCCTGCTGCTGAGCCATTATCTCTGATGTTCCCCGAAAGAGGAATTCTTGGGCCGCCTGCAATTTCTCAACCACTAGCTGCCCCTTGGTGACTTCATCCGAAGGTTAGTTTTCAGACATTCATTGAAGACACCGAATGAACCTCACTATCGCCTCTCCTGACCCCACGGCTGCCACTCAATTAATCAGCACTGGATGAGCAAACAAAGCCTCCAATTAAATATTGGGAAGGCTGAAGCCACTGTTTCCTGCCCCCCCCCCCCCCCCAATCTAAATTCCATTCTCTAACTACTGACACTAGCTCTCTCCCTGGTAACTGTCTGAGATTAAGCCAGTCTGTTCACAATCACATTTGATCCTAACGTGAGTTTCCGACCTCATATTCACTTCAATCCCGAGGCAGCCTATTTCCACCTCCGCAACATTGATCCACTTTGCCCCAATCTCAACTTGCCTACTGCTGAGATCCTCATCCATGCCTTCGTTGTCTTTGGACTCGGCCCTTCCAATGTACACTTGGTTCGCCTTAGCATCTGTAACTTGAATTCATTCAAAACTCTGCTGCCAACATGTGTTTTATCTCCCAGCAAATCCCATTCCCCTACCATGCCTGTGCTCGCTCACTTTTGGCTCCCGATCCAGCATCATTTGTTTTTAAAATTCTCATGCTTATTTGTAAATGCCTCCATGGCCTCGCCCCTCTGTAATCTCCTCCAACCCCACAACCCTGTCAATGCTCCTCGAAGTCCGGCCTTTCACGCATTCCTAATCATAATTGCTCTGCCGTTGGTGGCCATGTCTTCAGTTGCTCCAAGTATAGTGATATCATGGTTGTGTTGTAATTCACCGACTGACCACCAGGAGTCCCATTAGTACATAAGGGAATGTTAGAGTCAGGTGACCTCAGGCTGACTGGAGAGCAGGGAAGCGAGAGGTTGCTTGTGCATGATCATACTGTTATTCATCTGTTGTTTTGTCTATAGTTGACCCACAGTTAATGTTAATAAATCGTTGATAGCTTTAGCTACAAGTTTTACTGGTCAGCACGGTAGCATAGTGGTTAGCACTGTGGCTTCACAGCGCCAGGGTCCCAGGTTCGATTCCCTGCTGGGTCACTGACTGTGCAGAGTCTGCACGTTCTCCCTGTGTCTGCGTGGGTTTCCTCCGGATGCTCTGGTTTCCTCCCACAGTCCAACGGCATGAAGGTTAGGTGGATTGGCCATGCTAAATTGCCCTTAGTGTCCAAACAGGTTAGGAGGGGTTATTGGGTTAGGGGGATAGGGTGGAAGCGAGGCATTAAGTGGGTCGGTGAAGACTCGATGGGCCGAATGGCCTCCTTCTGAACTATATGTTCTATGTTCTATAAGTGTTCTTGTAATATAACTCAGGCCATCCAACAAGAACATTACACCGAGCTCTGGGAATCTCTCCCTGCACCTCTTCCTCTCTCTATCCCACCTTCCTCGTTTCAGATACTCCTTTGACCAAATCTGACCCTAATATGTGCCTCGGTGTCATACTTTGTTTCACAGTGCTCCTGAATTGCGCATTGGGATGTTTCGCTGGAATGTTAAAGGCGCTCTATGAATATAAGTTGTTGTTGTTGTTGCAAGTGGAAATCCAGAACCTTGGGCTGGGTTCTTTCCCGGCGGTGCGCCTGCCAATGGGGTTTTCCATCAAAGCCACCCGACATCTCCGGAATACCCGCAGGCGGGGATGCGCTGCTGGGAAAATTCCGGCCTTTGCAAATCCAGTTGAACTGGTTGAAGAAAAAGCAAATTCAATCCAACCTGCCCCTTTGGAAATTGGAGCTTTTATTGCCAAATGCTGCTGTGACCCAGTCAAATAGAATTTATAGGCAGGAACTGGATACTTACCTGAGCAAAGTGTGTGGAGAAAGGTGAGGGAATTGAGATGAAGTGAACAGTGCCCCCATGGCGAGCTAGCAATACGATAGACTGGGTTTGGTGGGCCACATTCGTGTCCCTGTGGAGCCGGAGGCAGATAAAGCAGCAAGACAAGATTAAGGGGGAGAAGTACACAGAGCTGCCTAGAATTCTGGACATGTTCCTGCTTCCCTCCTGGTGGGATGTAATGAAGGAAAAGGAAGATTCTGCTGTGCGGTCAATGTACTCATTACGGAGAAACTCGTGCTGCTAAATTGATGCCACACTCTTGCAGAAGTGAACATTTGAAATAAACAGCCATTCCGTCAGTTTCTTCAGTGGTAAAGATGTCAGCAAAGGGTGCCTCAACTATGGAGGCCCCAGGCCACAGACGCTGCCTTATAACAAATTTACTGATCTCAAATGGAGGACATTAGATTCGTTACAGCCGACATCTCGGGTTCTGGTGAAAGTTGGGAAATTTTCCATGTAGTTCCACCCCCACTGTTTGAATCATAGAATTTACAGTGCAGAAGGAGGCCATTCAGCCCATCGAGTCTGCACCAACTCTTGGAAATAGCACCCTACCCAAGCACAGCTCCACCCTATCCCCATAACCCAGTAACCCCACCCAATACCAACAGCAATTTTGGACACTAAGGACAATTTAGCATGGCGAATCCACCAAACCGTGGGGCAGCATGGTAGCATTGTGGATAGCACAATTGCTTCACAGCTCCAGGGTCCCAGGTTCGATTCCCGGCTTGGGTCACTGTCTGTGCGGAGTCTGCACGTCCCCCCAGTGTCTGCATGGGTTTCCTCCGAGTGCTCCGGTTTCCTCATACAGTCCAAAGATGTGCAGGTTAGGTGGATTGGCCATGATAAATTGCCCTTAGTGTCCAAAATTGCCCTTAGTGTTGGGTGGGGTTACTGGGTTATGGGGATAGGGTGGAGGTGTTGACCTTGGGTAGGGTACTCTTTCCAGGAGCCGGTGCAGACTCGATGGGCCGAATGGCCTCCTTCTGCACTGTAAATTCTATGATAATCTATGAAACCTGCACATCTTTGGACTGATGTGGAGATGCCAGCGTTGGGCTGGGGTGAGCACAGTAAGAAGTCTTACAACACCTGGTTAAAGTCCACCATGTTTGTTTCAAACACGAGCTTTCGGAGCACTGCTCCTTCCTCAGGTGAATGAAGAGGTATGTTCTAGAAACATATATATAGACAAATTCAAAGATGCCAGACAATGCTTGGAATGCGAGCATTAGCAGGTGATTAAATCTTTACAGATCCAGAGATGGGGGTAATCCCAGGTTAAAGAGGTGTGAATTGTCTCAAGCCAGGACAGTTGGTAGGATTTAGCTAGCCCAGGCCAGATGGTGGGGAATGAATGTAATGCGACATGAATCCCAGGTCCCGGTTGAGGCCACACTCATTTGTGCGGAACTTGGCTTTAAGTTTCTGCTCAGCGATTCTGCGTTGTCACATGTCCTGAAAGCCGCCTTAGAGAACGCTTACCCGGAGATCAGAGGCTGAATGCCCTTGACTGCTGAAGAGTTCCCTAATGGGAAGGGAACATTCCTGCCTGGTGATTGTCACGTGATGTCCGTTCATCCATTGTCGCAGCGTCTGCATGGTCTCGCCAATGTACCACGCTTTGGGACATCCTTTCCTGCAGCGTATGAGGTAGACAACGTTGGCTGAGTCGCACGAGTATGTACCGCGTACCTGGTGGGTGGTGTTCACACGTGTAATGGTGGTATCCGTGTCAATGATCTGGCACATTTTGCAGAGATTGCCATGGCAGGGTTGTGTGGTGTCGTGGTCGCTGTTCTGAAGGCTGGGTAGTTTGCTACAAACAATGGTTTGTTTGAGGTTCCGCGGTTTTTTGAAGGCAAGTAGGGGGGGTGTGAGGTTGACCCTGGCAAGATGTTCATCTTCATCGATGATGTGTTGGAGGCTGCGAAGAAGATGTCGTAGTTTCTCTGCTCCGGGAAAGTACTGGACGACGAAGGGTACTCTGTCGGTTGTGTCCTGTGTTTGTCTTCTGAGGAGGTCGATGCGGGTTTTTGCTGTGGCGCGTTGGAACTGTCGATCGATGAGTCGAGCGCCATATCTCGTTCGTACAAGGGCATCTTTCAGCGTCTGTAGATATCTGTTACGCTCCTCCTCGTCTGAGCAGATCCTGTGTATACGGAGGGCTTGTTCATAGGGGATGGCTTCTTTAATGTGTTTTGGGTGAAAGCTGGAGAAGTGGAGCATTGTGAGATTATCCGTGGGCTTGCGGTAAAGCGAAGTGCTGAGGTGACCGTCCTTGATGGAGACGAGTGTGTCCAAGAATGCAACCAATTTTGGAGAGTAGTCCATGGTGAGTCTGATGGTGGGATGGAACATATTGATGTCATTGTGTAGTCATTTCAGTGATTCTTCGCCATGGGTCCAAAGGAAAAAAATGTCATCCATGTATCTGGTGTATAACGTCGCTTGAAGTTCCTGTGCGGTGAGGAAGTCTTGTTCAAACTTGTGCATGAAGATGTTGGCATATTGAGGTGCGAATTTGGTCCCCATGGCTGTTCCGTGCGTCTGGATGAAGAACTTGCTGTCGAAGGTGAAAACGTTGTGATCCGGAATGAAGCGGATGAGTTGCAGAATTGTGTCTGGAGATTGGCAGTTGTCGGTGTTGAGTACTGATATCTTTGGACTGTGGGAGGAAACCGGAGCACCCGGGTGAATTCCCACGCAGACACCGGGAGAACGTGCAGACTCCGCACAGACAGTGACCCAAAGCCGGGAATCGAACCTGGGATCCTGGAGCTGTGAAGCAATTGTGCTAACCACTGTGCTACCCACGGTAGGTTTCTGCGATTGGCAAAATGCATGCGCCCGTCCAGGTACGCGGAATCATATGTGTCAGTGAAGGCACATTGTCACCCAGCTGCATCAATCAATGAAGGGCCACATTTTGAGGAATGATAGAATCGCACTCCTCACCTACATCTTCAAAATCATTTTAAAAAGAATGAAAAGGAGTAGAGTATTAATTAGTGGATTATTCCTTCCCTGGAAACTCTCCCGAGGCCCTTCATTAGAGCCACATTTCCATTTCCATTGATAACGCGCATGATCAATCAAAATATTTTTCAAACAATTTATTTGTAGCTCTGACTTTCCTTGTTAAAAACGCAAAATGCCTCAGTCACAGCAAACAGCATCAACGGCCACTTCATGGTGAGGCTGTTGGAGGGTAATAGTTACCCCAGGATTTCAGGGACATTTTCCCACTGTTCCTCCAGTCGAGCTGTGGAATTGCTTACACCCAGCAGAGTGAGGGAGCCACGGTGTCCTGCCTCATCCGAAAGCTGGGATCTTCGGCCAATTCCTTTGGCACCGCACCGGGGACTGTCGGCGTAGGATGATGTGGGTATGAAGCATGCATTGCACAGCAACCCAATCTTCAAAGAGAAGAATTAAAAATAATTTATTGGAAGCACAATAAATGTTCAAAGTTTGTAAATCTTTGAGTTGTGCAGAGACATAGGCACCGATTCCAAGCAGTCAGTAGATACTGTCAGTACAAAATATTTCTTGTGGTATTGGTTAAGAGAGGAACTTTGGCCAGGACATTGAGAAAATTCAATCTTTCTTTGAATTGTGCCATCGGAAACATAATATTCTCCAGACTGAACAAATGTAGCATTTAACAAATCATTGTTAAATTGGAATCCATGCCTGTTCTTTGCCAGACCAAATCAAAATTAATCCTATCACCACACTCTTTCCCCATAACTCTCTCTTCATCACAATTTAATCCAATTACCCTGCTCTCTCCCCATAGCACTGCATTAATCCCAAACTAATCCTACTGTTTCCATAGCCCTGCATTAATCCCAAACTAATTCCACTGCCCTGCTCTCCCCATAGCCCTGTATCAAACCCGCTAATCGCACAGCCTTGCTCTCCCCGTAGCCCTGTATCAATTCCAAACTATTCCCACTGCCTCGTTCTCTCCTCATAGCCCTGTATTAATCCCAAACTAATCCTACTGTCCTGCTCTCCTAGAGCCCTGTATCAATCCCAAACTAATCCTACTGCTCTGCTCTCCCCATAGCCCTGTATCAATTCCAAACTAATCCCATTGCCTCGTTCTCTCCTCATAGCCCTACATTTATCCCAAACTAATCCCACTGTCCTGCTCTCTCAGAGCCCTGTATTAATCCCAAACTAATCCCACTGCTCTGCTCTCCCCATAACCCTGTATCAATCCCAAACTAATCCCACTGCCCTGCTCTTCCCACAGCCTTTTATCAATGTAAAAGGGAATAATAATAATCTTTATTATTGTCACAAGTAGGCTTACATTAACACTGCAATGCAATTTCTGTGAAAATCCCCTTGTCGCCACATTCCGGCGCCTGTTCGGGTACGCAGAGTGAGAATTCAGAATGTCCAATTCACCGAACAAGCACGTCTTTCGCGACTTGTGGGAGGAAACTGGAGCACCCGGAGGAAACCCAGGCAGACACGGGGAGGACATGCAGACTCTGCACAAACAGTGACCCAAGCTGGGAATCAAACCCGGGTTCCTAGCGCTGTGAAGCAACAGTGTTAACCATTGCGCTACCATGCCGCCTATATACATTACCCCATTCGAAAATGAAATGAAAAAAAAAACTGAAAATCGCTTATTGTCACGAGTAGGCTCCAATGAAGTTACTGTGAAAAGCCGCTAGTCGCCACATTCCTGCGCCTGTTCGGGAAGGCTGGTACGAGAATTTAACCGTGCTGCTGGCCTGCCTTGGTCTGCTTTAAAAGCCAGCGATTTAGCCCAGTGTGCTAAACCAGCCCCATTCTCTCTCATATCAGCACTTCTGAAACCTGCAACATTTACCACCTTGAAGGGCCGGGCAACAGGCCATCCCCACTTGGAAATATATTAATTGTTTGTTCGTTATTGCTGCCGGGAACTCTCTATCCATCCGCACTGTCGGAGGTGCTCCATCACTATATGGACTGCAGCGGTTCAAGAAGCTGGCTTACTCTCACCTTCTCAAAGACGTATGGATGGGAAATGAATGCTGGCCTTGTAAGAAATGCTCATTGCCTCAATTTGTCCTCCTGACCTTCTTTGCTGCAGTGGAAATAGTTTCAATATGAGCTGACTCTTTGCATAATCGTAAATAATTATTATATAGCATGATTGTATTCCCATTCCTGGCTTCATCCCAGTCAATCTACACTGTATCCCCTTTTATACATTTCCGATTCTTTATATAATGTGATGCTTAAAGTTGCACACAACGCTCGATGTCTTCAGCAGTAGGGGGTAAGAGTTGAATTAATGCAGTGCCTTTGTCAACCTCACACGTCCATAAACTGCCTCCAAGCCGCTGAGGTAATATTTGAGCAGTAGATTATGTGAAAAAATGCAATCGCCAAATTATGCACAGCAACCCCACAACCAACAATTTGATAATGACCAGATAATCTGTTTTTAGTGACGTTGGATGCGGGAAAATGATCAGTCCCAGACACTAGGGAGAATTCGCTGGCTTTCCCGCTGAATGGGATCTTTTACATCCACGGATGGGGCACCTCCAACTGTGCTGCGTTTCGTTGGTACTGAACCTGGACTGCAGGCTTCGATTATGATGCTCAGGATTCTGGAGTGGGTTATTAATCCCCAATGAGCCATAATAGACAGTGCTTGGCTGTATTCTCTTATTCATGTTGGTGTTTCTATAGCTCTGTTCTGCCTGTTGAGATTATGCCCCCAGTGCCTGTTTTGAGGCACAAACCTTTTGCTTCATTCTCTCACAGGCTTCACTGACTAAGCCAGCATTTATTGCCCATTCCTAATTGCCCTTGACAAGGTGGTGGGTGAGCCGCCTTCTTGAACTGCTGCAGTCCGTATGGTGTGAGCAGACCCCCAGAGCTGTTGTGGAGGGAGTTCCATGTTTTGACCCAGTGACAGTGAAGGAACGGAGATATATTTTCAAGTCAGGATGGTGAGTGACTTTGGGCGGCACGGTGGCGCAATGGTTAGCACCGCTGTCTCATGGTGCTGAGGACCCGGGTTCGAGCCCGGCCCTGGGTCACTGTTTGTGTGGAGTTTGCACATTCTCCCCATGTTTGCGTGGTTCTCGCCCCCCACAACCCAAAGATGTGCGGGGTAGATGGGTTAGCCATGCTAAATTGCCCCTTGATTGGAATAAAGAGAATTGGGTACTCTAAATTTATGAAAAAAGTAAGTAAGGATGGTGAGTGACTTGGAGGGGATGTCATGGCAGTGGCCCTTTAAGAATGTTTTTCTCTTATCACATGGCTTCAGTGATGTCATTGTGTGGGTGGAGCTGGGCTGTGGCTCTGTGAGTTCTTACTTTCGTTTTGAGTTTGGACTGGTTTGAACTGCACCGGTTGAAAGATGTGACTTTCTCTATCTTCCTTTTAAAAGCTGTTTCCATACTGCTTGCTAACTTAAAAGAGATAATTGCTTTCTGGAAGGAATTCATACCTGCTGTTTGGAAAGGAGAACAGAGTATCACTAACAAGTCTTGTACCAGTGAGAATGCCGTGTGTTGGGCCATGCTTTTGAAAAGGGGTTTCTGGTTTTACTTGGATTTTGTTATTGAATTGGAACAGTTAAGGGGGAATTCATTAAGGGTTATACATAGGTTACTGTAGCTGTGTGGGGTCTTTATGTTTGTAATTGATTAAAATTCTTGCTGTGTGTGTTTATGCAAATGTTGTATAATGTTGTAATCATGGTGCAGTGTTGGCCAATCTGTTAGCCATTGGTGGCCATTTGGGAGCCCAGATTACATTTCTTTTTTTTAATAAATTCAGAGTACCCAATTATTTTTTTTCCAATTAAGGGGCAATTTAGCGTGGCCAATCCACCTACCCTGCACATCTTTTGGGTTGTGGGGGTGAAACCCACGCAGACACGGGGAGAATGTGCAAACTCCTCACGGACAGTGACCCAGAGCCGGGATTCGAACCCGGGTCCTCAGCGCCGTAGGCAGCAATGCTAACCACTGTGCCACCGTGCTGCCCAAAGGCAGGCTTTTGTACTCACCCCAGCCAAATTCAACAAACAGTTATAGATCAGGTGGACTTCATAATATACTTAGGAGTTTTAAAAACCCTGGCCCATAACAGGCAGATCCAGTTGTTGGTGTCCGTATGTGTCCTTGTCCTTCTAGATGGTAGAGGTGGCAGGTTTGGGAGGCACTGTAGAAGGAGCTTTGGTGAGTTGCTGCAGTGCATCTTGTAGATGGTATACCCTGCTGCTATTATGCGTTTGTAGTGGAGGGAGTGAATGTTTAAATGAGTGGAGGGGATGCTGATCAAGCGGGACTGCTTAGTCCTGGATGGTCTTGAGTCAGTTGAGTGTTGTTGGAGCTGCACTCATCCAGGCAAATGGAGAGTATTCCATCACACTCCCGACATCAGTCCTGCAGACGGCGGACAGGCTTTGGGAAGCCAGGAGGCTGCAACCTAGAAGGTGGCAAGGCCAGGTGTTAAGATTGCCAATGAGATACTTTCCTCTATTAGCCAAGGTGTAGAATACAAGAGCAGGGAGGTCATGCTGGAACTGTATAAAACGCTGGACAGGCCACAACTGGAGTACTGCGTCCAGTTCTGGTCACCATGTTGTAGGGAGTATGTGATTGCACTGGAGACGGTCCAGAGGTGATTCACCAGGATGTTGCCTGAGCTACAAGGTAATATTGAATAGGTTGGACCTGGTTCCCTTGGGGTGGCGAAGGATGAGAGGGTACCTGTTAAAGGTGTATTAGATTAAGAGAGGCATCAATAGGGTCGATAGAAAGGCACTTCTTCCAGTAGTAGAGAAATATAGGGTGTGCAGTTAAGATAAGAGATAGACGGCTAAGAAGGGATTTGAGGAGAAATGTCTTCACTCAGAGGGTGGTGGGAGTCTGGAACTCTCTGCCTGAAAGGGTGGATGAGTCAGAATATCTACGGCTGGAACGGCGGCGCAGTGGTTAGCACTTCTGCCTCACGGCGTCGAGGTCCCAGGTTCGATCCCGGCTCTGGGTCACTGTCTATGTGGAGTTTGCACATTCTCCCCATATTTGCGTGGGTTTTGCCCCCACAACCCAAAGATGTGCAGGGTAGGTGGATTGGCCATGCTAAATTGCCCCTTAATTGGAAAAAATGAATTGTGTACTCTAAATTTATTTTAAAAAGAGTCAGAATATCTCATAACATTTAAGAAGTATTTAGATATCCATTTGCCCTGCCTTAACCTCCAGGGCTATGGGCCAAGAGCTGGAAAATGGGATTAATATGGTTAGATCTTTGTTATACAGCATGGACGCGATGGGCCAAGCGGCCTCCTTCTGTGCTGTAACCGTCTATAAACCTACGAATCTAGCACACAATATTCTCAGGGCACATTAGGAAGGGACAATAAATGCTGGCTGAGCCAATGATGCCTGTGTTCCATGAATGCATTTTTAAAAAGTTAGCGACCCTTCATGTTGCAATTTAACTTTTGAGTTCAGTTTCCGCTTGTTAAACGGCCCTGTTTTCAGTCATAAATCTGAGTACGTGTTGTTAGCCGACAAACCCACCCAGCATCCTGCAGACTCCTCATTAATCCTGGGCTGGACCGCCGGTACAGAGTGAAAATACATCGCTCCAGTCTAATGATTACATTTCACCCAATTAAACCAACTCTGGGAGGTTTCTTTTTCAAGTGTAGCTCAGAATAGGAAAACATTGAAGCATCAGAGTTATTAAGGAGCATGGAATGTAATTCCAAACGCCAACCAAAGTCCAAGATTATTTTTCATGCATTCAACTGAGCTTGTATCATAGTGCCGGCAGTGTGTGAGAATCTTTCAGTGGACAGGGAGTCAGGGGTGAGGGGGCTCCATTTATGTTTGGGAAATAAGGATTTCTTTCATTGACAACTGACTATTAAGATTCAGGGCTAACTATGTAGAGGCCTGCAAGATTATGAAAGGGCCTGATGTGGTAAATAGCAACAGATTGTTACACACTGGTGAGTGAAACATAGCAAATAGGAGCAGGAAGAGGCCATTCGGCCCTCCTAGCCTGCTGCTATTCATTGTGATTATGGCTGATCATCCAACTCAATCGCCTGTCCCTGCCTTCCCTCCACATCCTTCCACCCAATTCGCCCCAAGTGCGAGATCGAACTGCTTCTTGAAAACAGGTTTTGGCCTCAACTACTTTCTGCGGTAACGAATTCCACAGGCCGACCACTCTCTGGGTGAAGAAATTTCTCCTCATCTCGGTCCTAACAGGTCTACCCCGTATCCTCTGCATGTGCCCCCCTGGTTCTGGACACTCCCCACCATTGGAAACATCCTCATACATCTAAACTGTCTAGTCCTGTTAGAATTGTATAGGTTTTTATGAGATCCCCCCTCATTCATAGAACAGTACAGCACAGAACAGGCCCTTCGGCCCTCGATGTTGTGCCGAGCAATGATCACCCTACTTAAACCCACGTAACCCGTATACCTGTAACCCAACAATCCCCCCATTAACCTTACACTATGGGCAATTTAGCATGGCCAATCCACCTAACCCGCACATCTTTGGACTGTGGGAGGAAACCGGAGCACCCGGAGGAAACCCACGCTTTTTTTTCTACATAACAGGACAAAAATTCTTCTGAACTCTAGCGAATATAATCCCAAAATCCTGAAATGGTAGCAAGAGATACAAATTAGGATCGACACAAAGATTGAGGCAGGAACAGGAAGATGTTGTTCCGCTATTCAGTTAGATCCTGGGCAATCTGTATCTTAATTCCATCTACTCATCTTGGCTCTATAACACTATAATATTTAATATCCTTGCCTAACAAAAACCTATCACATGCAAGTCTTGAAATCCCACCCTCAACAATGTTCTTTTTGGGGGGGGTAGAGAATTCCAGACTCAATAACAGACACACTACCGAACAGAGGCAAACGGGCATGTCCCTTACGGAAAGCTGCTAGCACACATTCCTGAGGCCAGCAGGAGACATTCCCGAATTGAATTGTTCCTTTTTGAAACAAGGAAAGTTATTCTCTGAACCCCCTCAGAATGAATGCCTTCGAACAACCAGCCAGGATGTGGCGAATCAACCCAAGGCCACTTCCATATTTTGAAAAGGAAGTCAATTGTGAGGAGTCACGTGGTAAGGCAGCCATGTTTGTCCCTGTGGCGAACGTATTGTAAGAACCATTCACCATGTATTACACTGTATCATGTCGTGCCCTTGTGGGCTCCGCCCCTGGCTCCGCCCCTTGAGGGGAGGTATAAGGAGCAGCTGCCCTGTAGGCGGCTCTCAGTAGCAGAGCAGTCGCAGGCAGGCACTGTTCTAGTCGATTAAAGCTACAGTTTACATCTATTCTCTGTCTCGCGTGAATTGATTGTCGCATCAGTCCCTGTGTAATCTTTCAATGCAGGCTGCAGAATGCAAGACATCTGCAGTAGAAAAGGCAGTGACACCGATACCGTAAAATAACTGAAGGCCGACCTGTGCCTGACCTGACCCCCATGCACTCAGGTATGGGAAGGGCACCACTGATGTCACTAGACATAACGTCAGAGAAACCAACCGCCCTGAATCAAACCTGAGCACAGCCAGAGCCTGCTCGGACATAGTCCAATTCGCCCCATTCCCAGATTCCAACAATCCCATCCATACACATGGTGAAGCGTGGAGGAGAGTGTTGCTGCCCAGTGCTGTAATGCAGCTTCATCAAGGCTGTGTCTGCTCATACATATTGTGCCAGCACTGGACTGTGTATGCGCAGGCACACTGTGCCAGCTCTGGACTGTGTATGTGCAGACACACTGTGCCAGCTCTGGACTGTGTATGCGCAGACACACTGCCAGCTCTGGACTGTGTATGCGCAGACACACTGTGCCAGCTCTGGACTGTGTATGCGCAGGCACACTGTGTCAGCTCTGGACTGTGTATGCGCAGACACACTGTGCCAGCTCTGGGCTGTGTATGCGCAGACACACTGTGCCAGCTTTGCACTGTGCATGCGTAGACACACTGTGACAGCTCTGGACTGTGTATGCGCAGGCACACTGTGAAAGCTCTGGACTGTGTATGCACAGACACACTGTACCAGCTCAGGACTGTGTATGCACAGACACACTGTGCCAGCTCTGGACTGTGTATGCACAGACACACTGTACCAGCTCAGGACTGTGTATGCACAGACACACTGTGCCAGCTGTGGACTGTGTATGCACAGACACACTGTGCCAGCTCTGGACTGTGTATGCGCAGACACACTGTGCCAGCTCTGGACTGTGTATGCGCAGACACACTGTGCCAGCTCTGGACTGTGTATGCACAGACACACTGTGCCAGCTCTGGACTGTGTATGTGCAGGCACACTGTGCCAGCTCTGGACTGTGTATGCACAGACACACTGTGCCAGCTCTGGACTGTGCATGCGCAGGCACACTGTGAAAGCTCTGGACTGTGTATGCGCAGGCACACTGTGCCAGCTCTGGACTGTATATGCGCAGACACACTGTGCCAGCTCTGGACTGTGTATGCGCAGACACACTGTGCCAGCTCTGGACTGTGTATGCGCAGGCACACTGTGTCAGCTCTGGACTGTGTATGCGCAGACACACTGTGCCAGCTCTGGGCTGTGTATGCGCAGACACACTGTGCCAGCTTTGCACTGTGCATGCGTAGACACACTGTGACAGCTCTGGACTGTGTATGCGCAGGCACACCGTGCCAGCTCTGGACTGTGTATGCACAGACACACTGTACCAGCTCAGGACTGTGTATGCACAGACACACTGTGCCAGCTCTGGACTGTGTATGCACAGACACACTGTACCAGCTCAGGACTGTGTATGCACAGAAACACTGTGCCAGCTGTGGACTGTGTATGCGCAGACACACTGTGCCAGCTCTGGACTGTGTATGCGCAGTCACACTGTGCCAGCTCTGGACTGTGTATGCGCAGACACACTGTGCCAGCTCTGGACTGTGTATGCACAGACACACTGTGCCAGCTCTGGACTGTGTATGCGCAGACACACTGTGCCAGCTCTGGACTGTGTATGCGCAGGCACACTGTGAAAGCTCTGGACTGTGTATGCGCAGGCACACTGTGCCAGCTCTGGACTGTATATGCGCAGACACACTGTGCCAACTCTGGACTGTGTATACACAGACACACTGTGCCAGCTCTGGACTGTGTATGTGCAGGCACACTGTGCCAGCTCTGGACTGTGTATACACAGACACACTGTGCCAGCTCTGGACTGTGTATGCGCAGGCACACTGTGAAAGCTCTGGACTGTGTATGCGCAGGCACACTGTGCCAGCTCTGGACTGTGTATGCACAGACACACCGTGCCAGCTCTGGACTGTGTATGCGTAGGCACACTGTGCCAGCTCTGGACTGTGTATGCACAGACACACTGTGCCAGCTCTGGACTGTGTATGTGCAGGCACACTGTGCCAACTCTGGACTGTGTATGCGCAGACACACTGTGCCAGCTCTGGACTGTGTATGCGCAGACACACTGTGCCAGCTCTGGACTGTGTATGCGCAGACACACTGTGCCAGCTCTGGACTGTGTATGCACAGACACACTGTGCCAGCTGTGGACTGTGTATGCGCAGACACACTGTGCCAGCTCTGGACTGTGTATGCGCAGGCACACTGTGAAAGCTCTGGACTGTGTATGCGCAGGCACACTGTGCCAGCTCTGGACTGTATATGCGCAGACACACTGTGCCAGCTCTGGACTGTGTATGCACAGACACACTGTGCCAGCTCTGGACTGTGTATGTGCAGGCACACTGTGCCAGCTCTGGACTGTGTATGCACAGACACACTGTGCCAGCTCTGGACTGTGTATGCGCAGGCACACTGTGAAAGCTCTGGACTGTGTATGCGCAGGCACACTGTGCCAGCTCAGGACTGTGTATGCACAGACACACTGTGCCAGCTCTGGACTGTGTATGCGCAGGCACACTGTGCCAGCTCTGGACTGTGTATGCACAGACACACTGTGCCAGCTCTGGACTGTGTATGTGCAGGCACACTGTGCCAACTCTGGACTGTGTATGCACAGACACACTGTGCCAGCTCTGGACTGTGTATGCGCAGGCACACTGTGAAAGCTCTGGACTGTGTATGCGCAGGCACATTGTGCCAGCTCTGGACTGTGTATGCACAGACACACTGTGCCAGCTCTGGACTGTGTATGCGGAGACACACTGTGCCAGCTCTGGACTGTGTATGCACAGGCAGCAATCACGATTGGGCAACTAGTAGAGAGATGGGCGACACAAGGACAGATTCTGGGATAACAACAGTTGGCCATCCTTTGGCTATGAGAATACAAACAACAAAGTTAGTGAGCGCAGAAAGTCCATCTCATTGAGAGAATCCTGAAATGACTTTGGACGACAACTTCAGCTGTTAATTCCCTCCAAATTCACTTTCGGATTAAAGACATCTTCTTCACCAAGCCTGCAATGTGCATTTCCCAGAACAAGACAATCAAATGAATTAAAAACAAATCCTTTTCTTTATTGCCTGTAAAATTGTACTTGTCTCTTCATCGGTATTTTCCATAAATACGTTTGTGTGTGTGGGTGGGTGTTTGTTTGTGTGTGTGTATGTCTGTTTATGTCTGTGGGTGCTTATGGGTGTGTGGGGTGTGTGTTTTTGTGTGTGAGTGTGAGCATTTGTGTGTCTGTGGGTGTGTGCATATGTTGATGTGTGCGCACATGTGTGTATGTGTTAATATGTGTGGGTGTTTGTGGGATTGTGCATGAGGGGCGTGTGTTTGTGTTTGTGGTGTACGAGTGGCCGTGTGTGAGTTGATTCCGCAGTGTTGGATTTCAAGTTTAATGAAGTAAATAATCATCTTTCTTTATTTAAAGCCACAAAAAGTTGCTGCTGGTTTTTCAAATTGTCTACACACTCAGGGGTTACACTCACTCACACACATACATACACTCACACATACATACATACACACACGCACATACATACATGCACATACACATACTCACACATACACACACACACGCACATACATACACACACACACATACATACACACATGCACATACATACACTCATACACGCACATGCATACACACACGCACATACATACACACACACAGACATACACACACACGCACATACATATACACACACACACACATACATACACACATACACACACTCACACACACACATATGTACACACACATATACGCACATACATACACTCACACACACACATACATACTCTCACACACACATACGTACACACACATACACGCACATACATACACTCACACACACATACATACACTCACACACACATACATACATACACTCACACACATACATACGTGCATGCACATACATACTCTCACACACACATACATACACACACACATACACGCACATACATACACTCACGCACGCACATACATACACGCACACACATACATACACTCACACACACACATACACGCACATACATACGCTCACACACACATACATACACTCACACACACATACATACATACACTCACACACATACATACGTGCATGCACATACATACTCTCACACACACATACATACACACACACATACACTCACGCACGCACATACATACACGCACACACACATACATACACACACACCCATACATACACACACACACATACATACACACACATACACTCACACTCACACTCTCCTCTTAGATGATTAATGATTGTGGACAGTTGGGAAGGGAATCAGGATTTCAGCTCTTCTCTCTCGCACCCTGTCTGTAACAAAGCCCCCCTATAATACCCAAATCAACCCAAATTACTGTGGATTCTGGAATCTGAAACAAATACAACTGGATCACAACATCCGTGTCACTCTCCATCGATTGCTGACTTTCCATCCAGCCCCCCGCTCCACCCCCTGCCCCCCCCATAGTATAAATCAGATCCTGCCCCCCCGCTCCACCCCCTGCCCCCCCCACCCCCCTACAGTATAAATCCGATCCTGCCCCCCGCTCCACCCCCTGCCCCCCCCACCCCCCCTACAGTATAAATCCGATCCTGCCCCCCGCTCCACCCCCTGCCCCCCACCCCCCCTACAGTATAAATCCGATCCTGCCCCCCGCTCCACCCCCTGCCCCCCCCACCCCCCCTACAGTATAAATCCGATCCTGCCCCCCGCTCCACCCCCTGCCCCCCCCACCCCCCTACAGTATAAATCCGATCCTGCCCCCCGCTCCACCCCCTGCCCCCCCCACCCCCCTACAGTATAAATCCGATCCTGCCCCCCGCTCCACCCCCTGCCCCCCACCCCCCCTACAGTATAAATCCGATCCTGCCCCCCGCTCCACCCCCTGCCCCCCCCACCCCCCTACAGTATAAATCCGATCCTGCCCCCCGCTCCACCCCCTTCCCCCCCCCCACCCCCCCTACAGTATAAATCTGATCCTGCCCCCCGCTCCACCCCCTGCCCCCCCCAACCCCCCTACAGTATAAATCCGATCCAGCCCCCCGCTCCACCCCCTCCCCCCCACCCCCCCTACAGTATAAATCCGATCCTGCCCCCCGCTCCACCCCCTAACCCCCCCCACCCCTACAGTATAAATCAGATCCTGCCCCCCGCTCCACCCCCTGCCCCCCCCCAACTACAGTATAAATCAGATCCTGCCCCCCGCTCCACCCCCTGACCCCCTCCCACCCCTACAGTATAAATCTGATCCTGCCCCCCGCTCCACCCCCTGACCCCCCCCACCCCTACAGTATAAATCAGATCCTGCCCCCCGCTCCACCCCCTGACCCCCTCCCACCCCTACAGTATAAATCTGATCCTGCCCCCCGCTCCACCCCCTGACCCCCCCCACCCCTACAGTATAAATCCGATCCTGCCCCCCGCTCCCCCGCTCCAACCCCCACCCCCCCACAGTATAAATCAGATCCTGCCCCCCACTCCACCCCCTGACCCCCCCCCACCCCTACAGTATAAATCCGATCCTGCCCCCCGCTCCACCCCCCCCACAGTATAAATCCGATCCTTCCCCCCCGCTCCACCCCCTGCCCCCCCGCTCCACCCCCTGCCCCCCCCACCCCCCTACAGTATAAATCCGATCCTGCCCCCCGCTCCACCCCCTGCCCCCCCCCACCCCCCCCTACAGTATAAATCCGATCCTGCCCCCCGCTCCACCCCCTGCCCCCCCAACCCCCCTACAGTATAAATCCGATCCAGCCCCCCGCTCCCCCCCCTCCCCCCCCCCCCCCCCTACAGTATAAATCCGATCCTGCCCCCCGCTCCACCCCCTGACCCCCCCCCCACCCCTACAGTATAAATCCGATCCTGCCCCCGCTCCACCCCCCCCCACCCCCCCTACAGTATAAATCAGATCCTGCCCCCCGCTCCACCCCCTGACCCTCTCCCACCCCTACAGTATAAATCTGATCCTGCCCCCCGCTCCACCCCCTGACCCCCCCCACCCCTACAGTATAAATCCGATCCTGCCCCCCGCTCCCCCGCTCCAACCCCCACCCCCCCCACAGTATAAATCAGATCCTGCCCCCCACTCCACCCCCTGACCCCCCCCACCCCTACAGTATAAATCCGATCCTGCCCCCCGCTCCACCCCCCCCCCCCCCCACCCCCCCACAGTATAAATCAGATCCAGCCCCCTGCTCCACCCCCTGCCCCCCCCGCTCCACCCCCTGCCCCCCCGCTCCACCCCCTGCCCCCCCACCCCCCCACAATATAAATCCGATCCTGCCCCCCGCTCCACCCCCTGCCCCCCCCACCCCTACAGTATAAATCCGATCCTGCCCCCCGCTCCACCCCCTGCCCCCCCCACCCCCCTACAGTATAAATCCGATCCTGCCCCCCGCTCCACCCCCTGACCCCCCACCCCCCCACAGTATAAATCCGATCCTGCCCCCCGCTCCACCCCCCCCACAGTATAAATCCGATCCTTCCCCCCCCGCTCCACCCCCTGCCCCCCGCTCCACCCCCTGCCCCCCCACCCCCCCTACAATATAAATCCGATCCTTCCCCCCCCGCTCCACCCCCTGCCCCCCGCTCCACCCCCTGCCCCCCCACCCCACAGTATAAATCCGATCCTGCCCCCCGCTCCACCCCCCCACAGTATAAATCCGATCCTGCCCCCCCGCTCCACCCCCTGCCCCCCCGCTCCACCCCCTGCCCCCCCCCACCCCCCCCCTACAGTATAAATCCGATCCTATTCCCAGTTCTCTCCAGCTTTGACAAAGAGTCATCTAGACTCAAAACGTCAGCTCCCTTCTCTCTCTCCACACATGCTGTCTGACCTGCTGCGATTGTTCGGCATTTTCTGTTTATGCTCTAATACCCATTCTCTGCCATCAAAGCCCACCGCTCTAATTCTCCAGCGAAGCCCATTCCTCCGGTTCCCTAACTCCCCCATCATAAACCAGCCCTCCTATGCCCCAAAACACCATCGCTGGGGCAACTGCAACTCTTTATCGGAGCCCGTTCCTGTAGTAAGCTCAACTCAATCCCTCTGACGCTCCTGATTAAGTCAATTCTTCCCCGACCCAAGTTATTCCCCGGAGGCGACGAACCTTCTGAGCATCCGAAGAAGAATCTAACACTAACATGATGGTGTATTTCTTGTTATTCATCCGCAGTCCAATCCGTGCAGGCCAAAACTCATTTCCTGCAGTCCATTTTTTCTCTTGAAGATCTCGTTAATGCTCCATCTGGAGGAACGGTTCCTAAGCAACACGAAACAGATGTGGCTGTGTTATACATCTGCACATGATCTCCTCGCTGACGTGATGGACGAAACCCTGATATGTTCCAGTCCCAAAGACAGCTGGTGACATTGGCCCTCACATAGGGACCCTGCACCGTAACACAATGTAACAACATAAATCCTTTGAGACAAATTGCAAACAAGAGTTCAAAATACAGGATGGCATTGAAAAATCACAGCGCTGTCCATCCCAGCAGATCCAGGTCAATCCACCTGCCAGCTCCCATCTCACCCGAACAACATGCCCATCGATTCCTATTTTCCTCAGATTTTTACCTGGCTTCCCCTTCAATGCATCTATGCTATACACCTCGACTACTCCTTGTGGGAATGAGTTCTTTGCCCACTCTCTGGGTGAAGAAGTATCTCCCAAGTGCCCTGATTGGACTTTTTGATCTGATATTCATGGCCAAGAACAAAACACTGCAGATGTTGGAGTGGAAAATTCTGGAAATACCCAGAAGGTTCAGGCAGCATCTGCGGAGAAAGAAACGGAATTAACCAAAAGATTTCTCTGTCCGATTTCCGGAACGTTTAGCGGGGTGTTTGGCGGCTTCTCCAGCGCCAGGAAAGAACCCGCTATTTAACGGCACCCTGCTGTTTTCTTTTTGGCCACGGCGAGGAACTGCCGTATTTTCTGTACTGACAGTCTCAGCTCGGCAGGGCAGGAAGACTACTCGGGGGTCACAGAGCCATTTCTAAAGGCAGCCCCGATCCTTTGACCCCTCCCCCCCAGCAACCCCACCGTGGCCTCTGGAACTCCCCCACCCACTTCACCCAACTTACCTCTTCCGGGGTCCTCGAACAACCCCCCCCCCCCCCCCCCACATCATCCCACCTGTTAAGGGCAAGGCAGCCCCGGATCCAGCCCCTGGCACTGGCACTGTTCGTCTGGCACCATGGGAGTACCACTAGGGAACACTGGCGGTGCCAAGGTACCAGTTTGGCAGTATCCAGGTGCGGGCGGGAGGACCAGGGTGTCGTTCGTCCCAGACCACCCAGGGCCTCCAGTGGCCTAGGAGACCCCCTGCCAGTTGCTGTCATGACTCGTCAATGTTTGTGTGGACCAGAACTAAATAGCGCCCTGGGCGAGGTCTCCCAGACGCAGCTGGTGAATCCCGGGTGCCGGGAGAATCCGGCGAACACATATTTACATAGATTATCATAGAATTTACAGTGCAGAAGGAGGCCATTCGGCCCATCGAGTCTCCACCGGCTCTTGGAAAGAGCACCCTACCCAAGGTCAACACCTCCACCCTATCCCCATAACCCAGTAATCCCACCCAACACTAAGGGCAATTTTGGACACTAAGTGCAATTTATCGTGGCCAATCCACCTAACCCGCACATCTTTGGACTGCGGGAGGAAACCGGAGTACCCGGAGGAAACCCACGCACTCACGGGGAGGATGTGCAGACTCCGCACAGACAGTGACCCAAGCCGGAATCGAACCTGGGACCCTGGAGCTGTGAAGCAATTGTGCTATCCACAATGCTACCGTCCTGCCCTTGAGCTAGGAGACTTATTTAAATATGCATCTCTGGAACTTGCCCAGCGTGAGTGGGATCCAGAGCGTGACATCTCGGGGGATTCTACGGCCTCGCTGTGACACCAAGTAGGACGTGACGAAGTTGCTGAATTGTGCCCAACATCCCAGGTCAACGACCTTTCATCAGAACTGAAAGGTTAATTCTATTAACTCTATTAACTCTGTTTCCTTCTCCTCAGATGTTGCCAGACCCATCCTGTTTTATTTCAGATTCCTGGCCCATAGTTTTGGTCTTACCACACAAGTATAATAAACGTCTTACCGACATCTACTCCGGGAAACGCTGTCATGACCTTAATAACCTCCGTCAGGTGACCTGTTAGCCGTCGCTTTTCGAGGTAAGTAGGTTTCTAGATACTAATACTTCAAGGGATGTGGGGATAGTGCAGGAAAATGGTGTTGAGATTGAGGAGCAGCCATGATCTAATTGAATGGTGGAGCAGGCTCAAGGGGCTGAATGGCCTACCCTTGCTCCTATATTCCAATGTCACAATGATACTGTTTATGTTCACCATCTTTGTTGACCTAATCAAAGGTCACATCGTGTCTCCCAGAAAACCTCGGCAATGTCTCTCACTCAACACTGACATCGAGCAACATGATCTGTGCTGACTCATAAATTAATCCTTACCTTCGCTGCCGGATTCTACCCACAGAGCCAGTTTGAGAGCATAAAAGGAGGCCATTTGGCCCATTATGCCTCTGTTGGCTCTGACAGCATTATCCAATTAATCACACTCCCCTGCTCTTTCCCCAGAGCCCTGTAATGTTTTCCCTTTCAAGTATATATACAATCCTCTCTCAATAGTTATCATTGAAACCGCTTCCAGTATCCTTCAGCACGGCACGGTAGTACAGTTTGTTAGCGCAGTTGCTTCACAGCTCCAGGGTCCCAGGTTCGATTCACGGCTTGGGTCACTGTCTGTGCGGAGTCTGCACGTTCTCCCCGTGTCTGCGTGGGTTTCCTCCGGGTGCTCCGGTTTCCTCCCACAGTCCAAAGATGTGGAGGTTAGGTGGGTTGGCCATGATAAATTGCCCTTATGTCCAAAAAAGGTTAGATGGGGTTATTGGGTTACGGGGATAGGGTGTAGGCGTGGGCTGACGTAGGGTGCTCTTTCCAAGAACCGGTGCAGACTCGATGGGCTGAATGGCCTCCTTCTGCACTATAAATTCTATGATTCAGACTGCTCATTCCAGGTCACAACAAGTCACTGTGCAAAATAACACATTCTCACCTAGCCACTGCTTCTTTTGCCAATCCGTCTAAATCTGTGTAAACGGTGACAAAATTCATAATGCTAAAGTGCAAAGGGACTTGGGAGTCCTAGTCCAGGATTCTCTAAAGGTAAACTTGCAGGTTGAGTCCGTAATTAAGAAAGCAAATGTAATGTTGTCATTTATCTCAAGAGGCTTGGAATATAAAAGCAGGAATGTACTTCTGAGGCTTTATAAAGCACTAGTTAGGCCCCATTTAGAATACTGTGAGCAATTTTGGGCCCCACACCTCACGAAGGACATACTGGCACTGGAGCGAGTCCAGCGGAGATTCACACGGATGATCCCAGGAATGGTAGGCCTAACATACGATGAACGTCTGAGGATCGTGGGATTATATTCATTGGAGTTCAGGAGGTTGAGGGGAGATCTAATAGAAACTTACAAGATAATGAATGGCTTGGATAGGATGGACGTAGGGAAGTTGTTTCCATTAGCAGGGGAGACTAGGACGCGGGGGCACAGCCTTAGAATAAAAGGGAGTCACTTTAGAACAGAGATGAGGAGAAATTTCTTCAGCCAGAGAGTGGTAGGTCTGTGGAATTCATTGCCACAGAGGGCGGTGGAGGCCGGGACGTTGAGTGTCTTTAAGACAGAAATTTATAAATTCTTGATTTCTCGAGGAATTAAGGGCTATGGGGAGAGAGCGGGTAAATGGAGTTGAAATCAACCATGATTGAATGGTGGAGTGGACTCGATGGACCGAATGGCCTTACTTCCACTCCTATGTCTTATGGTCTTATGGTCTTAACAGGATATCGACCCTGATGCCTGTGGAAACAGGCCCTCCTTCTTTACACCATCAAAACCCCACATCACTTTGAACGCGTCCATTAATTCACCGCTTAACCCCCCCTGCTCAAACGTGCATGCTCCTCTAACTTCACCTTCATCTCTGTCCAATTAGTCTCAACTCCCCGTGGCTTTTTCCACAGAGCCAATATTGACTTTGCAGATTGCGAGAACACATTACAAAATGCAGGAAACGGAATTCTCGCCAGTCCATCGCCTTCCAGAATTCTGGCTGAGGAGAGACTGAAAGCCTTTCTCCTAACTGGATGCATTGCAGCTGTTGGGTGCAGGTGTCCAACCTCAACCTTAATTCAGGAAGGTACAAAGCTGCGTGTTAACGAGCGGCAGTGTGTGGATCCCTGTTCCCCAGCACGGGCCCAGAACCCTGCTACAATCCATACAAGCTGCTTCACATCAGGGTCAATTTAAGAAATGTGCGAAAGAACAGCAGTGAACAGGTTGCTGCTGTGAAGCACTTTGGTGCAAATGTATTCTTGCTCAACGAGGAAGCGAAAGTCGGTTTGACAAGGGCCACTCTGAATCTGAATGGACATAAAGAGGCCAATTGCCCCATTGTGCCTGTTCTGGCTTGTTGAAAGAACCATCCTATTAGCCTCAATTCTCTGCTTTGCCTCCAAAGCTGTGGATTCCCCTCCTTCACATGCTATTCCAATTATCTTCTGAAAGTTACAACCCAATCTGTTTCCACCACATTTTCAGTCAGCAAATTCCACATCAGAACAATTCATAAGAGCAAAAGAAATGTTGAATCATGGCTGATCTTTGATCTCAATCCAACTTTCCCTCCCACTCCCCATATCCCTTGATTCTCTGAGAGACCAAAAAAATCCGCCTATCCCAGCCTTAAATGTGTTCAATAGGGGTGGGTCCACAACCCTTCCTGTGGTAGAGAATTCCAAAGATTGACAACCCTTTGAGTGAAATAATTTCTCCTCATCTGAGTCCTAAGTGATTGACACCTTACCCGGACTCCCATGTCCTAGATTCCTCAGTCAGAAGGAAACAATCTCAGCATTTACCCTGTCACGTCCCTCCATCATCTTGTGTGTTTCAATGAGATCACTTCTCACTATTCTAAACTCCAGACAATATAGGCCCAATTTACTCAAACTCTCATCATGGGTCAATCCCCTCATCACAGCAACCAATTTTGTGAACCTTTACTGTGCTTCCAAAGCTCAATATTGAGACTAAAACTGTGCCCAGCACTGTACATTTTAAAAAATTCATTCATGGTATTTGGGTGTCGCTGGCTAAGCCGGCATTTATTGCCCATCCCTAATTGACCTTGAGAAAGTGGTAGTGAGCTGCCTTCTTGAACCACTGCAGTCCCTGTACTGTTAGGCAGAGTCCCTTGTTCTTGTCCTCCAAACCCTGTCCAATAAAGGCAAGCATCCCATTTGCTTTCTAATTGCTTGCTTTTTTTTAAAAAATCATTTACGGGATGTGGGCCTCGCTGGTTAGGCGAGCATTTATTGTCAATCACTAGTTCACCCGAGGAAGGAGCAGTGCTCCGAAAGCTAGTGTTTGAAACAGACATGTTGGACTTTAACCTGGTGTTGTAAGACTTCTTACCAGTTGCCCTTGAGAAGGTGGTGGTGAGTTGGCTTCTTGAACCACTGCAGTCCCTGAGGTGTAGGTACACCCACTGTGCTGTTAGGGACAGGATTCCAGGATTTTGACCCAGCGACAGTGAAGGAACAGTGATATCTTTACAAGTCTGGATGGTGAGTGACTTGGAGTGGAATCTCCAGGTGGTGGGGTTCCCAGGTATCTTCTGCCCTTGCCCTTCTAGATGGTCGTGGTTGTGGGTTTGGAATGTGCTGTCTAAGGAGCCTTGGTGAGTTACTACAGTGCATCTTGTAGATGGTACACACGGCTGCCACTGTTCGTCGGTGATGGAGGGAGTGAATGTTTGAGGGCAGTGAAGCAAGTGGGCTGCTTTGTCCTGGATGTTGTCGAGCTTCTTGAGTATTGTTGGAGCTGCACTCATCCAGGCAAATTATGAGTATTGTAGATGGTGCACAAGCTTTTGGGGGGGTGGGGGGGCGGGGGGGGGGGGGGGGGGGGTCAAAGCCTGTACTTGCAGGCTAAGTCCCTCTGAACATCAACCTTTACAGGTTTCACGCCTTTCAAAAATGCTTTCTAATTATTACGGACAAATTGGAATAACCACACACTTCCAAAGATGCGTCGGTTAAAATAATAATAACCTTCATTAGTGTCACAAGTAGGCTTACATTAACGCTGCAATGAAGTTACTGTGAAAAGCCCCTAGTCGCCACATTCCGGCGCCTGTTTGGGGACACTGAGGGAGAATTCAGAATGTCCAAGTTACTTAACAGCACGTCTTTCGAGACTTGTGGGAGGAAACCGGAGCACCCGGAGGAAACCCACGCAGACACGGGGAGAACGTGCAGACTCCACACAGACAGTGACCCAAGCCGTGAAACAACAGTGCTAAACATTGTGCGACCCTGTCAGAAGTGTGATGGAATAACCTCCACTTGCCTGGATGAAAACCGGTCGAATAATACTCAAGAATCCTGACACCACCCTGGACAAAGCAGCCAGCTTGATTGACACAAACCTTTACTCCCACCATCACCAGTAAACAATGGCAGCCGTGTGTACCATCTGCAAGGTGCACTGCAGTAACTCACCAAGGTTCCTTAGGCAGCACCTTCCAAACCCCTCACCACAACCATATAGAAGGACAAGAGCAGCAGACACCTGGGAAGCCCGCCACCTGGAGGTTCCCCTCCAGTCACTCACCAGCCTGACTTGGAAATATATTGGCCGTCCCTTCACTGTCGCTGGGACAACATCCTGGAACTCCCTAACAGCACTGTGGGTGTACCTACACCTTAGAGACCGCAGCAGTTCAAGAAGGCAGCTCACCACCACCTTCTCGGGGGCACTTAGGCTGGCAATAAATGCTGGCCTAACCAGAAATGCCCACATCCCGTAAATTAATTTCTCAAATATCCACAACCAGGAATGCTCACTGTTAAGGGAAAAGCGGGCGAAAATCTACAAGGTGAAAATCTATAAGGTGAAAATCTACAGCTTATCTACAAAGCATATGAATTAGAAAGCCCAAATAAATCACCGGAATTAAGGACAGTGTTTCCAAAACGTATTCCCAAGTTTTGAGAAGACTGAAATGAGTACGCTGAAACGGGAACACCGAATCCTAAAAGAAGGGTGTGAAAAATGAGAGAAAGCCAGGCAGAGCATTTCCCATTAACAGCTGGTGAAAGAACCATACGTCCTTTACAGGAGAGAGCAGCTTGCAACAAGCATGAAACTGAAAAGCGAACATGTCCAAGGCAAACATTGAGCAACAGCAGTCGCATCGTTACACATTCCTGTTGAGAATCCTGAACAGGAGGACATAAATTTCATAGAGAATGTAGAGTCACATCCTTCACTGACTGCAAAATTCCGACTGCAAATAACACAGGGGCTGAACAAAATCCAACAAACACAAAAAGCAGATGACTGTGCTATAATGGGTGGACATGATTTCAAACGTTTTGTTGTTCATTCAGGGGATGCGGCCGACATTTATTAACCGTCCCGAATTACCCTTCGAACTGACTGGGTGGCTTGCTAGGCCATTTCAGAGTTGACCACGTTGCTGTGAATCTGGAGTCACATGTAGGCCAGACCGGGTAAGGACGGCAGATTTCTTTCCCCAAAGGACATCGGTGACCCAGATGGGATTTTACGGCAATCGACAATGATTTCATGGTCATCATTAGACTTTTAATTCCCGATTTTTATTGAAATAAAATTTCACCTCCTGCCCTGGCTCTACATAGGACTATCTCTCTGCATGTTCTGTTGTCATGTGATTTCACATCACTAACTCCCATAAATACTATTTAAGTTTTCCTACATCTCCCCCACCACCTCCACCCCAAGTCTTTGCCTTTGCCTATTGGTCACAGAGGCAAATGTTGTGGTAGTTTCACCAATCTCCCCGCAGTTTACTTCAAAGGAGTTTGAAGACCACTTGAAAGGGAATGGTATACACCAGAGCAAGTCAGCTCTGTATCTTCCAGCAACAAATGTGCTAGCTGAATAATTTGTGCAATCATTAAAGCATTCTATCAGAGCAATGAAGAAATTATCAAGAAGAGTGAACAAATTTCTAACGTCTCGTTGGAACACTATCCATACTCCCACAGAAAGTTCACCGGCCATGCCGTTGTTCGAGAGGAAACTATGAACACAGCTTGATTTGTTAACTCCACCTGATACTTCAGAGATTGTCAAACAACGACAAACACAAATTGCTAAGAGGGAAGAATCTCGAAAAAGCGAGTGTTCAACCGGGGGAGAGTGTGTCAGCTTGAAGCTACACCACCAGCGAGGAGTGGGTAACAGCTATAAGCCTAGCGAAGGCAAGTACAAGATCCTACACCGTACAGACAGATGATGAAAGATTTTGGCGACATCATGCTGATCAGGTACTTGCTGAGTGAAGTGAGTTTGGAGAAACATCTCAAAAGGTTCTACCTTGAGAAGATTTGGCGAGCAGCACTTTGGAACAGAGCCCAGAGACAGTGACCAGTTCGGATTCTGTTTCTGAGGACTTTTCAATTCCTATACTGACAGATACTGAAATAACTACTCAAGAAGTACAACCTAGAGAAAGGAATGAGGACAGTCTGAGATCTCAAGTAGCTGTGTTCCAGAATGCTGAATTCGACCTAAAAGGAATTGACGCCCACCACTCAGACTGTGGGCGGGATTCTCCCCTACCCGGCGTGACGGAGGGTCCCGGCATAGGGGAGTGGCGCCAACTACTCAGGGGTCAGGCCTCCCCAAAGGTGGGGAATTCTCCCCACCTTTGGGGGCCAGCCCCGCGCCGGAGCAGTTGGCACCAGAAGACTGGCGCAAACACCCAGCGCCCCCGGCAGCGGGGCTGGCCGAAAGGCTTTCGCCGGTCGGCGCAAGCACCGGCGGTGACGTCAGCGGCCAGCTGCCGCTGATGTCACCACCGGCGCATGCGCGATGTGGGCTTCTCTTCTGCTTCCGCCGTGGCGCAGGCCGTTGCGGCTGCGGAAGAGAAATAGTGCACCCAGGGCACTGGCCCGGAGCCTGAGCGGGGAGCCCCGATCGCGGGCCAGGCCACCGTGGGGGCACCCTCCCGGGGTCCGATCGCCCCCCGCCTCCCCCCCAGGACCCCGGGGGCCTGCTCGCGCCGCTGATCCCGCCGTTACAGAGGTGGTTCAAACCTCGGCGGCGGGAGAGGCCTCCCAGTGGCGGGACTTCGGCCCATCGCCGGCCGGAGAATCGCCGCAGGGGCCTCGGCGATCGGAGTTGCGAGATTCCCGGCCCCGCCAATTCCCGGGTGGCGGAGAATCTCTGCCACGGCGGGGGTAGGATTTTCGGCGGCCCCAGGTGATTCTCCGACCCTGCTGGGGGTCGGAGAATTTCACCCTGTCTTGCTGAATTGTGTATATGTATAGAAATCACATATCAGGGGGTCTGTTGTATAAATGTTATTTGTTGTTGTTGCACTGATGAAGTAAAGGGGGAGGGGTGTTCTGTATCTGGGAATATATTCTTGCTGGTTCTGCATCACGTGATGTGTAGTGACATCAGCAGAGTGTGCGGGCTCTGAGTGGATCACTGAGGCTGGTAGTTTCCACGCCGACAGCCCGGGTACCATTACAGCCATGCCTTGCAAAAATAATGAGGCAATTCCATCCATAAATCCAACATTTCATTTGCCATTTTGATTATTGTTAATTACGCCCATTCATGACATTTCAATGAGAATCGCAGAATTATAGAATCACGACAGTGCAGGAGAAGGGCATTCAGCCCATCGAGTCCGCACCGACCCTCTGAAAGGGTACCCTACTGGGGTCAGGCCCCCACCCTATCCCCTTAACCCAGTAACCCCACCTAACCTAACTTTTTGGACACTAAGGGGCAATTGATCATGGCCAATTCACCTTTGGACTGAGGTAGCACTGTTGCTTCACAGCGCCAGGGTCCCAGGTTCGATTCCCGGCTTGGATCACTGTCTGTGCGGAGTCTGCACGTTCTCCCCCTGTCTGCATGGGTTTCCTCCGGGTGCTCCAGTTTCCTCCCATTAGTCCCAAACGACGTGCTTGTTAGGTGAATTGGACATTCTGAATTCTCCCTCTGTGTACCCGAACAGGTGCCGGAATGTGGCGACTAGGGGCTTTTCACAGTAACTTCATTGCAGTGTTAATGTAAGCCTACTTGTGACAATAAAGATTATTACCATTACCTTGGCGATTTGAGCCAGGCCACCCCGATCCTGAGGGGACACCCCGAGTCCATGGACTTGGCACCAAGTCGTTCCCCGCTATTGCCCCCAGCCCGAGCAGCCACCCCCCAGCAAGCCCGACAATTCTTTGAGGCTTTCTCAGAGTTTGATTAGCTTCCCACTCCCCCTCCGCAGCCATGGGGCCCAGGCCCCGCTTGTAAATACTTGCACCAATCTTTGCCTGAGAGACCTCTGCCTGAGAGGGGAGGGGCAGAGCAGCGCGGAGGGGCGGAGCAGTGCGGAGGGGCGGAGCAGCGCGGATGGGCGGAGCAGCATGGAGGGGCGGAGCAGCATGGAGGGGCGGAGCAGCGCAGATGGGCGGAGCATGAAGCACCCAAGCCGTTAATTATATTAAAAGCCACGTAAATGGCGGGTTTGGATGGATCTGCTGGCCCTGGGTGCAAACCCTGATATCGCCACCAGCCGCCGGCCAGAGCATCAGAAATTGGCATTTTTCCATTTCACACAATTCTCCTCTCGATTGCGATTCCCGCTTCCGGCATTGCCCAAGGTACATGAAGGCACAGTTGCCAATAGTGGAGTGATTAACAGTGAGGATGCTTGAATTGGAGGATTTGGGGAATGGTTAGCGAGATGGAGAGGGACAAGAGGGCATCAACTGAGCTCAGATTCATAAAACCTGGTTTCCCCGTGCAGATTGATCCCAGCTCACGTTAAAATTGAGGCCACTGCAACAGGAGTGGAGGCTCAAACCTATTTCAACAGTCAATCAGACCACGGCTGACCTCTGAACTATGAGCGTTCCCTGCGACATTGTCTCAGTTTGTCTGAGTCTGTCAGATTTCCCCAGAAGAAAATAGAAACAAGGATGCTCGCAAAAGCATGGTTTACGTTTACAGATCGCAGGATTCAGATATGACTAGGAAGCCTCCAGGGGCTCAGCTTCTGGTATGATCTACTGAGCGATCCTCCTTACTGATGTCAGCTCCACCATTGGGGAAAAAGCCAATCTCAGTCCCTCATTCTGGATGAATCATCTCCTCGCTCAAGCACGGGGTTCAAGGACAGACGCAGCTGCTCTGAGTTTGTGTTTCAACTGGAATATGATGACTTAAGAAGAGACGACGACCCCCCCCCCCCCCCCCCCCCCCAGTTGAACTACTGGAAAGCTCTTACAAAGAGACACACGCACAGTGGGCTAAATGGCTCTCCCTCGGTTGTGCATCATTCTGAAAACAAGGATGTCTGCTGATGGCAATTTGAGTTTCCACAACATCTGAAGTCTTTGAAATCAAGTCCGATTGGTTATTAGAGGAAGGCTCCCTCGTCAGGAGCTGATGCGCTCGAAAGTTCACAACTCGCAGCGCCTCCTGGGATGTATAAAACTGGAAATGAGAGTCCCGGCCAAGTTTAACAAGCAAAAACAGACGTTTAGCAAGAAAACAATCTGCTTGTCGATAGGGGGAATATCGAGTGTTTGGGTCTTTCTCGGGGCACAAACTAAATCTCGACAAGAGTGTATATTTTGTGGTGTTTCGGCCGAGGGTGGGGGCAGGGGTGGGGGGGGCTGCCATTCCGTAGGGCACGGACTCACTTTAGGCACCTGGGGATGCAGGTTGCCCGGGAGTGGGGTGGGGGGGGGGGGGGGGGGGGGGGCTCCGCAGGAACAACATTTCTAGTTTGGTGGGGAGACTGAAAGCCGATCTGGCAAAGTGGGATAGTCTCCCTCTGTCACTGGCGGGTCGGGTACAGGCGGTTAAAATGAACGTGATTTCTGTTTATTTTTCAATGCCTACCGATTTTCCTGCCAAAGGCTTTTTTCAGAGAGACTGAGGGAAGGATTACTTTGTTCATATGGGAAGGGAAGGTGGCCAGAGTTAGAAAGGTGCTGCTACAGAGGGGAAGGCAGGCAGGGGGTTTGGGTCTTCTGAATCTGATGTATTACTACTGGGTGGCGAAGGTGGAATCCTGAGGAAGGAGCCGTGCTCTGAAAGCTAGTGATTTGAAACAAACCTGTTGGACTTTAACCTGCTGTTGTCAAACTTCTTACTGTGCCCACCCCAGTCCAACGCTGGCACCTCCACATCATCTGATATTATGCCCTCTGGTCCCAGACTCTCCCACAAGGAGAAACATCCTCTCAGCATCTCCCCTGTCAAACCCCCTGAGAATCCGATATGTCTCAATAAGGTCGCCTCTCATTCTTCTCAACTCCAATGAGGACAGGCCCAATGGGAAGGGGCACAGGTATGTCTCAACACATAAAAAAATAAGAGCAGTCGGAGGCCCTGTGGCCCATCGAGCCTGCTCTGCCATTCATTATGATCAGGCTGATCATCGAACTCAATAGCTTGATACGGCCCCCCCCCCCCCCCCCCCCCCCAGCCCCCCCCCCCCCCCCCCCCCCCACCCTCGCATATAAACCTCTGGCCTCAACTGCTTCCTGTGGTAATGAATTCCACAGACTCACCACTCTCTGGGTGAAGAAAGTCTCCTCATCTCTGTCCTAAATGGTAAACCTGTGTCCTCAGACTGTGACCCCTGGTTCTGGACACCCCCACCATCGGGAACATCCTTCCTGCATCTACCCTATCCAGTCCTCTTAGAATTTGATAGGTTTCTATGGGATCCCTCCTTATTCTTCTGAACTTCAACTAATATAATCCAAACCGACTCAATCTCTCCTCCAACATTGGTCCCACCATCCCAGGAATCTGTCTGGTCAACCTTCTCTGCACTCCCTCCATAGCAAGAACATCCTTCCTCAGATGAGGAGACCAAGACCTCTTGCGCACAGTATTCCAGGTGTGGTCTCACCAAGGCCCGGTATAATTGCAGCAACTCATCCCTACTCCTGCACTCGACTCTTCTCGCAATGAAGGCCAGCATACCATTTGCCTTCTTTACCCCCTGCTGCACCTTCATGCTTAATTTCAGCGGCTTGTGCACGAGGACATCCAGGTCTCGTTGCACATCCACCTCTCTCAATTTATGTAGATTCCGATACCCTTGGGCTCGTAAAGTGGAATGCAATTCAGTGTTCCACATCATGCAATGGCCTAAGTGGTGAAACCCTAATATTTGCAAACATTGACCATATCAAAGAGACGTAAATGCATTCCAACCACTCAAGCGTGAGATTTCACTGCACTTTTCTCTCTTTGATGCGGTCAATGTTTACAAACATTGGGGTTTCACCACTAACGCTACTGAACCGTGAAGGGATATGAATGGATAAAAGCTACAGATGGTTTGTTCAAGCTGTCAATCAGATCACTATTTGAAAGCTATGAATGGCTTGAAGCAAATGAATCTGTGGGAACCAGATACAGTCACAGCTGTTCTGAAGCTGTTGTAGCAATGCCGTCGTCATGGGGGATGCTGGTGTAGAGTGTATGCTGCAACAGCCTCAGTCCTCAACACCGACAACTGCCAATCTCCAGACGCAATTCTGCAACTCATCTGCTTCATTCTAGATCACAACGTCTTCACCTTTGACAACAAATTCTTCATCCAGACGCATGGAACAGCCATGGGGACCAAATACGCACCTCAATATGCCAACATCTTCATGCACAAGTTTGAACAAGACTTCCTCACCGCACAGGACCTTCAACCGACGTTACACGCCAGATACATCGATGACATTTTTTTCCTTTGGACCCACAGTGAAGAATCACTGAAACGACTACACGATGAGATCAATAAGTTCCATCCCACCATCAGACTCACCATGGACTATTCTCCAAATTCTGTTGCATTCTTGGACACACTAATCTCCATCAAGGACGGTCACCTCAGCACTTCGCTTTACCGCAAGCCCACAGACAACCTCACAATGCTCCACTTCTCCAGCTTTCATCCAAAAAACATTAAAGAAGCCATCCCCTATGGACAAGCCCTCCGTATACACAGGATCTGCTCAGACGAGGAGGAGCGTAACAGACACCTACAGATGCTGAAAGATGCTCTCATACAAACGGGATATGGCGCTCGACTCATCGATCGACAGTTCCAACGCGCCACAGCAAAAAACCGCACCGACCTCCTCAGAAGACAAACACGGGACACAACTGACAGAGTACCCTTCGTCGTCCAGTACTTTCCTGGGGCGGAGAAACTACGACATCTTCTTCGCAGCCTTCAACACATCATCAATGAAGATGAACATCTTGCCAAGGTCATCCCCACACCTCCACTACTGGCCTTCAAACAACCACGCAACCTCAAACAAACCATTGTTTGCAGCAAATTACCCAGCCTTCAGAACAGCGACCACAACACCACACAACCCTGCCAGGGCAATCTCTGCAAGACATGCCAGATCATCGATTCGGATACCACCATTACACATGAGAACACCAACCACCAGGTACGCGGCACATACTCGTGCGACTTGACCAATGTAGTCTACCTCATACGCTGCAGGAAAGGATGTCCCGAAGTGTGGTACATTGGCGAGACCATGCAGACACTGCCGCAACGAATGAACGGGCATCGTGCGACAATCACCAGGCAGGAATGTTCCCTTCCAGTCGGGGAACACTTCAGCAGTCAAGGGCATTCAGCCTCTGATCTCCGGGTAAGCGTTCTCCAAGGCGGTCTTCAGGACGCGCGACAATGCAGAATCACCGAGCAAAAACTTATAGCCAAGTTCCGCACGCATGAGTGCGGCCTCAACAGGGATCTTGGATTCACGTCGCATTACATCCACCCCCCACCATCTGGCCTGGACTTGCAAAATCCTACAAACTGTCCTGGCTTGAGACAATTCCCACCTCTTTTACCTGTGATTATCCCTCTCCCTGGATCTGTAATGATTTGATTACCTGCAAATTCTCGCATTCCAAGCATTGTCCAGCATCGCTGACTTTGTCTATATAAATGTTTCTGGATCATACCTCTCCAGTCACCTGAAGAAGGAGCTGCGCTCCGAAAGCTCGTGTTTGAAACAAACCTGTTGGACTTTAACCTGGTGTTGTAAGACTTCTTACTGTGCTCACCCCAGTCCAACGCCGGCATCTCCACATCATGGAAGGAGGACAGCTGTGACCTGTGTTTCTGGAGGGAATTCCAGAGCTAATGTTCCAGGCAGCTAAAGACAAGGCTCCCAGTGACGGATTGAAGGGGAAAATCATGCTTGACAAATCTACTGGAATTCTTCGAGAATGTAACTGGTAGAATTTATGAGGGGGAGCCAGTGGATGTGATTTATATAGACTTTCAGAAGAATTTCGACAGTCCCACAGAAGAGATTAGGGTGAAAAATTAAAGCACATGAGATTAGGGGTAGTGCATTGAGATGGGCAGAAAACTGGTTGGAAGACAGGAAACAAAGAGTAGGAATAAACTGGTCTTTTTCCGAATGGCAGGAGTGACTAGTGGGGTAGCGCTGGTATCCCAACTGTTCACAATATATATCAATGATTTAGGGAACTAAATCAATCGGTCCGGGGAGCGCAAGCTGGCCAAATGGGGGGCACTATTTAGCGGGCCAGGTCCGCAAGCGGCCTCCGTCACGTAGCACGGTGCGGCCACTGCAGGCTGCCACCGCGCACATGCGCGGCCACGGACCCGGCAATTCTCCGTGGCGTATCGGCAGCTAGAACCGGGTGCTCCACGCTGCCGGCACGCTAGCCCCCAGCAAAACGGGGAATCAGTGGCCATTTTACGATTTCACATGAGAAGGTAAGCATGCAGAGATGAATCAATCTTGAATTTGGTCTGTGTCGCCCACAATGTGTTACATAGGAAATAGAAGCAGGAGGAGGCCATTCGGCCCTTCTAGCCTGCTCCACCATTCATTATGATCATGGCTAATCATCAAGTTCAATACCCTTATCCCCCCCCCCCAATATCCCTTGATCCCTTTACCCCCAAGAGCTATATCTAATTCCTTTGTGAAGTTACACAACGTTTTGACCTCAACTGTTTTCTGTGACAGTGAATTCCTCAGATTCACCACTCTCTGGGTGAAGAAATTTCTCCTCACCTCAGTCCTAAAAGGTTTTACCCTTTATCCTCAGAGGCTGGTTTAGCTCACTCGGCTAAATCGCTGGCTTTTAAAGCAGATCTAGCAGGCCAGCAACACGGTTCAATTCCCGTACCGGACAGGCGCCGGAATGTGGTGACTAGGGGCTTTTCACAGTAACTTCATTGAAGCCTACTCGTGACAATAAACGATTTTCATTTCATTTCAAACTATGACTCCTCGTTCTGTTGGTGTCTCTTCAGAGATAACGAGGTGCACATTTCTTCGATACTGCCAGGTATTTCCTGTTGTTCAGGCGTCCAGATAGATATAGATTTAAACATTTTAAAAGGTCTATCCAGTTTTCAACATCTTAGCGATAGCCCTGAGGATAACTATATAATTATATTATATTATAAAAGTATACAGTGTGAGGTCTTAGCCCCCTCACACCTGTCAAATATTTTAAGAAAGTTACATGTTTCAATAACGTCCCCTCTGATTCTTCGAGACCCCAGAGAATATTGGTCAAACCTGCCCAATGGTAGTTTTTGTCAATGTAGCAGACCTGATCTAAAGGGTAGCCCAAGGGTCACTCAAACATCTGAGAACCCACCGAGGGTCTGGACCTAAACCCTGAGCAGATTCCATTGAGTTGGTGAGGGTGGGCCAGCTGTTTACACTTTCCAGATATAGTTCGCCCCTGTTATGCCAGCCACATCAAATGACATGTGGTTCAAAAACATTTTCTCTCAAACAAGGTTGGTGTAGTTCTGAAAAATCTCGTTTGCAGAATTCCTCTGTAATTACCTGCTGTCTCGATTCGAAATGCCAAAAGCAGAGTTTGAAGAAAGGAGTCATTGATCCTTCAGTCTGCATCGCAATTCCAAGAAAAACAAGACTTTGGAACAGTATGAAAGTCGGTGATCGGTTTGGATGGCAACCTGTTAATCAGGGTAAAACGCAGGAATTCAGCGATTTGTGAAATCGAGGTTATGTAGGTTAGAACAACTAAACTCGTTTCCTGTGCATTCCCCCCCCCCCCCCCCCCTCCCCCCCCCCCCCCCCCCCCTCCCCCCATTGCCCTAACCTCCCTGACCGACATCCCTCTCGCAATTAATGGCAGCAAACTGAAAATGCTCCCGGGCTCTCTGAGCATTTGTCTGATTTGCTGTGTGTGTGTGGGATCTCGCCACCTTGTAAAAATTGGCTGCCAATTTCGCTTTAATGTGTAATTTGCGGGCTGGGAATTCTGAAGCCACAATCAACAAATTCAGCTTCTTTCTCCATTGTGTCAACAAAAGAAGAGAGTGGCCTGCACTGAGTTAACAATTCATCGTATCGCTCAGATCCAGTTCCAAGTCCCTCATTTCCAATCAGCTGCCATAAACTGCAGGTTCAACGGGCAGACTGTGCACACCAACATCCCAAAAAGGGTGGATCGCCGAGATAGTCTTCTTGGTGCTATTGATTGAGAAATCTGAAGGAACGCTTCTTCTGATAGTGCCACGGAATCTTTACTGTGCTTGGAAGGGCAGGTGGGCTTCGAGTTAACTGATCCATCCAACAGTTAGTTAATGCTGGTTTGTTATTATTTTTGTTTTAACAATCTTTCCTGTGGTGTGGCCATATAAAATGGCCGCCTGCAAAGGGTAATGGGAATTGTGATCAAGTCAGGACACAGACAGTACACAGCCCCTGTGTATTGTGCAAAGGAAAAACCAGACCGAGTTGAAACTTGCACCTGTTAAAGGTCAATCACCGATTTCCACAGGACAATGGACTCAAATCAAGGAATAGCAACAGTAGCAGACTGTGCCACCACCCCTGGCTTATTTGGAAAGGCATACACACTTGAAACAATAACGGCTGGGACCCGCCCAGCCCTCAAGGTACCCGCCCCTGATCGGCCGGTATCGATCAGAGTGATTGAGACTCTATCGATCCATTGGATCCTGAGTTAACCCCGCCCAAAATGGCACGAAAGAGAAGGAGAAGAAGCCCTGCGCACTAGGGATTGGTGTCTTTTGGGATCGGCCTGTGCCCACACCAACCGCAGTATAACGACCAGCCAAGTTCAAGACCCGCGACAGCTACCTGAGAGAGATGCGCCGCAGCCGAGACAAACCTGATCACTTCCAGCCGACACACATGGGGACTCAGATAAAGGCCTTATCTACCTGCACAGAGCCGGTCACCCAGAAGTTAAGTAAAAGTCATCTTAGTTGATAGGTTCAGTTTAATACATAGCCGCGTGTATCGCTGCACATAGAAAGAAGTCTTGTGTTTTATAATAAACTGGCTTTTGAACTAACATATGGGTTGTGTGGTCATTTGGTCAATATAAGAGACATACTCGCTGCTTTTGGTTTGATAATAAAGTGGCAACAGTGGCGAATAGGGTAATGTAGTGATAGCCATTTCATACACATCAAGCTCACACAAAGTACAATGAGACAAATGACCTTTGGCCTTGGGGGACGACACTCCTGCTTGTCTCTCGCATAGTGGCCGTGGGATCATCTGTACACCTGAAAGTGAAGACAGGGCCCCAGTTTAAAATCTTGCCTGAATAAAATGGCAGTGCAGCGCTCTCTCAGTACCACACTGTCATCTTGGGATCATCTGTTGAACTCCCCAGATAAGGTAGACATAGATTCATAGAATTTACAGTGCAGAGGAGGCCATTCGGCCCATCGAGTCTGCACCGGCTCTTGGAAAGAGCACCCTACCCAAGGTCAACACCTTCCCCCTATCCCCATAACCCAATAACCCCACCCAACACTAAGGGCAATTTTGGACACTAAGGGCAATTTATCATGGCCAATCCACCTAACCTGCACAACTTTGGACTGTGGGGGGAAACCGGAGCACCCGGAGGAAACCCACGTATACATGGGGAGGATGTGCAGATTCCGCACAGACAGTGACCCAAGCCGGAATCGAACCTGGGACCCTGGAGCTGTGAATCAATTTTGCTATCCACAATGCTACTGTGCTGCCCACAAGAAGACACAACTACCCTGATTCAGGATTTGCGAGACAGCTACCCACTGAGCTGTAACCTACACCACGTTGCAGAATGACAGAATCGTAAATTCACATCGCCAACACTTGTCAGATTTATATCTTAGGCTGTGAGAAGACCAAAGCTGGGGAGGAAAGGTCCAGCTGTGAGGTGGAAGGGAGCAATTTAGATTGTGATGGACAGCTTCACACTGTAGTGAGACAGTGGAAAGGAAATGAGGAGATGTGTTGGAGCTCCATGACACCGAGTTGACAGGGAGGAAGAGGCTGGATGGTCTACTGAGGCGGTCTCATACTACCCTGTTGAAGCTGAAGACAGAGACTCCTGTCTCTCCCCACTCAAACAGTTAGCCACACAATCTCCTGAGAGAGGCAACAAAGTGACACGCGAGGCCAATTCAGGGAAAGAACAACATTTGGGACATTCATCTCTAATTAAGAGGGACAGCCTGCCTTTAAGAAGAGCATGTTGGTTGGAACGTATGGTTTCCAAACCACACTGCTGGGTCCCCATCTTGTGCGTTAGAGGCAACTGGCAGTATTGAGGAGCACTGTGGGTCTCGATTGGCCAGATGTTACAGTCAGTCAGCTGAGCGATAAACACATTTGAATGCTGTGCCCCTCCATCTGAAAGGCCGGGGTGAATTGTCAAACCCACAATCCAAAAAACAGGGCCACTCAACTTACAGTTAAAGCAATGCAGCATAGAAAATCCATGACACAGAGGGGGCCATTCAGCCCATCGTCTTTATGCTGGCTGAAAAAGAGCAATCCTACCTAATCTTCAACTTCCAGGTCTGGATCTGCAGTTCTGTATATTTCAGTACTTCACGTGCATATCCAAGTTTCTAAATGTGGGAAGAGCTTTTGTCTCCATTGCCCTTTCAGGCAGTGAGCACGGTAGCACAGTGGTTAGCACTGTTGCTTCACAACGCCAGGGTCCCAGGTTCGATTCCAGGTTTAGGTCACTGTCTGTGCGGAGTCTGCACGTTCTCTCCGTGTCTGCGTGGGTTTCCTCCGGGTGCTCTGGTTTCCTCCCACAAGTCCCGAAAGACATACTGTTAGGTGAATTGGACATTCTGAATTCTCCCTCTGGGTACCCGAACAGGCGCCGGAGTGGCGACTAGGGGATTTTTACAGTGACTTCATTGCAGTGTTAATGTAAGCCTACTTGTGACAAAAATAAAGATTATTATTATTATGAGCTCCGGACCCCCACCGACATCATGGTGACAAAAACCACAGCGAATCAACACTAATCAATTCCGCTCTGATCCTGTGACCATGCCATTAACTCCCTTTGCCTTGGTTATTGATCTATCTGCTGTGGGCAATAGGTCCTTCCTTATCCACCCTGCCTCGGTCAATCATAATTTTACCACCTCAATTAAATCTCCCCTCAGCCTCTTCCCTTTCAAAGGGGGACTTTTACCGTTTTTTTTCCTTCTGGGGATTAGTGTCTCTCGTTAGTGTGTCAAACTTTTGACCTTCAAATGGTTCCATTACCCTGCCTTCACACTGCCCTCACCCCCCCCCCCCCCCAATTCTGATTGTGCATCTCCCTAATGAAGGGGGTTTTGCTGCCTTCTATTTACCAAACTTCCTGCATCTTCAGTTTTGATCTATGTCCAGGTTTTAAGATTTGATTTCAGATTTGTGAGGCTTTGCAGTTTTTCTCTCTCGTTATCTCCCGTACATACTGTGGGGGTCTGTGAGCCGGCATTCAGCATGAACATCTGAGGGAGTAATCTTACATTGCATCTCTGTGGATCACAGCCTATTTGCATAATCTTACTTCCTCTGCTTTGCACAAGATCAATTAAAAGTACTGTGCGTGCCTGCTTAACTTTCCTTAAGAAAATTTACCATCGCTCCTCAAGGGCCCCAATAAAAGACGAAGGGTACAGCACACTGGGCTAAATCGCTGGCTTTTAAAGCAGACCACGGCAGGCCAGCAGCACGGTTCAATTCCCATACCAGCCTCCCCGAACAGGCACCGGAATGTGGCAACTAGGGGCTTTTCACAGTAACTTCATTTTCATTTCAAGATAATTAAACCCACACTTTTCCCGACCATCCCACTCGATCGGTACAACTTCACCGCCGGTTTGCCCTGCCATTGCCGCCGCTCGAATGGTAAGTGGATTGGGCCTTCCCTTGCCGCTCTCCTGTGTTCCCCTGAGTGGATGTAAAAACAATTCGCTAGAATGCTACCAGATTTACACAGTTAGAATCTTCAGGAAAGGCTGGGACTTTCTCCACTGGAAGAGAGAAAACTGAGGGGTGTGGGCTTTAAAATGATGGAAGGTCTGAGAGAGAGTGCATCCACTGGTGGCGAAGGACAAAATTAGAGGCCATGGGTGGAATTCTCCGACCACCCCCCCCCCCCCCCCCCAACCGGGTCGGAGAATTGCCGGGGGGCGGCGTGGAACCCTCCCCCGCCGGCTGCCGAATTCTCCGCCGCCGGGGTTTTGACGGGGACGGGAATCGTGCCGTGCCAGTTGGGGGCTGTTGGCTGTGGCCCCTCGGCGATTCTCCGGCCCGTGTTTCCGGCCGGTCCCGCCGGCGTAAATCACAACAGGTCCTTACTGGGGGGGAGGCCTGCAGAGTCCTCGGGGGAATCTGGCCCCAGGGGGGGTGCCCCCACGGTGGCCTGGCCTACAATCGGGGCCCACTGATCCGCGGGCGGGCCTGTGCCGTGGGGGCACTCTTTCCCTCCGCACCAGCTGCTGTCAACCTCCGCCATGGCCGGTGCGGAAAAGAACCCCCCCCCTGCGCATGCGCTGGGATAACACCAGCACACACTGGCGCGCCCGCGCATGCGCCAACTCGCGCCAGCCGGCAGAGACCCTTCGGCGGCAGTTGTCACGGCGCCAAGCCCCTTCCGCGGCGGCTGGCACGGCGCCAAGCCCCTTCCGCGGCGGCTGGCACGGCGCCAAGCCCCTTCCGCGGCGGCTGGCACGGCGCCAAGCCCCTTCCGCGGCGGCTGGCACGGTGCCAAGCCCCTTCCGCGGCGGCTGGCACGGCGCCAAACACTCCGGCGCCAGCTTAGCCCCTGAAAGTGCGGAGGATTCCGCACCTTCAGGGCAGCCCGATGTCGGAGTGGTTCACGACATTCCTTGGCGCCCTCCCCCGCCCGCCCCCCCACCCTCCCCCCCCCCACCCGCCGGTTCGCGGAGAATCCCGCCCCATGAGTTCAAGATAGTCATCGAGAAGTCAAACAGAGCCCAGAGATAGTGCGGTGAGAAAGTAGAACCTGCTACGCCATGGTGTAGATGTGGTTATGGACTATCAGATGAGGGAGACAGGGAATGGAGGGTTACATGGAGCTCACCGAGGAAGGATGGAGGGGTGTACAAGTGAAGCATAAAGACTGGCATGGCTCTGAAGAAGAGTCATCCGGCCTGGAAACGTTAACTCTCTTCCTCTCTCAACAGATCCGCCAAGCCTGCTGAGTTTTTCCAGCATTTTCCTTTTTACTTCAGATTCCCAGCATCCGCAGTCTTTTGCTTCTCTATTAACATACTGGAATGGCCTGTGTGTCCTGTGTGATTCTATGAATGATTAAAAAGGCCAATCTGCTTTATTTCCAGAATTCTTCACGTTGTGGATGACCGATAGTCAGAGAGGGCTGACAGCAAGGGATGGAATGGGTGGGTGTGAAATGCTGAGTAAGGACTCACTGGGTCCCGGCTGAGAGTTGTTAATATCAACAAGTCAGTAATGAAAACTGGAAAAAAGATAAGCTGGAAAGCAAATAGCACGCCATAATGATTGGTCAAATTAGAAGGGTGGATGTGAGTGAAGAGCGGTCAATAAAGACACAAGCTTTCTCTCACCATTCAGTGGAGATGGACAAGAACAAAGGAAAGAGTCAACAATGGTTTTGAAGTCCAGCCAGATTGAAAGCGGGTGATGTGGGCTTATTTTTCTGCATGACCATTGCTCGGAGATTGAGCACGTCGAGGCTCAGTCGAGCTCGATAAAGATGGTTTGCAGCCGAGAAAACAACGGGCTGGAATTCTCCACTTCCCGCCGTCGGCAACGGGAATTGTGTTGGGGCGGGAAATAGTGCACAAGTGAAAAATCGGGATCTGCGCCAGCCGGCGATTCCGGCGCCATGCTCCCGCTGGCGGCGTTAGCGAAGTCTGCACCCCGCACCGGCGGGTCCGTGCAAAACTGTCACTTGCGTGGATTTAAATCTCAGGAGCGGGTTGGCCACTCTGCACTCCACCCTGGTCAGGCGGGAGTCAGGCAGGGGGTGAATTGGTGCTAGCACTTGCAGGCGGTGGTGGGCGGGGGGTGGGGAGGGGGGTGGGGGGGGGGGGAGGGAGGGTGGGGGGGGGGGCACCATGGTTGTGGAGAGGGAAAGAGGGGCAAATAAACACTTCTCAAGAACTCTCAAAAACTGTTGGGCTTGTTCGGGGGGGGGGGGGGGGGGGGGTGGTGGTGGCAGCCTGGGCCGGGAGGGGGGGCATCTGGGCCACCTGGGAGCCCACCCTCACACCCAAGCAGCATCGGCAAGGGATTGGCCGTGGCCATGCTCAGCCACTGGCCCATCAGGCGCTGCCACTCCTCGGCAGGGCAGGACCTCTGCAGAGGAAGCAGAGGATTAGCAGAGCTCAACCAGTGGCCTTCAGAACCATTCCTGGCCCACAGTCCCTCTCAGGGTAGAGACCTCATCAGTGACCCCCACCCCTCAGGGTCACAAGCTGTCTCCACCTGGCGAGGCTGGCAGCACTGACTGCCCCTGCCACCTCCTCCGAAGCACTGGTCAGGAGGGAGGTCTAGAGTCTGCGGTCCACCCTGGGGAAGAGGCCTTCCCTTCTCTCCTCAGTAGCATCGAGCAGTGGATTCACTCCAGACTCCTGAAACCGGGAGGCATCTTCCCTGAGCTGTCTTCGTGGCTGCAATGAGTGCGTGGCGAGTGGAGCGCTTAAAACCAGCTCCAGTCTGTCAGAGTCTTTAGCACTAATTCCGGCCCCGGCCGTTACACTTCCCACTGGGACAGCAATTGCTCCCAATTCACATTCAGCCCCGGGCTGAGAGGATCCCGCCCACAATCTCCCAAATAGAGAATCCAGCCCAATGTCAGGTTTAAACACTTGCAACCTTGCAAAGGTAAAGTGACCATAGTCTCAGGTGACCACAGGCTGCTTTCTCCTCTGAAGGGGAGAGTTGACTGATTTAACCTGAGGATCACCACACCTCAGGTGAGGGGCGAGGTTCACAAATAACCTCAGCCGGTGCGGGAATTGAACCTGTGCTGCCGGCCTTACTCTGCATCATGAACCAGCTGTCTAGCCGAGCTAAACCGGCTCCCAACCAACCCTGTACAGCCCGCTTCTACCTGCTAGGCCCAACCACTCAGCTTGTTTCTGCTCCTAGGGCCGGGTGCAAACTCCCCATTGGCCGGATGCTGCTGAGGAGAGAAGAGAAACCCTCTTCCCTCGGGTGGTTCGCAGACTCAAGCCCTTCCCTCCGTGTGCTCTCATGCAATTGTCCTCAATCCAGACATGTGGTCTATTGGAACCCACCCCTTTAAAGGAGCCACCACAAATATATAGCAAACAGTCACATGTTTGATGTGAATGATCAAAGCTTTCTGATGGATATTGTTTTCCGTTGGAGCACACCTCCCTGACGTTGAGAGCAGATGAGGAAGAGATTAGCAGTTGGAGTCCCAGGCCGGTACTGAAAAGCAGCGTTGTAATTGCCAGCAGCAAGGCCCAACACTGCACCCTCCCCGAGGCTATCGGCAGTGTGGGCTTGTCTTCCCTTAACAGGCCCACCATTGGCTTGTAGTCTGCCACTATGTCGAAACGTCGACCGTACACATACTGGTGGGTGTCTTCATCCCGTATATACCCGCTAGGCCCGCCTTCTTAATCTGAGCGTAGTTTTATTCTGCTTCCGGATGCTGCTGAGGAGAGAAGAGAAACCCTCTTCCCTCGGGTGGTTCGCAGACTCAAGCCCTTCCCTCCGTGTGCTCTCGTGCAATTGTCCTCAATCCAGACATGTGGTCTATTGGAACCCACCCCTTTAAAGGAGCCATTCCGAACCATCTCCCATTTTGTGGGCTAAAACCACCCCTATAGACATAGACATAGAATTTACAATGCAGAAGGAGGTCATTCGGCCCATCGAGCCTGCACCGGCTCTTGGAAAGAGCACCCTACCCAAGGTCAACACCTCCACCCTATCCCCATAATTCAGTAACCCCACCCAACACTAAGGGCAATTTTGGACACTAAGGGCAATTTATCATGGCCAATCCACCTAACCTGCACATCTTTGGACTGTGGGAGGAAACCGGAGCACCCGGAGGAAACCCACGCACACACGGGGAGGATGTGCAGACTCCGCACAGACAGTGACCCAAGCCGGAATCGAACCTGGGACCCTGGAGCTGTGAAGCGATTGTGCTATCCACAATGCTACCGTCAGGGGATCCACCACATGTCAGCAGGATTAGTCTTTCTGGATCAAAATGCACTTTAATAAGGACATGGGGAGTCCACACCAGGTAAAATAAAGAAACAACGTTTTTATTTGCACACAATATACACAAAGCTCGGTAGATCCCAACTGGGTTCCTTTCTGGTCGGTGATTTACTGACCGGCATTTTACACAAAGGTTAATAGAGATCCCCCAGTGGGCGGAGCCCGTTCTCAGCAAGGGCCACAGGTTAGATAATCATTCCCATCCCGTAGGCCCCGTGCGGGATATTAGATGTACCAAGAGGTTTGAAGACGGTAATGTTTGCTTCACAACTCAGGAGTCTTGGTTTTGGGGCTCTGTCCGTCACCACCGCTGATTCGTCCTTGACGGCCGGTGTAATGGTGCCAATGTTGTGGCTAAATTCGAAATGAACTTTCCATCGTAATTGACCATACCGAGGGAGGAGTTAAACTCGCTGACATTTTGGCTGCAGGGAAGTCTCGTCGGCTTTGAATGTTTCTTCCAATGAGATGGAACCCTGTCACATCAATGTAAAATGAGACCTTCAGAGGTCTGAAAGGTACATTTTTCACATTTTCGGCAGACCCCTGCATCACAAAACCACTTTAATACTTCCTCCAGGCTGGCTATGTGTTCTGGTGTAGTGCCGGTGACTAATACATCATCCAGGTAAACCACACCTTGGGGATTCCCTGGAGGAGATTTCCCTCAGCTGGAAGATATCACAGCCAAAAGCAATGTCATGACTTCTACCCATTCCTATGGTTCTGGTCCGGTCCCGAGACCATGCCTGATTCTCCACTCTACCTTTTGATTCTGCTGTGGACTTCACAGCCATACCGCCCCATACTTGGTTATCCTCCCCTTCAGCCACCCTTTGAAATTCAGTGCCACCATTTTAGATGCACTTTGCCGCTGAGCTGTCTTGATTACCGTTTCTAATGTAACCATGGTCTCTGCCAGAAGCGTCTTCTGCATATTAGTCGATCATGCAACATGTCACTGAGTGCAGTCCCAACCTCAGTGTTCAGCAAGCTGGTGAAGCCAGGCTATGAAAGCTGAGACAGACTCTTCACGCTCCCTCACTGCAGAGTTAAACTTATAACATTGGAGGATTATCAAGGGCTTCACGTTGAAATGTTCTTTGACCAATTTCACGATCTGGTCAAAGGTCTTTGAGTCAGGTGTCTCTGGGGATGCGAGGTTCTGAATCAACTTATATGTTTGGGACCTTCAAAATGTCAGAAGTATCACCTTCTGATTGTCATCGCCTGTGATCTAGTTTGTGGTAAAAAAAAACAAGACTTGTTCGATGTACTGACGCCAATCCTTAGCCCTTCGGTCAAATGGGTCCAGTTTCCCAAGATCGGCATTTTCACTCATGTTTTAAATGATTCTGACTCTTGCTGGAGCTTCTCCACTTTCTCAACTGCTCTTTCATCTCCCTCATCGATTCACAATGACTGTCGGCTACGATCAAAAAATTTCACCTCGTCGCCAGCGTGGTGGCTCGAGACATACACCGGAGGCATCCAGTAGTTAACAAAGGAGTTAATACTTCAGCTCCTTGGTCTACACTGCCAGGGTCCTGCTCCCAGGGCCCCAGGAAAACTCCCCATTGGCCGGGATTTGCGTGATCCCGCGCGAATGGCCCCAAGCCGGTCAAATGGCCTGTGGTGTCCGCCCCCTTAAAGGGGCCACGCTACCATGGGGAATGGAATCTGTCACCCTTACCAGACCTGTCCTGCATGCCACTCCAGAGCCACAGCAACGTGGTTGATTCTTAAACGTCCTCAGGGATGGGCAATAAATGCTGGCCCAGCCAGCAACACACACCCCAAGAACAAATAAACAAAAAGTCTTCCTTTGCATCCAAACCTTCCATACTGTTGCACGTTTTACTATGGGCGTAAAACGCGTTTATTGGAGTGTATTAACACGCCTCCGAGTTCGACGTGTGCTTAACACTGCTAGGCTCTGTTCTATGTAATTATTTAAGCTCTGGAGTCGCCAGCTGCCGTATAGGCAACGTCACAAGTATTCCAAGGTCAAATTCAAAGTAATAAAGACGATACACCGATTAGTCAAGTTCAAACGATCAATATTTATTATACAGTTAATAATAAATACTCATGCACACACACTAAGAGACTAAGCTACAACTAAACATAAGCAAACAGAATACTTATCTAACAGGAACAGGCAAGGTCAGAGAACGAGGCCTTCGTCCTGGTTTTGTCTGCAGCCTTCAGCAAGCGTTCTGGCACTTGGGAGTCTAGTGGGCTTGGATCGCGTAGCGAGCGTTGAACTTACGGTTTCGGCGGCTGGTGCTCAACGGCTGGAGTCAGGATACCAGGTGTCAGTCGGGGCCGGAGCACAGGTTTAACAGACCGGACAACACGAGGTCCCTATCTTTTATAGGGGTTCCGTTGTCCTTCCCTCTTCTCGGGCGGGCTCTACCTATTGGATCAATTTCTTATCGATACTGGATTAATTCCCCAATGCGAGGGGGTCTCCGTGATGGAGGGGGCGTTTCTTATGTCCTTTTGTTCGGAGGTTTCTGGTGCCTCGATGTCTGGGTCTTGATTGGAATGTGTCCATTCAGAACCAAATGTATCTATTGTGTGGGTGTTCAAGTCTGATGGCCTCATTAGCATGCAAAGCGTTTTGCCATTTGCACCTAGCTAAGGTCTCTTCACCTGAGCCCAAACTGGTTTCTGCTGCTGCAGAATGCAAACTGCTCTTTGCAGACTGCTGTTCTGGCTGAACTGTCTGTTTCTCAGCAGCCTTCCATTTTAGTTTGGCTCAGTGTCCATTTTGCGTGGCCAGCATGGCTACATTCCCTCCTTGTGATCCTCACAATCATACTATTGTGAAGGATCACCTATGTACTTTGCCTCCTTGTGTTCTGACCTCTTGCCAGTTCCTGTTCTACTCTGTTCTAAACTATGGGAAGAAGAGAAAAAAAATTTTAACTAACATTTCTACTTGGCCCTATGTCAAAGGGACATGCATTACTACAATTGGGAACCTCTACCTATCACTATTAACCTTAACCTTAACTTAAACATTTAATCACTCTAAAATCTTAACCATTCACACCACAACATAACACTTCCCAACTCGGCAGTCGAGTATGGAACAATATAATACATGGCTGAATTTTATTTACAGAGTGTTGTAATCAGTGAGGGGTTGAGGGGTTTGGTGGAATCCGAAGATGGGGGATTGCACTCTATAGATGGGTGAGGTGCTGGAACGAGAGGCTCTCCTCTTCCATTTCCTCAACCTGAGGGTCTGCACTAGGATGGTGAGGATCGCAATCACCAACAGTGATTCGATTATGTAGGACATGGAGTACCACGTCATGAATTTAGTACACCAGGTCTGAACCTCGCTGATCAGAGCTGAGCACTGGGGGTTTGCTGTACTAGAAACATTTACGGTGGGGGTTGTGGGGGAAACGTGTCTTGTTTCCACACATATACATATGACATTAAATAGTAATAAGTGGGCTTCCATCATTTTGCTGTTCTTCTTCTTTCTCTTCCTTCTTCCTCCGGTATTGACAATCCTGGCTTCGACCTCTGTCTCGTCCTTTGAAACCTTTGGGATCAAGCACAGTATCTGTCAATACACAGTTTAAGACCTTTACTTGTTAGTGCATCTGTCTTTCAAAACCCAATTGACCCTTTAAAATGACTGGCTAAGTCACACCCTGTGACTCCCCTCATTTTTTTTTTCAAAAAGCGAATTTAAAGACCAGCATACACCTAACAATCCTTCCTTCTGCGAGCCGTCTCGCAGGCTTTGCTGATTTACCATCCGAATGTTCCCGGATGTAAATAGCATGTGGGATGGCGGCCGAAGGGCTACCTAACGTAAAATGAAAACAAATTTGGAAAGAAACATCCGAATGAGTTGCGTATGGGCCGCTACGGGTACGAGTTGGATGGGATCCCCGGGTAGGGCGTGCTGTGCCATACCCGAGCTTGGCTGACCAAGGGTTGGTTCTCAGACAGGGCGGGTCCTCAGTGCCGTTTGTCCACTGCCTGAGTAACCTGGAGGAAACGGGTACGAATGTGTTGACCATGACTTGCAGCCTCTATTTCGCCGAATAGAGGGGCACCTAAAAAACCAAGGGAGCCAAGATGCTCCGTTCTGAAAACAGGGAACAAGTCGTGAACCGTGTCGGTTCACCAGAGGATACAACTGAAGTTCTCAGAGATATCTGCAGATAAACTTATTTGGCGTGTGGCCTTACAACTTTGGAAAGGATCTCCAATCAAACCGAAGTTCTCAAAAGTTTCGGCAGACAAGCTAACGTGTATGTGAGGTGGTCACAATCTTTTCAGCTGAAAAGAAGATGTCCATCCTCCAACTGAAACATTTACATTCCTGAAAACAAACAAACATAAAACGAAGACAAACATACGTGCAGGTTCCATCAGAAAGGACATCGTTTCCCTCAAACGATTCCTATCTTACATCATCTGGACACCTCACTTTGATTCTGCCTCTGTGAACAGGGTCACAAAGGGGTTGCCGTGTCGGGAGTCAGACACCGTGTCGTCCTGCTCTCCCGGATCCCACACCCTTGTGTGGATCAGGCATGCAATTCTGGAGTTGTGTGACCGGGGGTCACTCTCGTCATTGCGGACAAGTCTGTAGGAATTGTCCCTGTGCCATTGTGTGGCGTCGAGTGTGTTGTCGGGGTAGTCGGGGTCGGGTGGTGGTCCGGGGTTTTTGAGGTAAGTGAGTTCCATGGGGTCACTGGAGTCGGGGTCGTAGTTGGTGCAGTGTGGGCTGTATGGCTGTGTGCTGTCGCTGTCTTCAGAGTCAGTGTCTGTCCTACTGTCTCTGCTGTGGCAGCTTGTGGGCGTGTCGGGGCGTGGTCTGTAGTGGTCTGTGGGCGGAGTCGTGGGCGAGTCCGTTGATGTACTGGTCTGTGAGGGGGATGGTGGAAAAGTGTCTCTGGTGGGCGGGGTGAAGTGTTCTGCTGCGTCTAGCAGGACATGGTGGGCATGGTTGGCCTGTGTTCCATATGCCTTTAACTGGTTTATATGGAACCACGCGGTCTTCCCATTAGGATACTTTATCCTGTAAACGGAGGGGCTAATTTTGTCCGAAATTGAGTAGGGACCGGAATATTTTGGAGCCAAAAAACTGCTGGGGTTATAAACAGATAACATTACCTGTTGCCCAACCTGGAATTCTGTGGTGTGTACGGTCTTATTGAAACAGGCAGTCCGTTGCTGTCGGCGTTTCCCTAGCTGGACTGCGGCTGCGAGCTGTGCAGACCTCACAGTCTCAACTAGTTCTTTAACTGCCTTTTCATGTGTGAGGGCCGTCACTTCGGGGCTTGTCATGTCCAGTCCTAAAAGGAATTCTGTACCTTTCATAGGGCGTCCGGTCATGAGTGTGTGTGGTGTGTATCCTGTCGATGTGGAGACAGTGTTCCTTATGAACATAAGTGCAAAGGGGAGCACTGAATCCCATGTGGAATTGTTCTCTTGAACCATTTTCCTAAGGGTAGTTTTTAGGGTCCGATTCATGCGCTCCACAATCCCGCTGGACTGTGGATGATACGCAATGTGGAAGTTCTGTTTGATTCCGAATATTGTCAGGACGTTCCTCATGACCCGTCCTGTAAAGTGAGATCCCTGGTCCGAATCGATACTTCGGGGTAAACCCCATCTCGTGAAGATGTGGTGGGTCAGGATCTTTGCAGCTGTCTTTGCTGTATTTGTTCGTGAGGGAAATGCCTCTACCCACTTGGTAAAGGTGTCTATCACCACCAGAACGTATTTATAGCCATTCCTACAAGGGGGCAATGGACCTATAAAATCGATCTGGAGGTTTGTCCAAGGGCCGTTAACTGGGCGAGTATGCCGAAGTTGTGCCTTCTTAGAATACCTGTCCGGGTTATTCTGAGCACAAATCAGGCAATTCTCTATGTAGTGCGTCACATCATTCCTGAGATCAGGCCACCAACAGAGTTGCCTGAGGTGCCTCGTTGTTGCATCAATTCCCTGATGCCCGTGTCCGTCATGGAACAAGGCAATCATCTGATTCCTGTCCTGCTGTGGGACCACATAAAGTCGGTCCTTAATGATCACACCCTCATGTGTGGTCAGTGCGTGTTTAAAGTGCTCGTAAGCAGGCACAAAGTTTCCCTTGAAAACCTCCCTGAGGTCTCCGTCCTGTTTTTGTGCTGCCACGAGATCTTTAATATCAGTCTGTGAGACTTGGACTGCGCTCACAGGGGCGCTAGCTGGTGCGCTAGCTGGGGGGGTCCATAAGTGTCCTCTCCTGGAACCTGCCTTAGCCAATGCGTCGGCTTTTACATTCCCAGGTGGTGATGACCTATGGTGGCTGCGAACTTTTATAATGCCGAAGGTCCTGTCCTTCGCTTTCGCTAAAATATGCTGGAGTAGAGGGGCTGATGGAAGGGGTTTCCCGTCTGCGGAGACAAAACCTCGTGTCCTCCACAGGGGCAGAAAATCGGTTAAACTGTTACAGACATATAAGCTGTCTGAATATATGTCTGCTGGGCTGGGGAAAGAATCGGGGTGGTCCACTATGTACGCTATGGCTGCTAGCTCTGCTGCCTGCGCGCCTAAGTGACCTGGTAACTTAAGAGCGATTTCTTCGAGAGCGCGCCCCTGCGCGTCCTCTACATAGATGCCGCATCCTGTGATACGCTCACCATTTAAAACTGTGGAGGAACCGTCTACATAAATCCTCAAGGGTCCACACGTGTCTGTGGGTTGGGGGCTTTGTTTTGGGTTCCCTATCTTCCTGGGGGGTGTTTTTGCTAAAAAGGGTCCTGTGTTATGCAGGGGAGCTACAATTTCACAGTCATGGGGCTGTCCGGGGTATTGGAGGTTGTCTGCTAAGTATGTGTGTGTGCGTGTCCGTTTCACTGTAATGTCCCGTCCTTGTAAAAGTAGGGTCCACCTAGCTGCCCTAATCTGGCTAACTGAACCGTCCTTCAGTCGACCGTCTAGTAGTAGCTGTGTGGGTGTGTGTTCGGTTAGAATGGTGATGGGGTTGAGTCCGGTGATGTATGAGAAATACTGTACTGCCCAGAAGACAGCAAGGAGGTGCCTCTCACAGGCTGAAAATCCTTGTTCTACTGGGTCTAACAGTCGGGAGGCATAAGCCACTGGTCTTAGCTGCTCGTGCCGTTCTTGAAGCAACACGGCCGAGAGGGTCAGATCGGTGCTCGCTACCTCTATTGCGTACGGTGAAAGTTGGTCGGGGACTAGCAGCGCGGGTGCTGCACTAAGGGCTCGTTTCAACTCTTCCACAGCGCCTGTATGCTGCGGAAGCCATTCCCAGGGGGCTCCTTTCTTAAGGAGGTCTGAAAGTGGGGCGGCTTTTGTCGCGAATCCGTCGATGTGGTTCCGACAATAGCCAACCAGTCCTAAAAACGACCGGAGGGCTGAAACATTCTGGGGAAGGGGCAATTTGACAATCGAATCAATTCTTTTGAATTCGATCTCGCGTTTGCCGTGCGTGATGACTGATCCCAAATACATCACTTTACTTTCCAATATTTGGGCCTTTTTCGGGTTAACTTTACATCCAATTTCAGTTAAGAGTTCCAGGAGTTCGGCCAGAAGCGAAATGTGCTCTGCCTTTGTGTCTGTCTGCAGTAGTAGGTCGTCTACATACTGTACCAGACATTCGGGTCGGGAAAATTTCTCTAATCCACTTGCCAGCTGTCGGTGGAAAATGGAGGGTGAATTGTGGAATCCTTGTGGGAGGCATGTCCACGTGTACTGCTGTGTTTTAAAAGTGAATGCGAATTTGTATTGGCACGCTTTTGCCAATGGTATTGACCAGAATCCATTACTGATGTCCAATACCGTGAAGTACTTGGCGTTGAGACCCTGCTTGAGCATGGTCTCGGGACTAGTAGCTACCGTTGGGGCTACTGCGGGGGTTACTTTGTTGAGTTCCCGATAATCGATGGTCAGACGCCATGATCCATCGGGCTTCCTCACTGGCCAAATAGGGGCATTGTTGGTGGAGGCTACCGTTCTTAGTACACCTTGGTCCAACAAGCTGCCTATAACCTTTTCTATTTCCACCTCTGCCTCGAGGGGAAATCTATACTGCTTTTGCGGTCGGGGGTCCTGTCCGGTAACATGAACTTGTCCAGTCATTCTGCCACAGTCATGACGGTGACTTGCAAATGCTGTCCTGTGTTTGTTTAGTAGGGCCTTAATTTGTCGGTCGGTGTGGAGTGTAGTCAGGTCGAATGAGTACTCTCCCACTGCGCTAATCCGATTAGCGTAGTCTCCTACTGTGAGGGTGGCTGGGGCTCTGTCTGATCTCGCCATTCGCCAGACACACTGGTTCACTGGGTCGAACGACAAGCTATGAGCGTTCATGAAATCTATCCCCAGGATGTGCTCTGCTGTCCGGGGAAGATTTACTAAAACTACGGGGTGCCTTGTGCTAATGTTCCCTAGCTGGATCGCTACGGGTGCTGTGATATGTCCCTGCTGCGAGTGTCCGGTGAACCCGCTAAGTGTGATGGTGGAGGTGGTCGGCCACGTGTCTGCGTGTGCCGTGGTTGTGGAGTTAATGGTGGTGCGGGATCCTCCTGTGTCCCACAGTAACTCTATGGGCTTCCCTTTTACTTTCGCCGTGACTACGGGCCTCCCTGATGAGTCCCATAGTGTGTCACAGACCCAAGTGGGGGAGCCCGAACACCGTCAGTTCGTCTCGTCCACATTGGTGGGTCCTGACTGTACTGCTACATTGTGGATGGGTTTTGCCTTACTGCGGTTCAGAGTGCCTGTCTGCTGGCCTCTCTGAGATCGCTGGGGTGCTTGGCATTCTTTTGCCCAATGCCCTAACTGTCCACAGTTATAGCATTCCTGTCCTTTCTGTTGAGGGCTGCTCTTGCCTTCATTTACCCATGCGGGCTTCTGGTGCTCTCTGACTGCTTGGATATCTGCAGCAGCCTGAGCCTCTTCTGGGGATCTAACCTTTGCTTTTGCCTGAAGCGATTGCTCCCAAGCGCGGGACAATCTTTTGAGGACCCATTTCTCGTTATGGGCCTCTTCTGAGGGGTCGTAATTATTGCAAGCGCTCTGTCCTGCTTCTGTTGCGTGTGAGATAATTGTGCGCGTCCACTTAACCATGTTTTCGCGGGTTAAATGCGCTCTATCTAGCTGTCCGAAAACTGCGCTGAAGTGAATCCACAGCCTTCCGGCGAATGCTGTGGGGTGTTCAGATCTCTTCTGCCTGCACTTATTCAAGCCTTCTACGGGGTCACCTCTATTGTACCCGATGGCATCTAAAATAGCAGTGTGCATCTCCTCTAGGCTGCCTCCTGCCACGTTTTGTGGGTCGGGGAGGGCTGCCACTACACTCTGGTCTAAGCTCAGCACGGTGAGCTTAACCTGCTCTCTCTCATCCAGGCCGTACATGGTAGCCTGCTGTTTTACTTTCGCAAAGAACTGGTGGGGGTCTGCGGTGGGGAGGAACGGAGTGATCTTTTCACAAGCGTCCCTTAGCTGGGTTACTGTTAAAGGGGTGGTGTAAGTTATGTCTGGGGCGCCTTCTGATTCGGCTTTCCTCTGTGTGGTTACGGGATTCATGGGTGCGGTTATGATCTGAGCTGTGGGGGGTTGGGGTGCCTGTCGTTTCTGCTGAGCTGCGGGCGCACATGTTCCCTGAACATAACGCTGCGCTGTCTCGCTTAATTCCTGCCAATCTGGGGCATTTTCCCCATCTAACTGAGCTCCAAAGGTGCTTTGGAAGCCATTCTGCACCGAAAGCAGAGATTGCAGTTCCGCAATCTGTTTTCTGCATTTCGCGTGGTCAACTGTGCTTTGTCTTTGTTCGGTCGTTGCAGCGTGGAGTGCTCTCAAAGCTGCTTTGAGATCGGAACATTGCCTCTGCAATGCCTCCACCTGCTTTTCCGATTCCTGTCTTATCAGAACGGCACGTTGCACGTCCTGATAGGCTTTCTCATACTGGGTCTGGGAACTGCTCAGATGAGCTAGACAAGACTGATGAGCCCTCTTGGCATCATCCACCTCTCTAGCCTTCTCTGCCAACTTCCCTTTTAATTCCAGGTTTTCTTTCTCGATGTCCCTGACATCGACCTTACTCATTCGGTTCCTTTCCTCTAAATCTGCCCGGAGCGTCCTGATGACCTCCTCTGCGCCTCGCAACTGTGCCAAGCAGGACACAATCGCCATCGGCTTGCGTGCTTTACTTAAACTCTTTTTGTGTATCTGAGAGAGGTTCTCCCACCAAGTATGACCTATACTTCCGGGACCTGTCTCCTCATTTGCACAAAACTCTTTCCAAAGGGGCCATCCCTTTCCCTGCAGATATTTGCGGAGTTCCAGCTCCCACGTGGGACACTGGCCTACCCTGCTACTGCTGCTGGTCGCTGCGACCACAAACCTTTCTGGGTCCATCAGACGTTCCATTGCCTGCATGGCCATTTCCTCTGACTCTCTTTTTATAATTTGGAACAGGGGGTTGCTGGGGTGGTGTTTTGTGAAAAGGGTACGGCGTACGCTATTTTCCGATTACAAAACTACCGAAAGTTTGTCGCAACAAAAAGCTTTCAGTTTTACCTTACAGCCCTGTTAGTACGCATGCACTAAAACACACTTCCGAATTTCGCTTATTATTTTGAACACCTTGAATACTTGTGATCTCTTTCTTTCTCTGCAATTTGGAGTTCTAATTCAAATTTCAGGGTCCTGGACACTGTGGTGTTTCCACTTGCAACAGGATCCCACCAGAGTCGCCACTAAATGTTGCACGTTTTACTATGGGCGTAAAACGCGTTTATTGGAGTGTATTAACACGCCTCCGAGTTCGACGTGTGCTTAACACTGCTAGGCTCTGTTCTATGTAATTATTTAAGCTCTGGAGTCGCCAGCTGCCGTATAGGCAACGTCACAAGTATTCCAAGGTCAAATTCAAAGTAATAAAGACGATACACCGATTAGTCAAGTTCAAACGATCAATATTTATTATACAGTTAATAATAAATACTCATGCACACACACTAAGAGACTAAGCTACAACTAAACATAAGCAAACAGAATACTTATCTAACAGGAACAGGCAAGGTCAGAGAACGAGGCCTTCGTCCTGGTTTTGTCTGCAGCCTTCAGCAAGCGTTCTGGCACTTGGGAGTCTAGTGGGCTTGGATCGCGTAGCGAGCGTTGAACTTACGGTTTCGGCGGCTGGTGCTCAACGGCTGGAGTCAGGATACCAGGTGTCAGTCGGGGCCGGAGCACAGGTTTAACAGACCGGACAACACGAGGTCCCTATCTTTTATAGGGGTTCCGTTGTCCTTCCCTCTTCTCGGGCGGGCTCTACCTATTGGATCAATTTCTTATCGATACTGGATTAATTCCCCAATGCGAGGGGGTCTCCGTGATGGAGGGGGCGTTTCTTATGTCCTTTTGTTCGGAGGTTTCTGGTGCCTCGATGTCTGGGTCTTGATTGGAATGTGTCCATTCAGAACCAAATGTATCTATTGTGTGGGTGTTCAAGTCTGATGGCCTCATTAGCATGCAAAGCGTTTTGCCATTTGCACCTAGCTAAGGTCTCTTCACCTGAGCCCAAACTGGTTTCTGCTGCTGCAGAATGCAAACTGCTCTTTGCAGACTGCTGTTCTGGCTGAACTGTCTGTTTCTCAGCAGCCTTCCATTTTAGTTTGGCTCAGTGTCCATTTTGCGTGGCCAGCATGGCTACAATACCTCAAACCCTCCCCCACCAGGACTTTCAATTAGCCCGACCAGAAAAAAGATTTACGGACACTGCAGAATCAACAGAATGATCCTCAATGACACCTTTCCAATCACAGTTGGAAATTTTCAATATCCAGCCAAAACCTGTCAACACCCAGAGATTTAAGGCCTGATTTATTCCCATATTGTAATAGTTTGCTTCAAAAAAGCCTCTGGAAAATTGGATTCATTTCAAAATGTGTTATTATTTCCCTCCCTGATAGATATTTGTAGAAAGAAAATGCCTTTAATATTCCAACCATGTTATCATCTGCAGTTTCCAAGGCCATTTAACTGTCTCCATAGGGGAGCGCACCCAGTTACACGGCTTTCATTAGCGGCTGTGCACCGTATAATGAGGAGTTATATAAAGGATCTAAGAATTATCAGTCTGATGTGTTATTACTGTTCTGCACGGACAGGAGGCAATTTGTGTTTTTAGCAAGGAGCTTGAGGGACCAATAAACAATTCATTTTATCGCTCACATGTAACATCTGTTCCAAAAATTGGTTTTGTTTGAGCAGCTAGAGGCCCCATTGATTTAAGTACCTGCCTCTGTTCCAAATCAGGCAAAGAATGCACTACCCTCACTCACGGAGGCTTTTAGTCTCTTCATATACAGCATGGGTTAGTATCAACACAAAGCTCCATTTTCACTGTCTCCAATAAATTCTCACTCTACAGGTCAGGATGGGCTACAGCATAAAGCTCCCTCTACGCTGCTCCCATCAAACACTCCAGGACAGGTACAGCACGGGGTTAGATACAGAGTAAAGCTCCCTCTACACTGTCCCCATCAAACACTCCAGGACAGGTACAGCACGGGGTTAGATACAGAGTAAAGCTCCCTCTACACTGTCCCCATCAAACACTCCCAGGACAGGTACAGCACGGGGTTAGATACAGAGTAAAGCTCCCTCTACGCTGCTCCCATCAAACACTCCAGGACAGGTACAGCACGGGGCTAGATACAGAGTAAAGCTCCCTCTACGCTGCTCCCATCAAACACTCCCAGGACAGGTACAGCACGGGGTTAGATACAGAGTAAAGCTCCCTCTACACTGTCCCCATCAAACACTCCCAGGACAGGTACAGCACGGGGTTAGATACAGAGTAAAGCTCCCTCTACACTGTCCCCATCAAACACTCCCAGGACAGGTACAGCACGGGGTTAGATACAGAGTAAAGCTCCCTCTACACTGACCCCATCAAACACTCCCAGGACAGGTACAGCATGGGGTTAGATACAGAGTAAAGCTCCCTCTGCACTGCCCCATCAAACACTCCCAGGACAGGTACAGCACGGGGTTAGATACAGAGTAAAGCTCCCTCTACACTGTCCCCATCAAACACTCCCAGGACAGGTACAGCAAGGGGTTAGATACAGAGTAAAGCTCCCTCTACGCTGCTCCCATCAAACACTCCCAGGACAGGTACAGCATGGGGTTAGATAAAGTGTAAAGCTCCCTCTACACTGTCCCCATCAAACACTACCAGAACAGGTATAGGATGGGGTTAGATACAGTAAAGCTCCCTCTACACTATCCCCATCAAACACTCCCAGGACAGGTACAGCACGGGATTAGATATAGAGTAAAGCTCCCTCTACACTGTCCCCATCAAACACTCCCAGGACAGGTACAGCACGGGGTTAGATACAGAGTAAATCTCCCTCTACACTGTCCCCATCAGACACTCCCAGGACAGGTACAGCACGGGGTTAGATACAGAGTAAAGATCCTCTACACTGTCCCTATCAAACAGTCCCAGGACAGGTGCAGCACGGGGTTAGATACAGAGTAAAGCTCCCTCTGCAATGTCCCCATCAAACACCCCCAGGACAGGTACAGCACGGGGTTAGATACAGAATGAAGCTCCCCCTACATTGTCCCCATCAGACACTCCCAGGACAGGTACAGCACGGGGTTAGATACAGAGTAAAGCTCCCTCTGCACTGTCCCCATCAAACACCCACAGGACAGGTACAGCACAGGGTTAGATACAGAGTAAAGCTCCCTCTGCGCTGTCCCCATCAAACACTCCCAGGACAGGTATAGCACGGGGTTAGATACAGAGTAAAGCTCCCTCTACACTGTCCCCATTAAACACTCCCAGGACAGGTACAGCACGGGGTTACATACAGAGTAAAGCTCCCTCTGCACTGTCCCCATCAAACACTCCCAGGACAGGTACAGCACGGGGTTAGATACAGAGTAAAGCTCTACACTGTCCCCATGAACATTCCCAGGACAGGTAAAATGGTTGGAAGTAACATCAGTCCCTAAAATTCATGTCAAAATCGTGCAGGCATGTGTCGACAGATTTATAATGATTTTATGCACAGACAAACCAGACAGTTTGTACCAAAAGGAAAAATGCTGGAAAATCTCAGCAAGTCTGGCAGCATCTGTAGGGAGAGAAAAGAGCTAACGTTTTGAGTCGGATGACTCTTTGTCAAACAGTTTGCACCCTTGGTTGTTGCACAGGATACGTTGAACTTCTGACCATTATTCCATCGCTGAGATCACCATATTCCATCGACTTAACTTTGTCCGATTCGATCGCTGCTTCAGCTCATCTGCTACTTAAACTCTCATCCAGCTTTTTGTCCCTCCAAGCCTTGACTATTCCAACCCTCTCCTCGTCGGCCACCCTTGATACATCTCAGCTCATCCTGAACTCTGCTGTCCGCACCTTAACTCAGGCCAAGTCTTGTTTATCCATCACCTCCTGCGCTTGCTGAATCTATCTCCTTGACTAAAGTTTTGCCCATTTACGCTTATGTCCCACACTTTGGCTTGGTGTCATAGCTCTAACACTCCTGTGAAGCGCCTTGGGATATTTTGCTGCATTAACGGTGCTATATAAATGTAGCTTGATGTTGTTGATCACATGGGGATTAATCAAACACTTTGAAATTGAATCTTTTGACGCACTGGCTATGTTTTAATATATAATCAAAATTCTAATCACACACAGTGCTGAGAGTGGGTAGGGCAGAGCAGAGGATTGAGTGGACAAGATACCTTTGTAGCAGGCGTGGAAAATCATGAAATGCAGAATCATCGCAATTCTTGTGATGATTCTGCATTTCATGATTTTCCACGCCTGCTACAAATGTATCTGGTCCACTCCATCCTCTGCTCTGCCTTACCCACTCCCAGCGCTGTGTGTGATTAGAATTTTGATTATATATTAAAACATGCCCAGTGCGTCAAAAGATTCAATTTCAAAGTGTTTGATTCCCGTGTTTGAAAGTCTTACCTGGAGGAATTAGTTCTGGATTATATTATGAGAATGTCACTTTAAGAAAGGTTTGGCTGCTCATGTTACTGCAGTGATGTCAGAGTGTGGGTGGAGCTGAGCTCTGGCTCTGCTTTTTAGTTTCACTTTGAGAAATGCTTGGGTGTGTCTGTGTCTTTTTGGTTTCGTTTTTCAGAGTGTTGCAGCTGAAGTCAGACAAAGCAGGTGTACTGTTGATCTCTCTGCCATGAAGGACTATCTCTTGATCATTTGGTGAATTCAGAATTATAAATGTTCTCAGTAGTGAATGTAAACTCTGATGTGCTTCTGTTTGAAGGTTTGTTAAGTCTTCTGGGTGTTAAAAGGACAACATTGAGATTACTTAGTGTTGTATTCTTTGGGGGGTGTATTTGATTTACTGGTTGCTAAGATGTTCGCTGTTTGTTTCAGAAAGGTTAACTTGAGTTCATAGAATAAACATTGTTTTGCTTTAAAAAATACTTTTCCATTTTTGCTGTACCACACCTGTGGAGTGGACCGTGTGCTCCCCATAACCACAATCTGTTAAAAGCTGTGGGTCAGATGAACTCCATGATACACTTTGGGGTTCTCTAAACCCTGGCCCATAACAACTATGAAGGGGTGCTGACGAGCCTGATCATTTGTGGAGTAAGTATTGTGGGCTCATAGAATGTCCCAGAAAATAATATCACAAAGCTCAGTATTATACCCGCTATGGCCGGGAGTTTTAAACATGTGCGCACACATTGGAAAGAGTCAAAGCACATTGAGATTTTGAGCTGCACAAGGGATTATCGGAAAGGCTCAATATCAATTAATTCAAGAGAGTTAAGCTTACAAGCAAAATTGCTAAAAGTTTGAAAGACGTTCCTGAGCATGGTTGACGTACGGTAATTTGTTGTTTCTTTCTGCTTCATTAAAAAAAGGTCGTTCTCAGGATGTCTCTAGCGAGGCCCACATTTATTGCCTGCCCCTAAATGCCATGGGAAGGTGCTGATAGAAAATGAGTTACTGATTCGGACATTCCTGAAGACAACTGAGCAGCGACCATGTTGGCATGGGACTGGAGTCACACGAAGGCCCATATCACGTAAGGAGGCGGCTTACCTTCCCCACAGGAAATGGGTGGACCAGTTCAGAGCTGGCATCGTTAGTCATCAAGAGTGGGGGTCGAGGGGTCACATGAGGTGGAAAGGTCGAGGGAGTGGCAGCAAATATGGGTAGGAGGGTTTACGTGGTGGGAAAGTGTAGAAAGGATAACAAATTCAGAGCAGAGGGTCCACAGGAGGAGTTGATATAGAAATTGATGACGTGTGACTCAGGACAAAGGACGAGGGAGGAAAGAAGAGATCATATCCAAGTGAAAACCTTTATGTAAGGTTCGACCGTGTGGTAGACAACAAAGATTCTGAAGGAAAGGTCAGAGGGATGAAACAAGATAAGATGCTTGAAGGAAGATAATGTTCTCGAGGGGATGGTAGAGATGCCAAGGTATTATGTACTAATAGCCACCGGGTGGAACAGACTGTGGAAACTTTGGAAGAAGCAAGTTCTTTTCCCGAGCATTCTATCAAGGATCAGAAGTTGCTACGATCATCCTCAAAATGTTAGAATGAAGGAAGAGTCGCATTTCTAATACGTCTTGCCTGAGCTCCAGATGTTTGCACAGCCGCTAAAATACTTTTGGAGCTCAGTCACTGTAGGAAGCGCGTCAGCTAATTTTGCACAGCAAGCTCCCGCACACAGCAATGCGATAACGAGCAGATAATCTGATCTTTTAGCGAGGCTGGTTAAGGGGGAAATATTGTCCAGGGCACAAGGCAGAACTGCCCTGTCCTTTTTCAAAATAATGTCTTGGCACCTTTAATGCCAGCCTGCGAGAGGCAGACGTGCTCTCAGTTTAACACCTTGTCCAAATTTTTATATATTTTTTATATAATCTTTATTGTCAGCTCACATTAACGTTAACAACCAGAGACAGGTTTAGCTCACTGGGCTAAATCGCTGGCTTTTAAAGCAGACCAAGCAGGCCAGCAGCACGGTTTGATTCCCGTACCAGCCTCCCCGGACAGGCGCCGGAATGTGGCGACTAGGGGCTTTTCACAGTAACTTCATTGAAGCCTACTCGTGACAATAAAGCGATTTTCACTTTTCATTTCAGTGAAGTTACTGTGAAAAGCCCCTAGTCGCCACATTCCGGCGCCTGTTTGGGTACACGGAGGGAGAATTCAGAATGTCCAAATTACCAAACAAGCACGTCTTTCGGGACTTGTGGAAGGAAACCGAAGCACCCGGAGGAAACCCACGCAGACACGGGGAGAACAGTGACCCAAGCCAGGAATCGAACCTGAGACCCTGGCACTGTGAAGCAACAGTGCTACCCGCTGTGCTACCGTGCTGCCCTAGTGATGTAATGTACCTAAATGATGGCGCCCCCCCCCCCCGACAGTACACTATTCTGTCAATCAGTCCTGGCACTGGGATTTTCAGCTCAGATCATGTGCTCCAGCGTGGCTCTGGAGAGGAGCCTGAATCTAAAACACTTTCACATGGTGGGCCAGGGAGAGTGTTACCTACTGAACCATTGTGGCACCTTGGGACATTTATTTCTACATTAAAGGCTTCACAAAAGTGTAAGATGTGACAGCCTCGGGGCCCATTGCCAGATATGTGATCACCGTCAGTTCTGTGCATTGTTACTGCATAACATGGACAGGAATCTTTTAAAATTTTAATTGCGATCATTTATCAATGTTTTGGCTCTGCAGAGATTTGTGAATATTATTTGCATAGACATGAGGGCAAAGCATCTGCAAATAAATATTCATTGCCACTCACATCAAGATGATCCTGAACTATGGTAGCACAGGGGTTATGTTGCCTGACTAGTAATTCAGAATCTTCCGGAAAGGGGATGAATTCAAGTCCCACCATGGGAGTGGGGGGATTTCAATTTAATTGATTAAAGGAATCTGGTATAATTTCCGCAATGGTAAACATGAAACTACCGGATAAAAGCAAATTACTGCGGATGCTGGAATCTGAAACGAAAGGGAAAATGCTGGAAAATCTCAGCAGGTCTGGCAGCATCTGTAGGGAGAGAAAAGAGCCAGGGCGCGATTCTCCGCAAATGCGGAGATTCGTAAAGGCTGCCGTGGGACAGGCCGTGACCCAGGGCAGCCTTCACGGCCACTTCCGGGGCCGATTCTCCCCCTGGGCGGGGCTAGGAGCCCAGCACGTCAAGCGTCACGCCGGCTGACGCGGCCGATGACGTCAGCCGCGCATGCGCAGGTTGGACAACGCCAACCCGCGCATGCGCAGTTGCCGTCTTTCTCCTCAACCGCCCGGCAAGACGTGGCGGCTTGATCTTGCCGGGCGGCGTTGGGGAAAGAGTGCGTCTCTTTTGGATGCTGGCCCGACGAACGGTGGGCACCGATAGCGGGCCTGTCCCCTTCCGAGCACAGTCATGGTGCTCCCGTGCCAATCGGGCCTCTAGATGCCCCAAACGGGCATCTTGCGCCCGTTTCACGACGGCAGCGACCAGGTGTGTTTGCTGCCGTGGTGAAACGGGCGTGAAGGGCCGGGCGCTCGGCCCATTGGCCTCGGAGAATCGGCGCTCGCCGTAAAAAACGGCGAGCGCCGATTCGTGACGTGGGTCGGGCTTGGGGGGGTGGGGGGGAGAATAGCGGGAGGGCGTGAAAAATGTCAGGAGGCCCTCCCGCTATTCTCCCACCCGGCGTGGGGGGCGGAGAATCGTGCCCCCAATGTTTTGAGTCCGATGATTTTCGTTAGAGAGAAGAAGGTTAAGAGGTGACCTAATAGAGGCATACAAAATGATCAGAGGGTTAGATAGGGTGGACAGCGAGAGCCTTCTCCCGCGGATGGAGGTGGCTATCACGAGGGGACATAGCCTTAAATTGAGGTGTGATAGATATAGGACAGAGGTCAGAGGTGGGTTTTTTACGCAAAGAGTGGTGAGGCCGTGGAATGCCCTACCTGAAACAGTAGTGAACTCGCCAACATTGAGGGCATTTAAAAGTTTATTGGATAAGCATATGGATGATAAGGGCATAGTGTAGGTTAGATGGCCTTTAGTTTTTTCCATGTCGGTGCAACATTGAGGGCCGAAGGGCCTGCACTGCGCTGTATCGTTCTATGTTCTATGTTCTATGATTCTTTGTCAAAGCTAACAGACATAGAAAGTGGGAAATATTTATACTGTGGAGTGAGAATGAAAGATGAGTCATAGCCACAGAACCCCAGGGAAACCGGGTGCTAATGGCCACAGATACCAAGGGGAAAGAGTGTTAACGGCAGTCCCCAGAGAGGACAAAAAATGTGAAAGATCAAACAGCAGGGAAACTAACATTAGAGGGTGAACTGTAGGTGTGGGGGGAGGGGAAGGGGAATCAAAGAGGAGAAAGGTGCAGGAAAGGTGGATAAGATTGGGGGGGGGGGGGAGAAATTAAATGTATAATAAGAAAGAAAGAAATGGTAAAAGACAATTAAAATGAAATGAAAACAAATGGGTCGAGGTGGGGCTGATCATCTGAAGTTGTTGAATTCGATGTTCAGGCCGGAAGGCTGTAGCGTGCCTAACCGGAAGATGAGATGTTGTTCCTCCAGTTTGCGTTGCGCTTCACTGGAACATTGCAGCAGGCCAAGAACGTTGTAAAAAATACCTGTACATTAGTGGAGAAATGTGTCACTATGTGGTTTGAGGCCTATAGATGTGGTGGTTGATTATTAACTGCCCTCTGAAGTAAGTACCAGCACCAGCTACTCGAGGGCAATTGGGCAAGGGCAGTTATATATCGGCTTGACCAATGAACAAACCAAAACAAAATGAGGAAATATTTCAGAAAAGTGCTGTTTGCGGAGCAGCCAGAAAAAACTCTTTTTGTTTTTTTGCAAATGGACCCCAGTAGAAACTGAGGAAGGTTAACGCCTTTGTCCGGTGTGCCTGGCACCGTTACACTGGACATTAGAAATGAAAACAGAGAAGGCTAGAAATTTGGAATGAAACCAATTTTCCACACAAAGGGTGGTTGAAATGGCCGACCAAACCTTCTCCCTGTTGTCAATTTGTGGAAAAAGCTGAGGACCGGTGTGTGTGTGTGTGTGGGGAGGGGTGACGGTAGAGAACGGTGTGCGGTGGGAACTGGGACTAATCAAGATTCCTCTTTCAAAGAGCTGACACAAGGACGATGGGCTGAGTAGCCTCATTTTTGGTGCCCAATGATTCAATTCTCAGATCCTAATGAATGAAATGAAATGAAAATTGCTTATTGTCACGAGTAGGCTTCAAATGAAGTTACTGTGAAAAGCCCCTAGTCGCCACATTCCGGCGCCTGTCCGGGGAGGCTGTTACGGGAATAGCTTGCAGAATGATAATTGGAGGCATTCAAGGCTGAGATGTCTAGGCTTTTGTTGGGGAAGGGTATCTGTTTTTTTTCACTTGTTTACGGGACGTGGGCATCACTGGCTAAGTAGCATTTGTTGCCCACCCCTAATTGCCCTTGAGACGTAGCTGAGCCGCCTTCTTGAACCGCTGCAGTCCCTCGGGTGTAGGTACTCCCACTGTGCCGTTAGGGAGCGTGTTCCGGGATTTTGACCCAGTGGCACTGAAGGAACGGAGATATATTTCCCAGTCAGTATGGTGTGCGACTTGGAGAGGAATTTCCAGGTGGTGGTGTGACCAGGTATCTTCGGCCCTCGCCCTTCTAGACGGGCCAACTTTCTCAAAAACTTTCTAAGTTAATTTGTAGCGGGTTTTCCAGGGCGTTTTCTGCCGGTGAATTCCCCACCGCTGTTCAATGACATTTAGTCACTTTCCTGGGCCCTGGGCAGTTTCTCACCAGTTTAGACCACACTGAGAATATTCTTTTAGCTCTGGGGAGCTGCACTCAGAAATTGGGCCACCATTTTGAAAGGGTGCCCCAATCTCTAAGTGAGTGTGGGTCCCCCACACCCCCCACCCATGGGCAATGTCATCCCCCACACACATGGGCACTGCCCCACACCCCCCAAGTGAGGACATATCGCTATGGGGTCCCCCCCTCTTCAGGCCCCCCAAATCACCTTAAAGCACCCTTCCCTTCTAGGACCCCCTACCCATCACCGATCCAACCTCCCAGAGGCGCCTAGTTACCTGCCCTGCACTCCCCCACCATTCAAAACCCCCTCCACCCTCATTTCATGGGCATGGTCCCCCTCGTCCCCTGGCACCCAGGCAGTGCCACCCTGGCACTTGGGCACCCTTGCACTGCTACTCTAGCACCCAGGCAGTGCTCCTGCTAGCTTGGCAGTGCCATCTGGGCACCTTGGCAGTGCCAGGGTGCCATCTGGACAGTGCCAAGGTGCCCTTGTTCCAGGGGGAGAGCCTGGGAGCCACCCTGCACTTACCCCAACCACCCAGGGGTCTCCGATGGCCCGGGGAACGCTCCAGGTGCAGGTCCACCTGGCCCACGATTGTGTGGACCGACATTGAGTAGCCCCCGCCTGCAGCCTCGCTGGGGAGGTTGGACAATTGAGGGAGGCCGGTGTATCCTGCATAGGTAGGTCGTAAGCATTTCTGCATTTCATCTTATACTGAACATACTGTTACCACGGTGCCAGTGATGGAGGGAGTGCAGGTTTAAGATGGTGTGCGACAAGTGGGCTGCTTTGTCTTGGGTGGTGGGTTAAACACCTTGAGTGTTGCTGGAGCTACCTCATCAAGGCTAGTGGGGAATATTTGAAGGGATCTGGAGCAAAGGCAGGTAATAGAGTTGAAGCCCTGATCTCTTTGTTTGTTAAACCCCTTAATCTATAGTCAGAGTCAGAGTTATGCCCTGACTCCGTAATTTTAATTATTAGATACCAGGACTAACCCTTAGGCACTCCCCACATACTTGCCAATGCACACATTATCTAAGTCAACGCAACACGGGGGTGGGGAAGGAAATTGAAAGATTTCGCCTGGGCCACTAGTTGAAAATTCACATCACTTGCATGGTAAACACAGCACATTGATGGCTTTGGATGAGGTACTCAATTGTACTTCAAATGAGAAGCACCAACATCTGCAAAAGAAGGCAACAACTTGAACTACTACAGTGGCCAAACTAAGAAAGAAAGACTTGCATTTCTGTAGCGCCTTGCAAACTTGAAGACATCCCAAGGCATTTTACAGCCCATCGGGTGCCTTGGTGAGGCGCAGTTGATGTCATGACGTAGGAAACATGGCAGCCAATTTGCACTCAGCAACATCTCACAAGCAGCAATGTGATAATGAGCAGATAATGTATTTTAGTGATTGGGCGATGCTCGTCGCACCTTTAAATCGCGAACCTGAGCTTGAATTTTTATGGCTCTTTCAATGAGGTAAAGCGTCCCAAGTGATGTTCCCTCTGGTTGAGCGGCGCTGCGGAAGTCTCTGAGCGGACCGCAAACAAGTCGGTCTCTTTAAATTCGCACACATTAGCAGCAGCACAAAAAGACGCTTAAAGGGGCCACGCACTTCAACAAATCATCTGTGAACTCTGAGACAACATTAGAGAGAACGTTGATTCCAGACATCTGCGTAGGAGGGTCGCTTGAAATTTCCAACAAGTCGCGTAAGGTGAGAGTAGGACAGGTGACCAAACGTTTGGTCAAAGAGGTAGGCCTTAGGCAGCAATTAAAGGTGGAGAGACTGGGGAGGGAAGTTCAGAGTTTAGGCCCAAGCAACTAACGATATGGCCATCAGCAATGGGAAGAAAGGAAACCAGGGACTTGCAAGAGACCAGAATGGGAGGATGGAGAGAATAAAACAGGGGATTGTTGGAAATAGACAGCAAGTTGGCCAGCCTCAGAAAGAAGGACAACACGTTTTAACATTTTGGGAGCACATTTTCCATCATTGTAGTGAATGATCATAGCCCCAGGACATCATCGTCTTGTCACATGAGGAGCGGTTGAGGACTCTGGGTCTGTACCTGTTGGAGTTTAGAAGGATGAAGGGGGATCTTACTGAACCTTACAGGATACTGAGAGGCCTGGATAGAGTGGACGCGGCGAGGATGTTTCCGCTCAGGAGGAAAAACTAGAACCCGAGGGCACAGCCGCAGACTGAAGGGACGATCCTACAAAACTGAGATGAGGAGGAATTCTCTCAGCCAGAGAGTGGGCAATCTGTGAAACTCTTTGCCGCAGAAGGCTGTGGAGACCAAGTCACCGAGTGTCTTTAAGACAGAGATCGATAGGTTCTTGATTAATAAGGGAGTCAGGGGTTATGGGGAGAAGGCAGGAGAATGCGGATGAGAAACATATTAGCCATGATCGAATAGCAGATCAGACTTGATGGACTGAGTGGCCTAATTCTGGTCCTATGTCTTATGGTCTGACCTTTCTCCTCCAAGAAGGCTTGAACCTTCTGTTCACTCACTGCCTTTATTTTCCCATTGGTTAGTTGACCTGGAGGAAATCAGGGGACAGGAGGGTGAGGAAGTGTTGGAAGATCAGCCATGATCGTACTGAATGGCAGAACAGGCTCGAGGGACAGTTTAATCACTTCATTCTTGTTTTTATGTCTTGACAATCTTATGTAGGCTCAGTGAAAGCAACATGAAACACATTAAAGTAACACATCACAACAAATACACATCACAGTTTGAAATAAATAACACTCGAGTTAGGAGGATCAATGATACGTTCGAAAGGTGTTTTATTTTCTGAGTCCTTCACAGCAGAAGAGGGTACCCAGTTTGGTGAATTATAATGAATTATAATGAGAATGAACAGATGTATTGGGAGAGCAGGTAAACCTGCTGAAATCTTTTTTTAATTTCCTCTCCACGTAGTCGTGAACATTTCCGGGTTTGCTTGAAGATTCACAAATCCTGCACAAGCGCTAGAACCGCTCAAACCATGCTTCACTTTGCCTTTCTGTGATGGGTTGTGGGTGTTGCTGGCTAGGCCGGCATTTGATGCCCACCCTGAATTGCTCTTGAGAAAGTAACTGCGTCACAGTGATGGACCAAAGCTCAGAACTACGTGCGGGCAGATTGGATTTTTAAATAAGACACGTGTTTCTAAAAATGAACATACACGCCAAAGATGGCTGAGGATGTAAATTCTGAGCATGTAAAATTCAGTGACTATCTGAAAGTTTCCTGTGTGGCGACCCAGCGATGACAGCTGACATGTTTGAAAATGAAATGAAACGAAAATCGTTTGTTCAAATGAAGTTACTGTGAAAAGCGCCTAGTCGCCATATTCCGGCGCCTGTTCGGGGAGGCTGGTACAGGAATTGAACCCTGCTGCTGGCCGTCTTGGTCTGTGTGATGAACGGTATTAATAACTGCCGTAAACGGTACCTGACATTTAATACCTTGCCCCTTTAAGAGGCTTGGAACCCTGGGGGACTCCGCCTCTGGTTACGCCCCCAGGAAACGGTATATAGGATAAGGCTCCATGTGGTGAGCACACCTCTCTCGGATGCTGTTCAGTTCTCTGTAGATTAAAGCCTTTTGATTACCGACCTCGCTCTCGAGTCATAGTTGAGGGTGCCTCAGTCTGCTTTCAAAGCCAGCGATTTAGCACTTTGCTAAACCAGCCCCTGATTTCCAAGTCAGGATGGTGTTTAATTTAGAACGGAATCTGGAGGTGGCCGTGTTCCCAATACCAAATTTCCCTCGATGTCAGTGGTCCTGATTTTAATGCCGGGTAAGATTTGGGTGGGGGTGGGTGGGGAAGGCATGTGAATTGATCTCTGATAGCATCTTACACTGTGTGGGTTTACAGGTATTACCATGGAATAGGATCGAGATACAGCAGGAGTACAAAATTTGACCTGGGGCAAGGCAAATTTTGCAGAAACGAGAAGGGACTTGGCTGAGGTGGACTGGCCAGCATTGCTAAGGGATAAATCAATGGAAAACCAGTGGGAAACACTGAAGGGAGAGATCCTAAATGTACAAACTAGACATGTCCCCTCCAAAAATAAGAGTGGTACTAGTCGTCTGAGGAATTAAGGGGAAGATCAAACAGAAAAAGAAAGCATACAATAGGCACAAACAAGTAAAGACTGCAGAGAGTCCAGACCAGTATAGGAAGTGCAGGAATGAAGTCATAAAGGAAATAAGGAAATCAAAGAGCGGGCATGAAAAAAGATTATCAAATAAAGTTAAAGGAAACCCAAAGATGTTTTATCAATATATTAATGGTAAAAGGTTAGTTCATGAGAAAGTAGAACCTCGGAGAGATGAAGAAGGGAACTTGTGTGTAGATGCAGAGGATATGGGAAGGGTTTTAAATGAATACTTTGTCTCTGTATTTACAAAGGTAATGGATGATGCAGATATAGACGTCCAGGAGGAACACTGAGATATTGAATGGGATAATCATAGAGAGGAAATACTCAAAGGATTGAAATCCTTGAAAGTTGCTAAGTCGCCAGGGCCAGATGGATTGTTTCTGAGGCTAGTGAAGGAGGTAAGGGAGGAGATACTGATGCTCTGAGGATGATTCTCCAATCCTCACTAGATACAGGGGAGGTACCGGCAGACTGGAGAAATGCAAACGTGGTTCCATTGTTTAAAAAGGGATTGAAGGAAATGCTGAACAATTATAGGCCAGTTAGTCTTACGTCAGTAGTGGGCAAATTACTAGAATCAATCCTGAGAGATAGGATTAACTGTCACATAGAAAGGCATGGACTAGTCAGGGAAAGTCAGCATGGATTTGTTAAAGGAAGGTCTTGCACCACAAATTTGATTGAATTCTTTGAGGAAGTGACAAGAAGGGCTGATGAAGATAGTGCAGTGGATGTGGTGTACATGGATTTTGGCAAGGTGTTTGACAAAGTCCCACATGGCAGATTGGTCAAGAAAGTGAAAGCCCATGGGATACAGGACAAAGTGACAAACTGTATAAAAGTTGGCTTAGTAACAGGAAACAAAGGGTAATGGTCGATGGCTGCCTTTGCAAATGGAAAGTTGTTTCAAGTGGTGTTCCACAGGGCTCAGTGTTGGGACCTTACTGTTTGTGTTATATATTAATGATTTGGACGTGAACGTGGGGAGCACGATTGGTAAATTTGCAGATGACACAAAGATTGGCCGAGTGGTGGACAGTGTAGAGGATAGCTACAATCTCCAGAATGATACAGATGGATTGATGGAGTGGGCGATAAAGTGGCAGATGGAATTCACACAGACAAGTGTGAGGTCATGCATTTAGGGAAGTCAAACAGTTATAGGCAGTAAAAAATAAACTGGAATATACTAAGAGGGTAGATGAGGTGAGAGATCTTGGCGTACAGGTACACAGGTCCCTAATGACGGCAGTTCAAATAGACAAGGTTGTTAAGAAAGCATATGGAATGCTCACCTTCATTGGCAGAGGTATAGAATATAAAAGTAAGGATATAATGTTGGAATTGTGTAAAATGCTAATGAGGCCACAACTGGAGTATTGTCCGCAGTTCTGGTCACCACATTACAGGATGGACGATATTGCTGTGGAGAGAGTGGAGAGGAGGTTTACAAGAATGTGGCCAGGGTGAGAAAAGTGTAGCTCCGAGGAGAGATTGGATAGATTGGGGTTATTTTCCTTGGAACAAAGAAGGCTGAGGGGTGACTTAATTGAGGTGAACAAAATGATGAGGGGAAGAGACAGAGTGGACAGGGTAAAATTGTTTCCCATGGTAGAGAATTCTAGGCGACATAGATTCAAGTTAAGAGGCAGAAGGTGTAGAGGGGACATGAGGAAGAACGTTTTTTACTCAGAGGGTAGTGGGTGTTTGGAATTCACTGCCCAAGTTGGTGGTGGAGGCAGAGACCCTAAACTCTTTGAAAAAGTACCTGGATCTGCACCTTAAGTGCTGTAAGATACAAGGCTATGGACCGGGTGCAGGAAGGGCACCTGGGTATCCTTGGGCTGGTACGGACACGATGGGCTGAATGGCCTCCTTCTGTGCTGTAACGTTCCTATGATCCTGTGTATCAAAAAGATAGTGAAGATGTCCATGGTGTTTAAAGTTGTCAACTCTCCAGAATTGGCCGGGAATCTCCAGGATTTGAAGATCAATTTTCAGGACACTGCTGTGTTTAACCTTGGGAAAGCATCATTTAACGAAGATTGTTTTCTTGTAATTTTATTTGAACATTTCTCTTCAGCAGATGCAGAAATATGAAAATGGAAAAAAAAAAAGGCTGTTTGGCAGATAGTCAAACATTATCCAATTGGGTATTGGGTCATTCTGCTTCCAATTGGCGTAGGAAGGCCGTGCGTCACAGGGATGGATGAGTTGGCCAAATAATGGCTGGAGTGTGGGGACGAATCATGTGGTGAGACCTCCAGGAATACATTTAATCATCATAATTGGGCAACCCAAATGCTGATAGAGGCTCTCATTATGTTTAGGAACAAGAGACATGACCTTAAACTTAGAACTAAGCTTTATTCAGGGGTGATGTCAGGAAACACTTCTTGGCAGTAGATACCTGGAACCCTCTCCCCGGCAAAAAATCCGTTGAGGTACAGGAGTCAATTGAAAACTACAAGATGGAGAGTGATAGATTTTTGTTGGGTATGGGGTTTCAGGTGTTACCGATAAAGAGTGGATAAATGGAGTTAAGATACAGATCAGCCACAATCTAATGGAATAGCAGAAAAGGTTCGAGGGGCTGAATGGCCTCCTGCTGTTCCTAAATTCCTCAATTCAAGTGGCTCATTGGCCACTCCGCCCTCTGTCTATTTGATTGAGCGTGTCGCACTCTCGTCTTTTCAGTTCAGTGGTTGTCAACGATTCACGCCCCGGTCTAGAGTACTGGCCAGAAGTTGAAGGCCAACAACCCTGGTGCCACACTGGCCACGAATTATCCCTCAAACAATGTCACAAAACTATTACGGGGTGAGTGTGGTATTGCTGTCTGTGGGAGGTTGCTGTATGCAAATTGATTGCCATGTTTCCTGGCAATGCAACAGGAAAAAAAACATTCAGAAATTATTTCACTGTTCATAAAATGCCTTGGGCTAGCTCGCTGTTGTGAAAGGTGCTATATAAATGCAGGTTTTGTTTCTATCCTGTTGTACTGGACCATTGCCCATCCACCCTTCCTGTTATGTGGCTTCCTGGTGTTTTAATGTTCTTTGGTTCCTCCCAGTCAGCTGGACTAAATGGTCAGCTGAGGAGGAACCGGCACCAATACAACATTGTCAATGTTTTCTTCAGTCATTTGCAGATTCGCATTTCATCCCTTAGCACAAAGGCTCCTACAGCCAGAGGTTACGTCCATTCTGCAGGTACTGGGGATTGGCGTGAATGAAAAAAATGAAAAAATGAAATGAAAATCGCTTATTGTCACAAGTAGGCTTCAAATGAAGTTACTGTGAAAAGCCCCTAGTCGCCACATTCCGGCGCCTGTTCGGGGAGGCTGGTACGGGAATTGAACCCGGGCTGCTGGCCTGCCGTGGTCTTCTTCAAAAGCCAGCTATTTAGCCCTGTGCTAAACCAGCCCCGGCGTGTTCTATTGGTCCGAAAGATTCCACCCGCACCTTAAGCCGGCCACAAGTTGCTCCCTCCTTTTGCCATGCAGTGATCTTCAGAAGGTCCGCAAGAGCAAATCTGAAAGGTTTCCTTAAAGGTTTCCCCCCTGCCCCCCTCCAGTTCCATTTCTATAGCGTCTCTCACAACCTAAGGTCCGTGGGGCAAAGTTTAGAGGAGATGTGCGAGGCAGGTTTTTTACACAGAGGGTGGTGAGTGAATGGAACGCGTTGCCAGGGGAGATTGTGGAAGCAGATACATTAACGGCGTTCAAAAGGCATCTGGACAAACACATGGATAGGATGGGTACAGAGGGATACGGCACAAGGAAGTGCGGAGGGTTCTGGCAAAGGTTGATATCGTGACCGGTACAGGCTTGGAGGGCCGAAGGGCCTGTTCCTGTGCTGTATTGTTCTTTGTTCATAACATCACAAATAGCCCAACAGCCGATGAGTTGTATGTTTTTGCAGTAAAGCCTCTATTGTAATTGAGGAAACCTGGCAGCCAATCGCACACAGCAAGTTTCCATATAATACCCACTTCCCCCAAAGCAATGGCAAAATGAATGACAATTATACCGTCCCTTTAAGTTCTTCTATACATACCAACCACCCAAGCTTTATGCAGGTACAGGACATCTTCATTGAAACATGGAAGATCTTGAGGGGTATTGACAGGGTGGATGTGGAGAGGATGGTTCCTCTTGTCAGAGAATCTAGAACCAGGGGGTCACTGTTTAAAAATAAGGGGTTCCCATTTAAGACAAAGACAGCAAAGTCTTCTCTCTCAGTCTATCTTCCTCAAAAGTCAGTGGGAGCAGATTCTTGGAATCTATTTAGAGCTAACTCGACCCTTGATTAACAAGGGGGCGAAAGGCTGTCGGGCGTCGGCAGGAATGTGGGTTGAGGTTACAATCAGATCAGGCACAGTCTGAGGATATGGGGTAGGCCGTTTAGGACAGAGATGAGGAGAAAATCCTTCACTCAAAGAGTGGAATTCGTTATCACAGGAAGAGGTTTAGGGTAAAACATTGTGAGCTGGATTCTCCGCACCCTCGTGCCGAAATTGCAGCCGGCACGGAGGCGGAGAATACATTTTCCTGCAAGAAATCCGGACCGGCACCGGTTCACCGATTCTGCGGGCCCCGGAATGCGGCGTACTCGCGGAGACGCCGCTCTGCCTGGGGCCATTGCCAGAGGCCCGCTCCGACATCCACCAACCCCCAACCGGCCGAAATCCCGACAGCGTGAACTAACCTGGTCCTGCTGGTCGGGACACTCGCATGGAGGCTGCGGACTCAGTTTGCGGCCGCCCTGGTTAGGGGCGGGCCAATCGGAGACCGGGGGGGGGGGGGGGGGCTTTACTGGCGGCCGGGGAATGTTTGTGCGGGGGTTGAGGATCGGGCGCGCAGCCGATCAGGGGGTCTCTTTTGTGGGTCCAGCTCCGCGGTCCGAGCCCGCCATGGAGTATGGCGCGGCCGCTGGAAGCCGCCGCTCTGCGCATGGCCAGCCTCTGACCCGGAAGTGCGGGGGGGTCCGTATCTGCAGCAAAAGCTGCGAGATCTACTCCGGGCCCCTGCTAGCCCCCGCCAGGGCTGGGAATTCGTGTCCCTTTGATCCAGAATTTTTTGGCGTAAAACTCCACCGTTTTGGTGCCGGCGTGGGAACACAGTCCCAATAATGGAAAATCCAGCCCAGCATGTTGTCAAGAAGCAGTTAGATTTAGCAATTAGGAAGAAGGGGGTCAAAAGATATTGGGGAAAGTGGGATTAGGCTATTGAGTTTGATGATCAGCCATGATCACAATGAATGCCGGAGCTTGAAGGGCTGAGTTGCCTCCTCCTGCTCTTATTTCTTCTATGTTTCTATGAATTGTGGAGCAGGTTTGATGGACCGAGTTGTCTACTCCTGCGCTTTCTAATTCGTATTGTTAGTTTGTCTTTTGGACCACTATCCATTCCTGTGATTACAGTTGTCGCAAATTGACAAAGGAAATCAGGCCCGCAGCAGAGGAAGGTATGGGGTACGGTGGCAAGGGTGGTGGTGGTGGGTGGGGGGAGGGGGGTGGAGCCGGAAGCCAGATAGGCCTCTGGGGGGGGCAGGACTGGTGTTTGATGTGTGGTGGTGAGGGAGGGGGGGGGGGGGGGTGCTCCAATGATGACAATGACATTCCACTGGTGAGGGGGTGCGGAGATGCCAGTGTGATGTGCGGGGGTGAGGGGGGCGGTTGGGGGGTGGGGGGGGAACAAACTCCATTATCAGTCTTGCGAAGAAACTGGAGGAGCCGGGATTGCTCCCTTGGACGGACGGCGAAGGGGAGATTTAACAGCAGTGTTCAGCATTGCGATCGGATTTTGATGGATTGGTTCATCTGTGGGTCAATAGGTAACCAGAGGTCATAGAATTAAAATCACTGGCTGCAGAACTGGAGGGGAAATGTGCATAAATGAATTCCCACAGAGAGGTCATTCAGATTTGGAACAGAGTCGCTGAGAGGGTGGGGCAATCAGATTACGCAGGAAAGGTTAACGGGCATGGTCTTGAAGTGAACTAATTTACAGGGTTATGGGGATAAAGCAGGGGCATGGGTCAAAATTCAGACAGCTCTTTCAAAGAGCTAGCACAGACATGATGGGTGAACGGCCTCCTTCTGTGCTGTACTCTATCTTTCTGTGGCAAGGGTGGGTGTGCCAGTTTGGTGGGGGTGAGTGGGGTGGTTGGGAACCCCTCATCCTTACCGTCAATCGTCCTTGGGGGGGGGGGGGGGTGGGGGTCAGCCACATTTGAGGGACCACCTCCAATTCTGCATGCAAGAACATCAATCACACACTGGTTTGCAGACCTATCTGGCTCCCGGCTCGCCCTAAGGACTGGGCTGAGTCAGTATATCTTCATTTCCCGGCTTGCATCCACCTCCCTGTTACGTCAGACAAAGCTCCAATTCACCTAAATCACCCCTGCCCTCCAACTGACCACAGTACCCTCATTTCTATCATAGAATTTACAGTGCAGAAGAAGGCCATTCGGCCCATCAAGACTGCACCGGCTCTTGGAAAGAGCACACTACCCAAGGTCAACACCTCCCCCTATCCCAATAACCCAGTAACCCCACCCAACACCAAGGGCAATTTTGGACACTAAGGGCAATTTATCGCAGCCAATCCACCTAACTTGCACATCTTTGGACTGTGGGAGGAAACCGGAGCACCCGGAGGAAACCCACGCAGACACGGGGAGGATGTGCAGACTCCGCACAGACAGTGACCCAAGCCGGAATCGAACCTGGGACCCTGGAGCTGTGAAGCCATTGTGCTATCCACAATGCTACACTGCATTGCACCTCCTCTTTGTACCCCCTCCAGTTCTCGTCACGCTAGAAATGTTGTAAATCTCTTCCAGTTCTGATGAAAGGTCAGAGCCCTGAAATCGTTAACTCTGCCTCTCTTGGCCTGCTGAGTGTTTATTGCCTTTTCTGTGTTTATTCAGAGAAAGAATCTATTCTGCCCTTCTTTGGGTTCCAGTTCTGACACGTGCATTGGTTCGAGACCATTCCTGATGCAGTCTCTTGGCTGAAGAGCACCCTCCTGGGACGGAAGGAAGTTTGAACTCCTGCCATCCGCCTGATTTATCACCAGCGCACGAGATACTGGAACCAGCAAACCTCAAAAAACTAAACATACAGAACACTTTGGTATCACATCTGTAATAAGACTCCACCAGCCCGGGAATTTCAATCCTTCAATTTCACCGGTTGCCTGCCAAATCGACCCTTGGCCAAATTAACCTTTCACTTTCCAAATGAACGTTGGAGAGAGACAGAATGAATGTTGGAGAGAGACAGAATGAATGTTGGAGAGAGACAGAATGAATGTTGGAGAGAGACAGAATGAATGTTGGAGAGAGACAGAATGAATGTTGGAGAGAGACAGAATGAATGTTGGAGAGAGACAGAATGAATGTTGGAGAGAGACAGAATGAATGTTGGAGATAGACAGAATGAATGTTGGAGAGAGACAGAATGAATGTTGGAGAGAGACAGAATGAATGTTGGAGAGAGACAGAATGAATGTTGGAGAGAGACAGAATGAATGTTGGAGAGAGACAGAATGAATGTTGGAGAGAGACAGAATGAATGTTGGAGAGAGACAGAATGAATGAGAGGGAGAAACAAAAACTGAAAAGGAAGTAATGAAAGATGAAGGGTGGGGCTGGGCAAGGAGCCTGGCACGACGGGTGAAGCCCGGGAGAGCCCCAAATCACCGGAGACCACCGGCGGTCGGGCCGATCCCAAGTCACCCGACTCACCGCACCCAACGCGATCGGATCACACGGCCGCTGGGCATAAGACAGACAGTGAGATTCGGCTCATTTAAATATCCGGCACCTGGGAGTCAACGGCAGTGCCCGTGAGCTCTCAACCATGTGCCATTTCGCACCGATTTCTACAAACATGGACCAGGCATGGTAGCACCCGGGGGTCTCGTAGGCCATTAGAGACCCCCAGGTGGTCGGGGCAGGCCAAGGTAGTAGCACCCCGGCACTACCCCTCACATTCAGGCACTTTGGCGCTTCCAGTCATGGCACCCTGGCAGTGCCAGCTGGGCAGTGTCAAGGTGCCCCGGTGCCAGGTTGGCACTGCCGACAGGCGGTCCTGAGGGGGGGGCCTTGCCCATGAGAGGAGCAGTGAGGGGGGGGGGGGGGTTTGAGGTGCCATGAGAAGGTTGGGGGGTGAAGGCGGGTGTTCCTGAAGGGAGGGGATGAGGAGCGGAGATATCGGGGCTGCCGTTCAAAATGGCGCCCAGATGTGCGAGGAGCCGGTTCCTGCCAGTGCGGGAAAAGAACCTAAATATGGCCTTGATGTGGAGTAACTCTGCAAGGCCCAAAAAACCGGCAAAGTGCCGACAAATAACGGCGTGAAACCCGGCTCTGTAGTCGCCAAGAAATATCCCGCCAAATGCACCCAAAAGCGGACTTAGATTCATTTCCACTGAATCGCGTCCAATGGCCGGAATTCTCTGGCTGTTGGATTCTCTGTTCCCACGGGTTTCCCGGCAGCCTGGGGAAATCCCATCGAGAAGCGGCGGGAAAGGAGAATCCCTCCGCCAGAGAACGGCACACTGCCGAGAAACACGGGAGTGAGGGACCGGAGAATCCATCCCAAACACTTGCGTTTGTTTAGCACCTTTGGTGATCACCAGTGATCCCAAAGATCTTTACAATCAAGCATATTTTTTAAGTGTAGGCACTGCTGTGACAGCAAACTCTCACCAACAGCAACGTGATAACAACGGGACATTGGTTGAGGCATAATAAGCATTGGCCAGTGTAGAAGCTGTTTCCTAATACATCTAATAGGTAAAAGTGATAGTTCAAAAGATAGCTATTTTGCATTAAGCCCCTAGTCTATTAAATACCATTTTAAAACTCACTCATAACCTTAGGTCATTTCAAAACAAAACATAGCTTCAACAGAACACAGAAGCAGATAGTTTAAAACAACATTCTTACTCAGCTATCAAATACATTTGCAAGATAAAGTGCAGCTCAAGGCCATGACATCAGCATAGCAACAGTATAGAACCTAAAAGAACAGTCAAGTCAGCAACAAACCAGTTCAGGCCGCTTGCGATAACAGCGCTAAATCGCATTCCATAGCTGATACAAGAATACATTTTAGGTTAATGTTGCCTATAAATCAAACCCATTTGATGTTAATCCAAACCCATTAGGATTACATAGGGGTGTAATTAGATGGCTGAAGACTGATATGATACAGTATAACTGTGAGGTTTCGTTCGGCCATTTTTATCTGGATCACTCTCTCTCTTTCCGGAATCAGTCTATACTTTGACTTAACTATTCGCTGTCTTTCATATTTCACTTTCTGACTTTGACTTTTGAAGTTATTGCAAGCTTTTTGCCTATGCAAGAAAATCATTTCTGTGATCCTTTGAAAGTCTCAATTGTCTACAAATTGCCTCTCTGTGAGTTCTATGCTGGCTGGATTTATCAGAGAATTAGACTTTTAAATTACTCTCAATTGTAATCAATAGAAGACAAATAAAACAATTCCTATTTGCACCTGAGAAGTTTTAACTTAACTTTAACTTAACTTTGATTTGTTGCTCGTTTTGAGTAAGTGTGCTTAACACTCACTTGGCTCTGTTTCTCTTTCTATGCTCTGGAGTCGCCAGGTGCCGTAACAGACACCGTCACAAGTATCAAGGTCAAGTTCAAAGCAATAAAGCTGTACACCAATTAGTAAGTCCAAAACAATTAGAGTTTATTATAAAACAATTGTAATAACACTCATGCACACGCTAAAGACTAACTTACTTCTACCATTAAACGACTAATACGTATCTAAGAAGGAACAGGCAAGGTCAGGGAACAAGGTCCCGTTCTGGTCTGCAACTTCGGGTTACTATCGGTCGACAAGGGTATAAGTAATGCCTGGGTCAAGTAGCGATCGTCGTTTGGCACTCACTTATCGATGGCTGCTGCTCGACGGCTGGTGTAAAAGACAGGAGTCTGGAGGCTGGAGTCGGAGGCCGGAGACAGAAGACTGAACCATGTGCGGAACCTCTCTTTTAAAGGTCCCAGGGGGTCCGTGCCCCTTGGGGCGGGCTTCCTCACATGCTGGGGATCGATTGGGCCTTTTCCCAATCGATATGATTTGAACCCCCCTATCCTAGGGCCGTTCCTTGATGGCTGGGGCGGTTCTTAGGACTCATTGTCCTGGTTTCGCTGGCTCCATCGTGTCTGCTTCGCTATTGAAAGTATCGATTGATACTTGAGTGTATCTATTGTGCCCGGGACTGTCCCGGTATCACCTCATTAATATGTAAACTGTTTTCCCATTTACAGCACTGCCTGAACTCTGCAGCTGTCGGGAATCCGGTTTTTGCAAGTGCCTCAATGCCGACTGCTTCTGCAAGCTGTTTGCTCTTTACCATGTCCGTTTTTCCCTGTACTCTTTGCATACTTCCATTTTGTATTCACTGGTGTCCATCCTAGATGGCTACAGATTCCATGAAGATTAGGGGAGGTTTAGATGAGGCAGACAAAGAAAAGCTATCTGCCTTGACTGATGGAATAGTGGACACAGATTTTAATTCTTAGGCAAGAGATAGAGGGGAGGTGTGAGGAAGAATGTTTTTTTACGCAGTGAGTGGTAATTACCTGGAACGCCCTGCTCACGAGTGAGGTGCAAGCCGAGGTGATCAATTATTTCAATAGGCAAATGGATGAGAACCTTTGGGAAACAAACTTCAGGGCTGTGTGGGTGGAGCAGGGTAATGCGACGGACTGGATTGCCCTACGGAGAGCCAGCATAGACTCGATGGGCAGAATGGTCTCCTCGGTCATGGTGATTCCACGACTTATCTCATTGATATTTGTGGGAAATTGTCGTCCGAGAATTGGCTGCCATGTTTCCCTCCATTACAAAAATGACTAACCGTTAAAAAGAACTTGATTGGCTATAACGTAGGAATTAGGAACATGATAGGCCATTCGGCCCCTTGAGCTTACTGCACCATTCAATAAGCTCATGGCTGATCTGATTGCGGCCTCTATAGGAGGTTCTAAAGTGATGAAGGACACCATTAAAATGCTCTCTTCATTTGGTGTAGTTTCCTTTTTGAATTGTTGATGGGACGTGGGTGATCCTTTATTGCCCATCCCAAGTTGTCCTTAGGAGGTGGCGGTGAGCTGCTGCGGTGCAGGTAGCCTCTGGATTCTTATTCAGGTTTTCTACAGTGGCTTGGGTACAACTGTGTACAACACAGTGCAAAATGCTGCAGGCGGCGGCAATCTGAAATAAAACCAGAAAATGCTGGAAACACTCAGCAGGTCAGGCCGGATCGGTGGAGAGAGAAACAGAATTATATGTTTCAGGTCGTGACCTTTAATTTGGACGGAGGGACCGGAAAATCCCACCGGCGGCCCGCCTCCTCCTCCTCCGGAAAACACCCGGCGTACTCGGTAAATCCCGCCCATTATATCTGTAAAAATGGCTCGGGTCCACAGGTGAGTGTGCAAACCATGGTCTGTAAATTCGTGACTGTAAGTCACCTGATCCATGCAGCTTCCAGCTTTGTTGTGTGACGGTTTGTACCTTGGAGGTCAGATCCTCGCTCAACATCACCTAGTGTGGCTCAGGAACCCCATTCTGACACGGCAGCCCCGGCTGCATTAGCTACAGAGGAGAACAGTAGAAAATGCCGAGTTCGCTGGCTTCTGTTTTCCCTGATCCATCAGGCTGGTATGTTGAGGAAATATGAGCTGGAAGCCAGCCTGGTATCTTAAAATAGGTTTTTTTCCAAGACAGCAGGAAGAGGGCAGAAGTGGTTATCACCGCTGCCTCACAGCTCCAGGGACCCGGGTTCAATTCCAGCCTCGGGTGACTGTCTGTGCGGAGTCTGCACGTTCCCCCTGTGGGTTTCCTCCATGTGCTCCGGTTTCCCCCCACAGTCCAAAGATGTACAGGTGAGGTAGATTGGCCACGCTAAATTGTCCCTTAGTGACCAATAGATTAGATGGGTTTACTGGGATACAGGGATAGGGTGGGGCTTATGTCGAGATAGGTGCTCTTTCGGAGGGTCGGTGCAGACTCGATGGACCGAATGGCCTCCTTCTGCACCGTAGGGATTCAATAAAAGGTCACAGATTCTCCCAGTTCCTCCTTCCCTCAATGTTCTAGTTGGCCTCATTTATACTCTTTTAGATTGAACCAGTCAAACTGAGTCAAACAAACCGAAGAACAAATCAAAAGAGCAGCCATTTAAAGGGACACCAAACAAAAGTGAAACTTTTTTTTTATAAATGTTTTTTATTCAGTTTTCATGTTTTATATTGAACAAATTACAAATTGTTAGAGAGAGAAAAAAAAACACGCAAAAATTAACATATATATTTACAGGTGAGCATCTTCGTAGTAATAACTGTGGCCTCCCCCTCTTTGCCGGCATACATATTTTACATTCCCCAACATGTTTATTGGCATTATTTAGTTTGGTTTTGGGCCTTAGCTAGCCATCAAACCCCCGAAACGAGCCCGGAGCCCCCCCCCCCCTCCCCGCCGGCTACCTTCCCCCGACTATTCTTCCTCTTGTACGTTGGCCACAAACAGGTCCCGGAACAATTGCATGAATCGCTCCCACGTTCTGTGGAAGCCGTCGTCCGACCCTCGGATGGCGAGTTTGATTTTCTCCATTTGGAGAGAATCCGAGAGGTCGGACAGCCAGTCTGCAGCTCTGGGCGGTGCTGCTGACCGCCAGCCAAACAGGATTCTACGGCGGGCGATCAGGGAGGCAAAGGCAAGGGCGTCCGCCCTCCTCCCCAGGAATAGATCTGGCTGGTCTGAAACCCTGAAGACCGCCACTATCGGGCATGGCTCCACCCTCACCCCCACCACTTTGGACATAGCCTCGAAGAAGGCTGTCCAGTACTCCACAAGTCTGGGGCAAGACCAGAACATGTGGGCGTGGTTGGCCGGGCCTCTTTGGCACCGCTCACATCTGTCCTCCACCTCCGGGAAGAACCTACTCATACGGTTTCTCGTTAAGTGGGCTCTATGTACGACTTTTAGTTGCGTCAGGCTGAGCCTTGCGCACGTGGAGGTGGAGTTGACCCTATGCAGTGCTTCGCTCCAGAGTCCCCACCCTATCTCCATCCCCAGGTCGCCCTCCCATTTCCTTCTTGTTGCGTCCAGTACGGTGTCGTCCCTATCTGCCAGTCGGCCATACATGTCACTACAGTTCCCTTTCTCTAGGATACTTGCGTCCAGTAGGTCTTCCAGTAGTGTCTGTCGTGGCGGTTGTGGGTACGTCCTTGTCTCCTTTCGTAGGAAGTTTTTGAGCTGTTTTCTTTGGACCTTCTTTGGGATCCTAGCATTTTTACCCCCCCATACGAATGCCATGATAAGTTTGTCCAGCGCTATGAAGAAGGCCTTGGGGATGTAGATCGGAATGGATCTAAACAGGAAGAGGAACCTGGGCAATACGTTCATTTTGATCGTCTGGACTCTTCCTGCGAGGGAGAGTGGGAGTGTGTTCCATCTTTGCAGGTCCTTTTTTACTTCCTCCGTCAGGCTGGTGAGGTTCCATTTGTGGATCCCTTTCCAGTCATGGGCTATTTGGATCCCCAGGTAGCGGAATTTATGTCGGGCTTGTTTGAACGGCAGCCCCTTTAGTGCTGCCCCCCCCCCCCCCCCCCCCCCCCCCCCCCCCTGCTGGTGTACTGGGAAGATCTCGCTTTTGCTCATGTTGAGTTTGTAGCCCGAGAAGGCTCCAAACAAAAGTGAAACTTAAAACATCGAACCAAAATGTTATTAATGGGGTTGACAAAAGACCCCAGTTCCTGAGATGCCACTGGGCATGGAAGGCCTCGTCGGTGTTGGCAGACATCGGGTGCTCCCTCTCCAGGGATAGTCGGCCGTGAATACAGCCGCGGTAGAGGGCAGACAGGTGGGCCAGACAACCCCCTTGGTAGCCCAGTGCCTGGAGCTGTTGCCCCCATTAATAGGTGGGCCAATACCCATCGCCTGATTAACAATTCAATTACTTTAACAATGTAAGTACTGTTGATCTTTTACCATGTAGTTAATAAGATATTGACAAAGGTATATTCATTAGGAAAGTCAAGAAATCTGAGCATTCCAAGACCTCATAGGCTGGCTCGAGGCTCTCCGTGCTCAGTGGGCACCGCGGGGGTTGGATTGCTTCATTGACCCCAGTTTTCACATTTTGATTTAATGTTTTTAAGTTTCCGTTCCTCTTTGTTCTTTTTGGGTTCTTTGTAGTTTAGGAGCGGCCCCTTTTAATTTATCCGTCTGATTTCTGTTCTTCTATTTAGTTGATTAACCCCAAAATACATCATTGGCTGGAATCCACTCAGCAGGTTGAGGGAGGTGGAATAAAAACTGAGGGGTCTGCTTGCCCCCACCCGGCTATCTCGGAACATCCAATCAAGTAGCAGATGGCCAATTAATGGCTGCCCTGTGGGCAGACCACCTGTTAGAGGAGCAATCAGGTCGGCATCTAGTTGGCCTGGCAAGCTGGAACGCTATGCTGCAGAGGGGTAATGCTGCAAACAGGGAGTTGTTCACGGTTAGAACAGTACACACAGCCTCCTCGCAGAATCAGTCTTTAGTTTTTGTTCTAAGTGCATGGAATGATTTTAAATTTAAACAATAACTGCTGCCAGCTTCACCAGCAGAACCTGCTGTTACATTCAGACATAGTCCTGGTGCCAGGGGGCGCGATTCGCCAAAATGGAGACTAAGTGTTCATGCCGTCATGAACGCCGTTGCGGTTCACGTTGCTCCAGCCGCCTTTCCCGGTGCCAGATGGGCGCCGCGCCAACCCGCGCATGCGGGGGGGGGACTTTCAACGCTCCGGCCCCGACGCAACATGGCGCGGGGGTTCTGGGGCCGGAAGAGGAACAAAGTAGGCCCGCAGTGGGGGTGGGAGAGGCCGGCCCACCGATCGGTGAGCCCCGATCGCGGGCCAGACCCCATCGGAGCCCCCCCTCGGTGAAGGAGCGCTTTTCCCCGCCCCACAGGCCGCCCCCCCGACCCTTCGCACAGAGTTCCCGCCGGCAGCGAGCAGGTGTGGACACGCCGGCGGGACTCTGACATTTCCGCGCGGCCGCTCGGCCCACCCGGGCCGGAGAATTGGCGGCCCCGCTGATTTCAGTGGCCTGCGGCCGGCGCTGCGCACCTCGGAGAATCGCATGCCGGCTTTGGGGTGGCGTGGCGCGGTTGTGGCGATTCTCCGGCCCGGCGCGGGGCTGAGAGAATCGCGCCCAGGGTTTTTTGATCCACCACATTGTGCCACCACAATGCAACTGGCATAAAATACTCTGAAACCTTTTCACACCCACACCTGAAAGATTGCAGATGATTCGGTTACTAACGAGCTCAATAGCCTGTTAATCGGTGATCTGAAAATGGAGGGCAAGCCGCCAGTTTTGGCGCCGCTCTCCTCCTGTAATTTGGGGACTGGTGTGGTGCTGTCATATTGCTGACACTATGTCATCACAGCAATGTTTCTCATCAGCGCAGTGATGGGGGTGGGGTGGAGGAGTGCAGGCAGTCCACTCAATTTGGGTCCATCAATCTAACTCGAAGGTGGGGGGGGGGATTCAGATGTTTTTATTTATTTATTCCATGGACATTACTGGCTAAGCCAGCACTTATTGTCTATCCCAATTGCCCTTGAGAAAGTGATGGTGAGCTGCCTTCTTGAACCGCTGCAGTCCATGTGGTGTAGGTACACCCACAGTGCTGTTAGGGAGGGAGTCCAGGCTTTTAACCCAGCGACAGTGAAGGTACAGCAATATATTTCCAAGTCAGGGTGGTGAGTGACTTGGAGGGAAACCTCCAGGTGGTGGTTTTCCCAGGTATCTGCTGCCCTTGTCCTTCTAGATGGCAGAGGCCACGGGTCTGAGAGGTGCTGTTGAAGGAGCCTTGACGAGTTGCTGCAGTGCATCTTGTAGATGGTACTCACTGCTGTTCCTGTCTTGTTCAGTGGCGTACCCCAGGGATCAGTGCTCAGTCCCTTATTGATTGCGATATACAGAAAGGATGTTTATTAGAATTTGGAGAGGACGATCAGCACATTTGCAAATGACATGAAGAAAAGTGTGAGGTGTTGCATTTTGGAAGGAGTAACAAGACAAGGGAGTACCCAATGAAGGAAAGAACATGGGAAGCTCAGAGGAACATAGGTATCTTGGGGTGTTTGTCCACAGATCTCCTGAAGGTGGCAGGAGAGCTTATAATAATCTCTATTACTATCACAAGTAGGCTTACATTAACACTGCAATGAAGTCACTGTGAAAATCCCCCAGTCGCCACATTCCGGCACCTGTTCGGGTACACAGAGGGAGAAATTCAGAATGTCCAATTCACCTAACCTGCACGTCTTTCAGGACTTGTGGGAGGAAACCGGAGCACCCAGAGGAAACCCACACAGATACGGGGAGAACGTGCAGACTCCGCACAGACAGTGGCCCAAGCCGGGAATCGAACCTGGAACACTGGCGCTATGAAGCAACAGTGCTAATCACTGTGCTGCCATGCCGCCCGACTCATAGGGTAGCTAAGGAGGCATATGGGCATTTGCCTTTGTCAGTCATGGCAAACATTTTAAGAGTGGTGGGGTTATGTTGGAGCTGTACATCTGTGGACACTAAGGAAAATTTATCATGGCCAATCCACCTTAACTGTGCAACTTTGGACTGTGGGAGGAAACTGGAGCACTTGGAGGAAACCCACGCAGACACGGGGGGGGCGGGATTTCCCCATTCGATGGCAGAGTGTCCACGCCATCGGAAACGCCGTCGCGTTTCATGACAGCGTGAACGGGGGGCCAGCACGGCGCTGGAGCGGTTCACGCCGCTCCAAACTCCCATCCTGGCGCGAACTGTGTGCCGCTGGATCCGTGCATGCGCGGTGGCCTCCCTCAACACGCCGGCCCCAACGCAACATGGCGTGGCAGTTCAGGGGCCGGCGCGGAGGGAAATAGGCCCGGGCAGCGAGAGGCCAGCCCGCCGATCGGTGAGCCCTGATTGCGGGCCAGGCCCCATCGGAGGCTTCTCCCACCCCACCCCCCCTCCCCCAGGCCACCCCCCGACCCTGCGCTCAGAGTTCCCACCGGCTGCGACCAGGTGTGGACGGCACCGGCGGGTCTCTGCCTTTTTTGAGCGGCCGCTTGGCTCATCCGGGGCGGAGAATTGGCGGCCCGGCCGCGTATAGCGGCCCGCGACCAGCTCCGCGCCAAACGCACCGGCGCCAATTCTCCGCCCGGGTCGAGAACGTGCAAACTCCACAGAGACAGTTACCAGAGGCCAGAATGGAACCCAGATCACTGGCGCTGTGAGGCAGCAGTGCTAAGCACTGTGCTACCATGCCAAGCCCTTCTGCCCATCAAACCTGCACCAACAAAAAAAACTATTTTTATCTCCTGTGCTGTATGACTCCAGGACTCTGTCGGTGGTTCAGGAAGTTAATGCTGAAGGTGTTGAATGGGATTCTAATCAAGCAGGGCTGCTCTGATAGGTTTTAGTTTGAGATGTGCACGTTCTCCCCGTGTCTGTGTGGGTTTCCTCCGGGTGCTCCGGTTTCCTCCCACAGTCCAAAGATGTGCAGGTTAGGTGGATTGGCCCCAATAAAATGCCCTTAGTGTCCAGGGTTGTAATAATCTTTATTATTGTCACAAGTAATAGTAGATGTATAAATGATACGGCCAACACACAATGATAATAATCTTTATTAGTGTCACAAGTAGGCTTACATTAACACTGCAATTAAGTTACTGGGAAAAAACCCCAGTCGCCACACTCCGGCGCCTGTTCGGGTACACTGAGGGAGAAATCAGAATGTCCCATTCACCAAACAAGCACGTCTTTCAGGACTTGTGGGAGGAAACCGGAGCACCCGGTGGAAACCCACACAGACACGGGGAGAAGGTGCAGACTGCGCACAGACAAGCCGGGAATCGAACCCGCTGTGAAGCATCCATGCTAACCACTGTGCTACCGTGTGTTGGTTACGTGGGGTTACGGGGATTGGGCGGGGGGAGTGGGCTTGGGTAGGGCGCTCTTTCAGAGGGTCGGTGCAGACCCCATAGGTCGAATTGCCTACTTCTGCACTGTAGGAATTCTCTGGTCCCAAATGACAAATACTATTCTCTCCCTATTTGAATAAAAAAGGACTGGTTCGATCCCTGTGACTCAATCACTTTGAGCAGGGCAGAGATTGGTTTTCACTTGAAGCACATTCCACATCCATGTGAATTCGCGACAAGAAGGCGGTGAGTATTGACACAGCTGAAATCTCACACTGAAGCCCAGCTGAGTGAATGAAATGAATGAATGAATGGGCGACACTGACAGCTCCATCAGCCAATGGGGATTGGGCAGGAGGTGCCCGCCCGCATACAGCAAGCCAACCAGAGAGGAGGGGGGCGGGCCGGGATGCTCAATGCTGGAAGCAGGAGGGATGGGTCAGTGGAGAGTCAGAGGCAGAGCTGATGCGGGGCTTTTTGAAACTGGAATCACACGAGACTAAATATCTGACCCAGAGGCTTGGATCAAACCTCTGCTGCCGAGAAAAGTTACCATTTTTTGGGTTTCAAAGGAAAAAAAATCCTTGAAAAAAACTTTGGGAAAAGTTTGCAAAAACTTTTTTGGAACTTTTTCCTGGGGCAATGTTTGGAGGAGTGTGAGTGCGGGCGAAGCCATGGCTGTTTACACTCTCACCGGCTTCTCCCTGGTCAGTTTGCTGTCTTTTGGGTACTTGTCCTGGGACTGGATGAAAGCTGGGTCAGGCGGGGGCAAGGTGCCAGCCGTGGGCAGGGACGGTGCCAGGGGCAAACCCCCCCACATCATCTTCATCCTGGCCGATGACCTGGGCTTCCACGACGTCGGGTACCACAATTCGGACATCCACACCCCGACCATGGACCGGCTGGCCGCAGAGGGGGTTCAGCTGGAGAACTACTACATTCAGCCCATCTGTACCCCATCCAGGAGTCAGCTCATCACAGGAAGGTGAGTTGTGGGATGGGTGTGGAAGGCGTCCCAAATCCCCTCGATTCAACCTCTCTCACTGCTGCGGAATGGGGATTTTTATTTTAAAGCCTGTCTCAACCCCAGTGACGTCCCAAAGCGCTTTTTAGCTAATCTATTTAGATCATAATCTGGCTACTGCACAGAAGGAGGCCATTCGGCCCAGTGCGCCTGTGCTGGCCCTCTGCAAGAGCAACCCCCCACATCCCACTGCCCTGCCCTTTCTCCCTACAAACCTTTCCTTCCCAGATAGTGACCCAGTTCCCTTTTGTAAACCATGATGGAAGGCAAATTCGCAGGCAGCACGGTGGCACAGTGGTTAGCACAGTTGCCTCACTGCTCCAGAGCCCCAGGTTCGATTCCCGGCTTGAGTCACTGTCTGTGCGGAGTCTGCACGTTCTCCCTAGTCTGCGTGGGTTTTGTCCGGGTGCTCTGGTTTCCTCCCACAAGTCCAAAGATGTGCAGGTTAGGTGGATTGGCCATTCTAAATTGCCCCTAGTGTCCAAAGAAAGGTTAGCTGGGGTCACTGGGTTACGGAGAATGGGTGGAGGTGTGGGCTTAAATAGCGTGCTCTTTCCAAGAGCCGGTGCAGACTGGATGGGCCGAATGGCCTCCTTCTGCACTGTAAATTCTATCTATGGTCATAACCACACATGCTAAATACAGTGTATTTCATACCGTACAATGGTCTCCAGGAGGGTGGTACGCTGGTGCAGTGGTTAGCACTGCTGCCTCACGGCACCGAGGATCCGGGTTCACACCCAGCCCCGGGTCGCTGTCCGTCTGGAGTTTGCACATTCTCCCTGTGTCTGCGTGGGTCTCAACCCCACGACCCAACGATGTGCAGGGTAGGTGGATTGGCCACACTAAATTGCCTCTTAACTGGGGGAAAAAATGAATTGGATACTCTAAATTCATTTAAAGAAACAATGGTCACCAGTGTCATGTGAGAGTACCTTTAAGAAATGAGTGTTTATAAATGGGTGTGTATATAAATATGTGTAGTGAGAGTACCTTTAAGAAATGGGTGTTTACTACAGCAGTGATGCCAGAGAGTGCGTGGAGCTGGGCTGTCTGTCAGCTTTTTACTTTCGTTTTTGAGCAGTCTGCAGGGTGTGTTTTAGTTTCATTTTCAGTGCTGGAGCTGAAGCCAGACCAAGCAGGTGTACTGCTATTCTCTCTGCCATCAAAAGACTATCTCTTGATCATTTGGTGAATTCAGAATTATATATGTTCTCAGTAGTGAATGTAAACCTAATGTGCTTCATAGAATAAACATTGTTTTGCTTTAAAAAAATACTTTTCCATTTCTGCTGTACTACACCTGTAGAGTGGGCCGTGTGCTCCCCATACCACAATCTGTTAAAAGTTGTGTGTCAGGGGAACTCCATGATACACTTTGGGGTTCTCTAAACCCTGGCCCATAACACCGGTAACAGTCACCAGTTAGGGCAGTGAGGTCACCGGTTAGTGAAGTAAGGTCACCGGTTAGGGAAGTAAGGTCACCGGTTAGGGAAATAAGTTCACCGGTTAGAGTGTAATGGAGGATGTGCAATCACTAGTTTGTGCACAGCAGGCTCTCGCTATCAGCTATTGGACAATCGGCCACATCAATAAAAACAAAAACCTTTGGAAAATTTCAGCAAGCCAGAGAGTCGGGGAAAGCTGGCTTCAAGTTGTGCAGGTGGATAATCTTTCACCAGAAGTGGTTGAAAGGACAGGCAGAGTTCCGGTCTCTCGTGGGATTAAGGGCTATGGGGAGCAAGCGGGATAATGGAGTAGAAGCCCGGGATTGGCCACAATTGTATTGATTGGCGGAGTGGGTTCGATGGGCCTTGTGGCCTGCCCCTGCTCCTAATTCCTGTGTTCTTGTGAGGCCTGGTAGAGGGATTCAAAACCGCGAGGGGGTCAGAACAGAGTAGACGGGGAGAAACCGTTCCCATTGGTGAAGTGTCGAGAGCCAGAGGGAAGGCACAGATTTAAGGAGAATGGCAAAGATACCAGAAGGTGATGTGAAGAAAAATATTCTCACGCAGCCAGTGGTTCTGCAATTAGGATCAGACGGTTCCAGGTTTTCTGAAAGGGAATTGTTGAAGCTTCTGAAAATAATTAAATGAAATGAAATGAAAATGGCTTATTGTCACGAGTAGGCTTCAAATGAAGTTCATGTGAAAAGCCCCTAGTCGCCACATTCCGGTGCCTGTTCAGGGAGGCTGGTACGGAAAGTGGAAGAAAAAAGTCTGAAGTGGAAAAAAAATACAGGGATAAAGGGGAAAACAGCGGGGCAGTGAGATTAGCGGAGTTGCTCTCGCAGAGGGCCAGTACGGACATGAAAGACTGAACGGCCTCCTCCTTCTGTGCTGTAACCACTCTGTGATTCTGTGACGTGAACTCGGCTCTGTTAGTGATGATGGTGGATTAAATATTATCCTAGGACACCAGAGAGAACCAACACAATATCAGCCCCCCCAATCCCGTTGAAATAGGGAATCCCAGCCAGTATCTTTTCTTTTAACAGCTGCCTTTGAAGCAATTGGAGTTGAGTGTGATTTTGGCACCTCTGACAGTGTTGCATTCCTTCAGCAGTGCACTGACAGTGTCAATCCAGATTTTGTGCTTCAATCTCTTGAGGGAGGCTAAAAGACACATCGATGTGCTGACGCTGTTAAAAGGCGCAAATAATTTGATTCCAATTGATCTTAATTTGTACGTTTCTAAAATTATTGTATTAAATAGCAATTGTCCCAGAGCCATAAGCTCCATATTTGACTGCCACCCCAGGACCTGATGGCCAAGGAAGGTTCATTATGCAGCTAAACGGGTTGTGAATCAATTCTTCCAGTGCACGCCAATGAAAAGTGGAAGAGATTCCTGGTCAGCTATTTTGTTTTCTATGTTTTGTGGGCATCGCTGGGAAGGTCATCGCTGTCCATCCCTAATTGCCCTTGAACTGAGTGAGATGCTGGGACACACCATTGCAGGAGAGGGCAGCACAAGTGATTAGCACTGTGGCTTCACAGCGTCAGGGTCCCAGGTTCGATTCCGGCTTGGGTCACTGCCTGTGCGGAGTCTGCACGTTCTCCCCGTGTCTGCGTGGGTTTCTTCCGGGTGCTCCGGTTTCCTCCCACAGTCCAAAGACGTGCAGGTTAGGTGGATTGGCCATGATAAATTGCCTTCAATGACCAAAAAGGTAAGGAGGGGTTATTGGGTGACGGGGATAGGATGGAAGTGAGGGCTTAACTGGGTCGGTGCAGACTCGATGGGCCGAATGGCCTCCTTCTGCACTGTATGTTCTCTGTTCAGTTAAGAGTCAACCACATTCCTGGGGCTCTGGTGTCACTTACAGGCCAGACCAGGTAAGGAAGGCAGATTTTCTTCACTAAAGCATAAAGCAGATGGGTTTTTATGACAATAATACTTTCGCGGTCAATAGTTTCATTACTAATTGAATTTAAATTCCACTAGCTGCCGTGGTGGGATTTGAACCCATGTCCCCACAGGGGTGGCACGGTAGCATAGTGGTTAGCACAGTTGCTTCACAGCTCCAGGGTCCCAGGTTCGATTCCTGGGTTGGGTCACTGTCTGTGCGGAGTCTGCACATCCTCCCCGTGTGTGCGTGGGTTTCCTCCGGGTGCTCCGGTTTCCTCCCACAGTCCAAAGACGTGCAGGTTAGGTGCATTGGCCATGTTAAATTGCCCCTTAGTGACCAAAAAAGGTTGGGTTGGGTGGGGTTACTGGGTTACAGGGATAGGGTGGGGGTGTGGGCTTAGGTAGGGTGCTCTTTCCGAGAGCCGGTGCAGACTCAATCGGCCGAATAATCTCCTTCTGCACTGTAAATTCTATGATTAGCCCCAACTTCTGGATTACCAGTCCTGTGACGATATCCCCGCAAATGTTTAAGTTCGTTTGTCCATCACTCCACTAACGTATGTAAACGTGCACATTGCCACAGCCATCCGTGCTCTGTGAATGAACGATAACATAACTACCATCATCGTATCCAGCCTTCAGTAAGGGGTCTAAAGTTGTACACAGTACTCCAGGTCATTTCAGTACAACCCCTTTACTGTGACAATCCAGTCCCTTTGTAATAAAGGCCTGCATATTATTTGCTTTCCAAATTTCTTGCTGTGCATGTTGCCTTAATTTTCGGTCATCTGTGTACAGGTCTGGTTCCCATCTCTCAAGCATTTAAAACAAAAATGACAATTCTGCTTTTTTGTTTTTCTTACCACACGCCTGCATTTTTATATTCCATCTGGCATATTGCTCACTTACTTAACCTGTTCATATCCCTTTGCAACCTCTTTATCGCAGCTTATTTTCCCATTGAGCTTAATATCGTCAGTAAACCTGGACACGTTACACTCAATCCCCTCAGTTGAGCAATCTGGAACAGTACAACAAGCTAGACTGCAGCATGAAGAGGATGGTGGAACCATCAATTCAGCGAACACGTGTAGTTGGATCTGAACAGAGGCTTTAATACACTTACAACAGAGCCAGCCTATTCGTCGTTGAACTCCAGATGAACTCGCAGGCTGGCTCTAAGGCACTGATCTTTATACATTGGTCCCAGGGGGAGTAGTCCTGGGCGCAGCCAAGGGAGGAGCCCAGTACAAACTCTCGCGTACTCCCAGAGCGACTCCCCCTGGTGGTCGGATAGTGCAACTGCACTTACAATGGTGGATAGTGAACATATATACACAGAGTTATATTGGCAACTATATACAGCATTGATCTTACAACGGGTAGATAACGAACATATATACATGGAGTGATATTGGGAACTATATATAGTGTGAATCACATTCACCACAGAGGACACATTTCAAAAGCAAATACAGCATCTAATGTTGAGAGTTCTTTAGTCAAAAGTGCAGCAAACGCCTGGAATGGTTCGCTAATGACGGCACAAAGCCTTGGAATCATTCGAGGAAGCAGTCTGATTGGAAATGAGCAAACTGTCTGATTTTTCTACATTGCCTTCTTCAGCTGACCTGTCCTGCTTGCTCAGGATTAAAATCTTTGAGCTGTTTGCGTGCGGGTGCTGTTGAGGGCACTGAATCATTCACAATGTCCTACTCCTGCCAAGTATATCCATCTGGAGACAGAGATTCTCCTCTGAGCAGGCAAGCTTAAGAGGAGAGAGAAACAGAGTTAACGTTTCAAGTCCATTGAACCGTTCCGAGGAAGAGTCATCTTGCGTTCGAAAGGTTAACCGGGTTTCTCCACTGACCGATGTGCTGAGCTTTATCAAGACTTTCTGTTTACATTTCCGATCTCCAACATCCAACTGTATTTTGCTTTTATTTTAATGTTTGTTAAGAGATGACAGATATTATGAAGAATTTTGATAAAGCAGAGATGGAGAAACTATGGGTGTGATTCAGCGGCCCCGCCCTTAGCCTTGGGTGGGGTTACTGGGTTATGGGGATAGGGTGTAGATGTGGGCCTGGATAGGATGCTCTTTCCAAGAGCTGGTGCAGACTCGATGGGCCGAATGGCCTCCTTCTGTACTGTAAAGTCTATGTCTATTCACCTCAGAAGATTGTGGAACAAGCCCCATTCTAGACACTTAAACGCAACCTCCAGGTCACTCCAGGTGCACTATTGAGGGAGTACAACACTGTCAGAGGTGCTCTCTTTCAGATGAGCTGTTAAGCCAAGATTGCCCTGTCTGCCCTCTCGGATGGAAGGGGAAGATCCCACAGTGCTTTTGGAAGAAGATGAGGGGAGTTCTCCCCAATGTCGTGACCAGTATTTATCTGTTAACCAGTGTTGATATGAATGGTGAACAAGGGATTTGTAAGATCTGTGTGAAACAGACGACTTGGCCATTGTTACGTTGCTGTTTGTGGGAACTTGCTGAGCACCAGTTTGGCTGCTACATTTCCGAAATCACAACGGTGACTTCAAAACAATAATTATCTCCAAAGTACTTTGGGATCTCTACAGGCTGTGAATGGCACAATATAAATGTCAACTTTTTTCCTTCACAGCCCCTTTCACTTAAAATGAAATGAAAATTGCTTATTGTCACAAGTGGGCTTTAAATGAAGTTACTGTGAAAAGTCCCTAGTCGCCACATTCCGGCACCTGTTCGGGGAGGCCGGTACGGGAATTGAACCCGCGCTGCTGGCCTTGTTCTGCTTTATAAGCCAGCTGTTTAGCCCACTGTGCTAAATCAGCCCTTAACTAAACAGGAATGGTAACACCTCCACCATTAAACAACTTTTTCCATGCGGATCCCAGTCCATTTATGTTCACTCATCCATGTAGAAGTAGTTAGCGCAAGTCTGTGCCCCTGAATCTAACTCAATGGCCAACTTGTTATTTGTTCCACTTTAAAAAAAAAATGAGCTTGCATGAGGAGTGGGGAACTTATGGCAGTCAGAACTTTTTTAAAAGTTTGTTTGTGGGATGTGGGAGTTGCAGGCTGGGCCAGCATTTATTGCCCATCCCTAACTGCCCTTTTGCTCGGCAATTCCCGAGGGCATTTAAGATTCAACCACGTTGCTGTGGGTCTGGAGTCACATGTAGGCCAGACCGGGTAAGGCCGGCAGATTTCCTTCACAGTAACAGTTTCATGGTCTTCATTCGATTTTTTAATTCCAGATTTTTAAAATGAAATTGAAACATCACTGTTGCCCTGGTGGGATTTGAACCCGGGTCCCGCGAGCATTATTCTGGGTCGCTGCATTACTTGTTTAGGGACGATGCCACAACGCCATTGCAAGTGGGAGGTGGGTTGTGGGGGGGGGGTTGAGGTAGGTACAAGTTTCTGCCCCTTTTTATTCTGACAAATTGATGATGAACAAGCTGACAGACACTCCCCTCTGGAAATGTTACCACTCACTGCAGCACCTTTGTGTGCCAGTGCCTTCTGAGTGGCCATGTGTGATCTGCATCGCTTCCAGTGATTGTTGCTACAAAGCCCGTGAGGGTGGGTGTCTAAGGACAACGAGGCCTGCAGCATCCCCTGTTAGAATAGTCCCTTCACAGGTCAGGCTCGCCTATAAAGAGCGGAGACTGGCAAATCCACACACAAAAGGGGTAAGGGAGGAAGTTTCAAATGTTTTTTTTAAAAAGTCTCTGAAGTTGTAAATTGAAGAAACGGTCGGAGATGAGTAATAACCACAGATACCGAGTGATTCATGTTGCTGGATGATTGAGCTGGCAAAGAGACAGCTCATTTCACAATGAACGAAACCTGAATTATACCCAGTAATCAAAATGAAAAGTACTTCTTGAAGTACTGCGGATCAAAACACGGCAAAAATGCATTTCGCCTTAAATAAAACTTTTTATGTCTTTATCTCTCTACGATGAGCTGGATGGACATCACTTCGCCAGTCCTTGTTATATATAGCTTGTCACCTCCCACAGGCCTTTTCAATCTTTGCACTGTTGGCCTTCTTTAAACTTTTTAATAAAGTTGTAAAATGATCCAAGAGCTGTTGTATTGCAATCGAATCCTCAACTCCCACTCCCTCCACCCGTTTTGTATTTAATCAAGATTTAACCAACAACACAATACTCAGGTAGTGCTGCTTTGTCCAAGATGGCTTCCTCAGATGAGACATTAAACTTAAGAATAGGAATAGGCCATTCAGCCCTTCGATCCTGCACAATCACTGTTGCGGTGTGGGAAACCAGGTGTGGTGATCTCTACCACTGTATATATGTGTGTGTGCTTGCATTAGGGGATGTACGGCAGTACCTGTATTACAGGTTTTCCGGTAAGCTCCTGCCGGCTAGCTCCGCCCACAGGGAGCTGTATAAATATTCATAAGTGTCCCTGCGATGCCATTCTACAGCTGCAGACAAAGGAATAGCATCTCACTGTAATAAAGCCTCTCTTGTACCGTACAGAGTCTTTTGTGTGCAATTGTTAGCGCCACACCAGGCAGCCAATTTGTGCAAAGCAAGGCCCCGCATGCAGCACTGAAATGGCGACCACATCATCTGCTTGTAGTGATGTTTGTTGAGGGATAGATATTAGCCCCAAGGGAAGAACCCGCTTGCCCTTCCCCAGATCTGTGCCATGGGATCTTTCATGTCTACCTGAAAGAGACAGATGGAGCCTTTCAAACGACAGCACCTTGGCAGTGCAGCACACCCTCAGCACCGCACTGGGGCATCAGCCTCCATTTTGTGTTCAAGTCTCCAGACCTGATCCCATGATTTCTGACTCTCGGGAAAGGACATTAGCCACTGAGACTCGCCTGGCACTGAACAGCGAAACGGAAAGAGGCCAAACCGTGCCTTGAATCCTTTCCAACATTCAATTGGATAATGTTGGATCTGTACCTTGCTGCCATTTACCCACTTTTGCTAACTAACTTTGATACTCTCGTCCCACAAAAGTCTGTAAATCTCTAACGCGAGGGCTCCAATTGGCCCTCAATATACGTAGCTTTTTGTGGGAGAGATTACCACATCCCTCTGTGTGAAAAGTAACAGTCTGATTTCCTTCCTCAATGAGGTCTGCTCTAATTTTAAGATTGCGCCGTTATCTTGAACTCTCGCACCAGAGGAAACCTTCTCTCACTATCGACCTTACAAGTTAAATTGAGGCAATGCTGGCCTGGTCACATCAGAAACCCATGGGGCACTATTTTGAAGAAGGACAGGGGAGTTGTCTCCGGTGCCCTGGGTCAATATTTATCCCTCCAGTAACGGCACAATAAACCGTGAGCCCCCCCCCCCCCCATGTTGCTGTTTGTGGGATCTCTTGCTGTGTGCAAATTGTCTGCTGCATGATTGCCGACAGGAGCAGTGGCTGCTTTTCACAATGCGCCACAGTTTGGGATGTTTCTGAGACCAGCGATTGAAGTGCTCTACAGACGCAAGTTCCTCCTTTGTAAATCTTAACTGTTCTTTGGCAAGTTATTTCCAAACGACGGGGCCAAGTGCCTGAATTAACTCTGCTATCTTCTGTGCTTTACGAAGGAGCAGTGGTGGTTCTGATGATGGATGGTTCTGCGTTACGTATTTTACTTGAAGAAGTTTAACCAGGATATCCTGCTGGCCTTTGGCCGGGCTGTGAGGTTGGATCTCCTCCACTCAGTCGCGTTGATTCAGTCTGCAGCCCCTGCTTAAGGATAACGCACGTTGCTTAGGACCTATTAAGTGAACATGCTCTAATTAAAATGATGCTTAAAGTGGCCATGCGCTGCTTAAAGTAACCGGGCTGTTTAAAGCTGATTCAGTTAATTAAAAATCCCAATGGGAAAAAACAGCAGGAATAACAAAAGAAGGGGAAGCAGATTATTGATTTTTTTTTTTTGGTTTGCATTTAATTTTCTATCACTAAATGGATTCCTAATCTTTGAGCATATTAATTTCTGTAACTTTGGTGTTCCTTTCTGGATCATCCTCTCTAAACTGGAAACAAGTTTAAAAGGAAAATAACATGGGCTTCAGGAGACGAAAACTTTGCCCCATGGAAGAGTCACACTTCCATTTCCACGACCTTCCCTCAATAGATAGGAAATTAATATTTACAGCAAACAGGGGCAGGATTCTCCCCTACCCGGCGGGGTGGGGGGTCCTGGCGTAGCGGAGTGGCGCCAACCACTCTGGCATCGGGCCTCCCCAAAGGTGCGGAGAATTGGGGGCCAAGCCCTCACATTGAGGGACTAGGCCCGCGCCGGTGCGGTTGGCACCACGCCGACTGTTGCCAAAACCGGCAACAACGGCCTTTGACGCCCGCCGGCCGTCGTCGGGGCTGGCCGAAATGCCTTCGCCGGTTCGCGCATGTTCCGGTGCGTCAGCTGCCGCTGACGTCACCACCGGCGCATGCACGCTGCGGGATTCTCTTCCGCCTCCACCATGGTGGAGGCCGTGGCGGCGGCGGAAGAAAAAGAGTGCCCCACATCACTGGCCCGCCTGCCGATCGCTGGGCCCCGTGGGGGCACCCCCCAGGGACCCATCGCCCCGCACCCCCCCGCCGGGGGCCCGCTGGCGCCGCCGATCCTGCCGCCACCAGAGGTGGTTCAAACCACGGCGGTGGGAGAGGCCTCCCAGCGGCGCGACTTCGGCCCATCGCGGGCCGGAGAATCGCCGCAGGGGCCTCGCCGATCGACGGGGCGTGATTCCCGCCCCCGCCAATTCCCGGGTGGCGGAGAATTCCGGCCCAGAATTCTGTAAAAAAACAACTAGAGAAAACACTGAAAGAGGAAAAAAAATGAACAACTAAAGTTCTTGCCCAAAGTCTGTTACTGGCATAGAGAGACTTTTTTTATTACTATTTCTTTATGGGACGTGGGCGTCGCTGGCTGGGTCAGCATTTATTGCCCATCCCCCAATTGCCCTTGAAGGGGCAGTTAACAGTCAACCACATTGCTGTGGGTCTGGAGTCACATGTAGGCCAGGCCAGGTAAGGACGGCAGATTTCCTTCCCTAAAGGATATTAGTGAACCAGATGGGTTTTTACAAGAATGGGTCATGGTTATCATTAGATGTTTAATTCCTGGTTTTCATTGAATTCTAATGGTGAGATTTTAACCCGGGTCCCCAGAGATCCTGGGTGTCTGGGTTAATACTCCAGTGCCAATACCACCAGACCACTGCCTCGCCCTATGACCCTGCATCCATTAAACTTTTTGTCATTTAATCTCTCCTGCCCTCTCAAACCTTCTCTTTTTGTTCACCTTCCCATCCTCCCTACTTTCATTTGCTCAAAACCTATTATATTTCCAACTTTCCCCAATCCTACTGAAAGGTCACAGACCTGAAACATTAACTCTTCTTCATAATCTTTATTAGTGTGACAAGTAGGCTTACATTAACACTGCAATGAAGTTACTGTGAAAATCCCCTAGTTGCCACACTCCAGAGCCTGTTCGGGTACACAGAGGGAGAATTCAGAATGTCCAATTCACCTAATAAGTCTTTCAGCACTTGTGGGAGGAAACCGGAGCACCCGGAGGAAACCCACACAGACACGGGGAGAACGCGCAGACTCCGCACAGACAGTGACCCAAGCGGGAAGCGAACCCGGGATCCTGGCGCTGTGAAGCAACAGTGCTAACCACTGTGCTACCATGCCGTCCAACTCTCTTTCTGCCTCCACAGACGATGCCTACAGTTTCCAGGGAGTGAGGTTGGGAATAGAGTTTGCTCTGGGGTCCAGTGTCAATGGCGTTGGTCTTCCCAATATTAAATCAGAGGAAAGTTTTGCTCACCCAGTACGTGGTGTCGGATAGGCAGTCTGGTAACGTAGTGACAGTGCTGGAGTGGAGAGGGGTGGTGGAGAGCTGGGTGTTGTCAGTGTATGCAAACCTTCAGATGATGTCATCGAGGGGCCGCAAATAAATGAAACATTGAGGGGGTGGAGGGTAGTAAGGGTGCAGGAGTGACTCTGAGCTGAAGCTCCTCAAGCTTGTAAATTAACCTGGCAGTTCCTCTGCCCAACTAGCAGTGCTCACGGGCACCTTGAATAGGGCAAGGGTGGTACTGCCAAGGTGCCCAGGTGCCAGAGAGAGAGCCAGAGTGCCACCCTGCCCTGTCCCTGACCACCCAGAGGCCTCCAATGGCCTGGGATACCCCCCGAAGATACCATTCCCCCTGGTCCACGTTTATATTGGACCAGTTCTAATGGGCGCCCGGGCGAACTCCCACTGGGGAGCCGGTTCGATCACGGCAGGCCATTAGATAGGGAATCCTTACCGTTAATGCGACGGAGATTGGCTTTAATTGGTGATAAATGGTTTCTCACCACATCTGGGCGGGATCCGGATCACGGCAACGGGAACGGGCCGGTTGGATCGGAAGCCAATCGGTGCCCTGGGCGGATCCCAAGATCTCGCCCCGATCTGCGCTGGGCGTAAGGCGGCCGTTAAATCACACCCTATCTGTTCTGAGCAAAGGGACGAGCTGAACCCAGGTACAGCAGAGCTTCAATTAACTCTTTCAGCCGAGGATAGCTTGACCTCCCCCTACTTTGGACCCTGGATGACGCTCACAAGTCAAACAGTACTTGCAATTAAATGTTAAGCACAAAGACAAACAGTATTACATTTTTCCAAAGGTATTTTAAATTTCCCTTGCCTCAACAAACTTCCACGCTCTGTCCGAAGCCACATCCGGTTGTCAGGCGGGAGTAGGTTCCGAAGGTAGGGAAGAGGGGAAGTCCTCGAGAGAATTCAGCAGGAATGTTATAATTGGGACATGGCTGGTCCCAGGAGCCAATGGAAGTCGATGAGCGCGTGGGGTGAGGGGGGAACAGGAGTTGTAACCGAGGGACACGGTAGCATTGTGGCTAGCACAATTGCTTCACAGCTCCAGGGTCCCAGGTTCGATTCCAGCTTGGGTCACTGTCTGTGCGGAGTCTGCGTGCGTGGGTTTCCTCCGGGTGTTCCGGTTTCCTCCCACAGTCCAAAGATGTGCAGGTTAGGTGGATTGGCCATGATAAATTGCCCTTAGTGTCCAAAATTGCCCTTAGTGTTGGGTGGGGTTATGGGGATAGAGTGGAGGTGTTGACCTTGGGTAGGGTGCTCTTTCCAAGAGCCGGTGCAGATTCAATGGGCTGAATGGCCTTCTTCTGCACTGTAAATTCTATGATATGTCAAATTCTATGACACGGAAAGCAGCCGAATCTTGGATGAGCTCGAGCTTATGGAAGGTACAGATGGGAGACTTGTGATGCGACCATCAATTCATTCAGAGACATGAGTTGAAGTAAACTGTGGCTTTAATCGGCTTACAACTGAGCCTGCCTGCGACTATGCTGAACTGAGGGCCGTCTCGCAGGACCGCAGCATTTATAACTTCCTGCTGGGGGTGGAGCCCTGTACATGCTCCTCATCTCCCCCTGTGGGCAGAGCCGCGCAACGGCTCACAGATGGAGCCCACAGGGACACAGTAATGTACAGTGTGAATTTATAGTGGTTACACATTCACCACAACTTGTCAGGAGAGCTTTGAAATAGTTGGAACACAGCACAGCCTGAGGTCTGAACCTTTATGTTTTCCTGGCTAGTTTAGTTCTGCATCAGCATTACATTTACCGACTGACCTCATTCAAAACATCACACTCCATTTATTGACGGGTTTACATTTCTAAAGAGCTGTTGACACATCGTAAGGTGAGTCGCATTCATAAATTGAAACCTGATTGGATATTCACCCTCCATGGCTAACGGAATGAGAGCGTTGCGTTTTCAAAATACCTTCCTCACCTCGGGGAATATTTGACTTGTGAACTCATCAAAAGAATACAATCTCCCAACAGCATCAACTTGGCTGCCTTGTTGGCAGCATTCCTCTGTGAGCAATATAGCCCATAGCTCACAGATTCAAACATTGTGCGAACGAATGAAGCTTTCCAGCAAAAAACCGGGAGAGTTCACCCCCCCCCCCCCCCCCCCCCCCAGTCCCCCCGGGGGCTGTGGGGAGGAGGGCAGACACTGGGAAGGAGCATCAGTTCCCAAGCAGGCGAGGAACAAGTGGCCTCCGGGCTGTCAGACCCGGAAACACTTTGTGAATTAATGAGGTGATCGCTTTGGGCTGGATTCAACGCTTCGCGACGCTGGAGACGCGAGTTGTGATCGGGCGGACAATTGCGGGTAATCCAAACATCGAGGCTTGCGCCTGGCGCCGATTCCGATGGCATGATCCGATTCGGCGCTGGCTGCGATATCGATTGTTTATGCCCCGTGCCGGCAGAGTCATGCAAAACGCACACCTGCGCGGATTTGAAAATCATTAGCAACTTGGACAGCGTATTCTTCGCCCCGGCGTGCTGCGCCTACCCCTGTCAGGTGGAAGTCCCACGGGCATGAATTAATGCAAGTATAGACAAGCGGAGCCCGGGCGCTATGGCTGCGGAGGGCAGCGCGAGGCTAAAAACCCTGAAAAACCCTCAGAATTGTTGTGTTTGCTTGGGGTGGCTGTCTAGGCCGGGGTAGGTAGCGGCGAAGAATTTGGTGGCAAACCCATGGTTCGGGGTGTCCCCCTCGGCATCGGGGTGGCCTGCCTCAGACCATCATTGCTGTCTTTTTGATGCCCCCCTTTGGTGCTGCTCACAGGCTCCTGGCTGTTCACTCTGCTGAGTGCGGCCTGTATCCTTTAGATGCCCAGTGAGCTTCTGGTCATTTGAGAGGCCACCCCTCTGGACACCCTCCTACCGCAGCTGTTTCATCAAAGAGATGGGCATCAGCGGCCCGCTAGGTGTTGCCCCATTGCAGAGGAACCGGGGGAATCAGCAGATCTCACCCCAACCAGAGGACACCTCCACCATGGCCTTTGGAGCCCTCCCTCATTCTCTGTCCCTCTCAGGGCAAAGGCCTCACCAGTAACCCCCCACCCCTCCCAGATCACCAGCTGTCTCCTCCTGGTGAGGCTGACGGCGCTGGCTGCCTCTGCCACCACCTCCAAGGTGGCGTTCAGGATTTGGATTTGATTTATTGTCACGGGTACCGAGGTACAGTGAAAAGTATTGTTCTGCGTACAGTCCAGACAGATAATTTCAGACATGGAAAAAAAACACATACGGCAAACATAAATACACAATGTAAAGACAGAGACATAGGCACTGGGTGACGTATACAGGCGTGTAGTGCTACTCAGTAGAAAAGATGTGTGAAGAGATCAGATCAGTCTGCAAGGGGGTCATTTAGGGGACCGGTAACAGCGGGGAAGAAGCTGGGGCGGGATTCTTCCGTAATCGGCAGGGCGGGCAACTCCAGCGGGACGGAGTGGCGTGAACCACTCTGGCGTTGGACTGCCCCAAAGGGGCGGAATCCTCCTCCCCTTCAGGGGCTAGGCCCGCCCCGGGGTGGTTTGCGCTCCGCCGGCCAGCGGCGAAGGGCCTCCGCCAGCCGGCGTGAGTTGGCGCATGCGTGGGAGCGCCAGCGTGTGCTGGCGTCATCCCCGTGCGTGCACAAGGGGCTTCGTTTCTACACCGGCAATGATGGACTGCTACAATAAACCGGAACAGTCCCACGTCACAGGCCCGCCCATGGGTCGGTGGGCCCCAATCACGGGCCAGGCCACCGTGGGGGCACCTTGATTTACACCAACGGGACCCTTGTTAAACGGGCAGGACTTTGGCCCATCGTGGCCGGGAGAATTCGGGCAGCCCCGGGGCCCATTGAGTCGCGCCGGTCCCCACCATTCTCCCAGGCAGGCGGCGCGACTCACAGCGGGGCGTTTTTTGGAAGGGGGGCGGAGAAGTTGGGGGGGGGGGGGTGGGGGGGGGGGGGGTGGGGGGTGGGTGGGGGGGGCAGGGGTGGGGGGGGGGGCAGGCGGGTGGAAGGTCAGAATGTCCACTGGGCCTAGAATTGCTCTGAATTTGTGCTGGCAGATCCTGGCCAATTTGCATGTCCTGACTACCGGATAGAGCCCCCATGGGAACACTATTCAGTTCCAATAGCAACACGAAATCTCCCAAACAGAGAATCCTGTCCTTCATTTCAGTCTTGGATTCATCCCCCTTTTAAAAAAAATTAAATTACGGGATGTGGCTAGGTCATCTGTTACGGCTCCCTGGGCTAGTGCGTGGTCAATTCCAGCCCCCTGGGCTAGTGCGTGGTCAATTCCAGCCCCCTGGGCTAGTGCGTGGTCAATTCCAGCCCCACTTGACCCATATTCCATTACACCCCTGACATGTGCCTTGTAGATTGGTGGACAGACTTTGGGGTGTCAGGAGGTGAGTTACTCACCACAGAATTCCTAGTCTTTGACCTTCTCTTGTAGCCACAGTATTAATAAGGCGAGTCCAGTTCAGTTTCTGGTCAATGCTAACCCCCAGGATGTTGACAGTGGGGGATTCCACGATGGTAATGCCATTGAATGGCAAGGCAAGGGGCAATGGTTAGATCCTCTCTTGTTTGGCATCGTCACTGCCTGGCACTTGTGTGGCACTAATGTTACTTGCCACTTGTCACCCCTGCAGTTTCCACCCCTTATGAACATAATGACTGTGTCTGAGGAACAGACCCTATGTAAGGGTACAACGCGCAAGACATCGACCCATGTGCTGGGGTGACATTCGCATTCCAGATGTGGGAATACGGGGCGGAATTCTCCGACCCCCCCCCCCCCCGCAGGGTCGGGGAATCGCCCGGGGCCGGCGTAATTCCCGCCCCCGCCATGGCCGGAATTCTCCGCCACCCGGGAATTGGCGGGAGCAGGAATCATGCCCCGCCAGTTGGCGGGCCCCCCGCGCCGATCGCCGTGCCCCCCGTGGTGATTCTCCGGCCCGCGATGGGCCAAAGTCCCGCCGCTGACAGGCCAATCCCGCCGACGTGGTTTAAACCACCTCTGGTGCCGGTGGGATTGGCGGCGCGAGCGGGCCCCCGGGATCCTGGGAGGGGCGATCGGACCCCGGGGGTGCCCCCACGGTGGCCTGGCCGCAATCGGGGCCCACCGATCGGCGGGCGGGCCAGTGCCGTGGGGGCACACTTTTTCTTCCGCCGCCGCCAAGGCCTCCACTATGGCGGAGGCGGAAGAGACCCCCCCTACTGCGCATGTGCCGGTGGTGACGTCAGCGGCCGCTGACGCACCGGCGCATGCGCGGACCGGCGAAGGCCTTTCGGCCAGCTCCGACGCCGGGCAGCATAGCGCCAAAAGCCGTTGGCGCCGGTTTTGGAGCCAGCCGGCGGAGCGGAAGCCACTGGTTGGCACCACTACGCTACGCCGCGATTCCCGGCCCAGGTCCCAGATGTTGGGTGTTGTTGGGCAGCATCAACCTGTGGTGGAGAGCAATTCCAGGTGTTTGGGAACTGTTCCAGATGTTGGACAGCAGTTCCCTCCTTACTCAATTCGTCATCTTGCACAATGCAGATGGTGAAAGTGAGTTGCTTGAATCGCCCCATTTGGCACCAATCCTGCCCATCAGTGTCTGCAGCAGTGGCGTGGAACCTGCGGCCCAGTGGCCACATGCGGCCTACCTGGGTTCTGAGTGTGGACCAAGATTCATTTTGTTGCTCATTGCCCACACTCGAAGTTGCCACATTCCACTGATTCCCACCAGTAATTTATTTCACTGCGCAGTATTTTCCATATTAAATGTTTTCAATCTTATTCATGGGGTCACGGTCAGTGAGCAATCCCGATTTCAATCTTGCGGCCCACTCACTAGCCTAAGCTGCCTATCACCGGCCTACACATATACGCACCCGTCTCACTTTTCCTAATGCTGGGATTCTGAGGTTGGGAGCCACCCTTCTCCTGCCCCCTCGCTCCAGAGAGTTTAACAGCAACAGAGGCAATGGATTGAACCTTTTGCCCTGTTGTGCCGTGAGTGCCCACTTGTTCCACACCAGAGAGACTATCGACTCTCGATCCATGGAAGGAGCTTCACCCCTTGATGTCATAATGACCCTCTTCACCCCTATTACTGGATGAAGACTTGAGCCCCAAGCGTCACAACGTTTTCTGAAAAGCCGTGTGATTTCGACTGAACAGATCATTCACAACTCGGGGTTCTCATCCTCTTGCTCAAAAGTAATGGCCTAGAAATTGGTGCACTGATTCGAGAGTGGGCCCCAGGGCCCATCCTGTATTGGGCATCATTTAAACTGGCAGCTCACTGGCCATTTGACATTGGGTAAATTCGAAAGTTATCCATGGAAATATTTCAGTGAGCAAGCGGTCATTTGATAGATCAAGCTCCCCGGAGGGAGGCTCCCGAGACAGTTGGTTTAGATTCATTCCATTGTAAATTTGATTGGCACTGGATGTAACTTGTGGTTAAAATTCTGCAATCTATTGCGTTAATTTTTAAAAAGTGCCATGCCAGAAGCCTGCTCTCTTCCAAAACCTCGTTCCCCACCCCCACCCGGCAACCACTAACACACGCAGACACACACACATCCACTCCAGATTGAATTTACCATCAGGAGAATCTCAAATTGCCCCTGTCTGCGGGACACTCAAAATAATGAAGCTTTTTAAAAGATGGAATAACATTGATGGCCAGCTAAATAAAATATTTTTATTTAGTTTACTAAAACTGACCAATGTAACTATTAAATGTTCCTGCCGTTATTTTCAGTAACTCCTGGGTGTGGACTAGACACCGAGTAAAATGCTTACATTTGTGATGTGCGCATTTTTAAGCTGCGCCTCTGGAATTGTCCCAATTTAACACTCTTTAATTTCGTCAAGGAATATTTATTAAAGGGAAATTTCAAAAAAAAAAATGTTTTCACTCAAAAGTGTTGCCTGATTTCGCAAAATTTTGATGATCACAGCTACCTCGAAAGGGTAGTGGGGCCGGAGGAGATTAAAGAGAGGGGGGAGGGTCAAGGATAGGGAGGGATTCGAAAACCAGGCGTGAGAATTTTAAAATCACGAGACTGCTTGACCGGGGAGCCAGGGTGGGTCAGCGGGCACAGGGGAATCCGACTGAATTCTGGAGTTAAGACATGGACGGCAGAGCTTTGGATAACCTCAGTTTACAGGGGTGGAATGTGAAAGGCTGGACTATTACAAGAATAATAATAATAACCTTTTATTGTCACAAGGGTGTGGTTACTATGAAAAGCCTCTAGTCGCCACATTCCGGCGCCTGTTCGGGTAAGCTGGTATGGGAATTGAACCCGTGTTGCTGGCCTCGTTCCGCATCATAAACCAGCTGTCAAGCCCACTGAGCTGAACCAGCCCTTTTTAGTCCATAGTCAAACATTCAAAATAGTTTGCGCATGAAACGTGGGTGTTGCTGGCACCAAGAGAAACTAAATTTAGAGTACCCAATTCATTTTTTATTCCAATTAAGGGACAATTTAGCCTGGCCAGTCCACCTACCCTGCACATCTTTGGGTTGTGGGGCTGAGACCACGCAGGCATGGGGAGAATGTGCAAACTCCACACGGACAGCCACCTGGGATCGAACCTGGGCCCTCGGCACCGTGAGGCAGCAGTGCTAACCACTGCGCCACCGTGCATGGCTTTATTGCCCATCCCAGAGGGCAATTAAGAGTCAACCATGTTGCTGTGGGTCTGGATTCGCGTGTAGGCCAGACCAGGCAAGGACGGCAGATTTCCTTCCCTAAAGGACATCAGTGAAACAGATGGGCTTTTACGACAATCAACATCATGGTTGTCATTGGACATGTCATTCCGGATTTTTACTGAATTCAAATTTCATCATCTGCCGTGGTGAGATTTGTGCACCCAAACCATTACCCTGGGTCTCTGGATCACTAGTCCAGCGACAATACTACGCAATATCTTCTCCAAAAATGCAAAGTTGGGCACTGTTGTGTAGGGGGTGCCAGAGGTCTCAGTAACGGCTCTTAATACCTTTAGTTAACAACCAATCTGTCATTCTCAGAGTTAAAATGAACATTTGCCTAGTATCAGCTGCAGAAGAAGCTATTACCACCCTTTGCATTTAGAACTGTATCCCAATTTTATTCCTGAAAAGCCTGACTCTAGTTTTCATTCCATTTTAACGCACAAGTCTCTCGTCTAAAGTTTTCTTTTCCCATTCAGGTGCATGATCCAAACATCTAAGGAAAGAGGAATGACATTTTATGGAATAACATTCCTGCTTTTTTTTTTTTTCCAAATCGCTGCCTTTTTCCAATGTCTCCCGTGGATTAAAATGAGACGCAATAACATTTTTCATTCGCCTCAGGATTTGAAAGGCTCCCAACATTCTGTGGAAATAAACTGCTTGAGGGGAGAACAAGTAAGTTCTTGATCAGAGCAAAGCGTTTGGAGCGTCCACTATTCAATATTTCAAATTCAATTCTTCAGGAACTGTTTGTGTTTCAATCCGGGTTGGCGAGCAGCAAAGCAGAGGGGGTTTGTTACCCTTGTTTGCCCTCATAGTGCAAACTGTGCACCTTTTAAAGGCCATGGTTTGAGAAAGGATTCCTTTTCCCCTTTCATCGACAGAATGTTGGTATCACTGGCAAGATAAGCATTTTTTTTTCATAGAATTTATAGTGCAGAAGGAGGCCATTTGGCCCATCGAGTCTGCACCGGCTCCTGGAAAGAGCACCCTACCCAAGGTCAACCCCTCCACCCTATCCCCATAACCCAGTAACCCCACCCAACACTAAGGGCAATTTTGGACACTAAGGACAATTTCTCATGGCCAATCCACCTAACCTGCACATCTTTGGACTGTGGGAGGAAACCGGAGCACCCGGGGAATACCCACGCACACACGGGGAGGATGTGCAGACTCCGCACAGATAGTGACCCAAGCCGGAATCGAACCTGGGACCCTGGAGCTGTGAAGCGATTGCGCTATCCACAATGCTACCATGCTGCCCCTTTATTGCCCATTCCCTGTTCCTCTTGAGGGGGCGGTGGTGAACTCTTCCCTCTCTAAACAGACTGAGTGGTTTGCTACAGGCCACTTCAGAGGGCAGCTATGAGCCAACCACATTGCCTTGGCAGTGGAGTCTCTAGGACCAGCCCAGCTGAGGACACATTAATGAACCAGGTGGATTTTTATGACAATCATGACTGGCGTTAGCTTTGTTCGTTTCTTTAAATTCTAGGCTTATTGAATCAGCTGGATTTAAATTTCCCGGCTTCATTGTGGAATTATGAACTTGAGGCTCCAGGTTATGAGACTGGGCCTCTGATTGTGAGTCCCTTTAAGGGGGGTGGGGGGGGGGGGGTGGGGGGGGGGCGGGGAGGAAAGGAGAGAGAGATGGTGCTTGGTGGTAATGTCACGAAACTAGTACTCGAGAGAGCCAGGCTAATGCTCTGAGGACGTTGGTTCAATTCCTGACATCGCGTGTGGTGAAATTTAAATTCAGTTAATAAAACCTGGAATTGAAAGCCGTAATTGTGACCATAAAACTACCGTTGATTGTTGTGTAGGGAAGGAAATCTGCCGCCCTGACCTGGTCTGGCCTACGTGTGACTCCAGACCCACAGCAATGCGGTTGGCTCTTAAACTGCCCCTCTGAAATGGTCGAGCGAGCCATTCAGCTCGAGGGCAATTAGGGCTGGGCAGTGACGCCCACATTCCGTGAAAGAATAAGCAGGAATTTAAGCTGTGCTGCTGAACCCGCGTCCCTCACTGACTGCATCTGGAGTCGAGATGTGAAATAGGCGCGATGCGCTTTTTACAAATCGGAGTTAGTCTTGGAGCAACTGAAGCAAAACGCCGATGTGGGGCTGGTTTAGCACAGTGGGCTAAACAGCTGGCTTGCAATGCAGAACAAGGCCAGCAGCGCGGGTTCGATTCCCGTACCGGCCTCCCCGAACAGGCACCGGAATGTGGTGACTCGGGGGCTTTTCACAGTAACTTAATTGAAGCCTACTCGTGACAATAAGCGATTATTATTATTGTGAATCGGGGCGTGCTGGCCTGAAAAGATGCCAAAAAGGGATGATCCCAAAGCTGGGAGGGTACACTCACCAGGAAAGGGTGAACAGACGGGTCACGGGACCCTGTCTGTAAAGAAATGAAAACTGCGGATGGCCTGATTGAGAACATTTCTGATGGCTTTTGAGAGGGTGGATTTTTCCACTTGAGACCAAGATTAAGGGTCATAAATATAGAATTCAATCGGAGCTTACGGAGAAACCCCTTTTGTTCCGAAAATGAATCTCATGACCACAGGGTGTAGTCGAGGAGGCTAGTACAGACACATTTAAGGGGAAGTTGGATAAACATCTGAAAGTATTTTTAGTCCTTGCAAGATAGTTGAGAGTTATTACTATCTAATCAGTCAAGATCAACCGTAATCAAAATGGTGAGATGTTAAGTTTGATTAGAGTTTAAGATGGAAGGTAGCAAAAAACATGCGACCGTGATCATTAGGAACTGTTCCATATTGGGCAGGGTGGGCAAACACAAATAGCTCCTTCTTTCTTTTTCCACTTCTCTTCCTGGTGCCCAAGTCTTCTTTTCTTCTGTCATCCCTTCGGAATGTTTGACCAGAGCCTTCGTTCTCCGCCACCTGTGGTGATATGCATCACTGTAGATACACAAGGGGTTAATGTAAGTACACGGAGACTAGCTAGACCAGGGGTGGGCAAACTACGGCCCGCGGGCCGCATGCGGCCCGCCAAAGGTCTTTATGCGGCCCACCAAGATCAAGTCATTAAAAAAAGGTAGGGTGATCATTGCTCGGCACAACATCGAGGGCCGAAGGGCCTGTTCTGTGCTGTACTGTTCTATGTTCTATATGAGGCGCCCAGAATCATAACCGGGTGAAGCGCCATTTTTGAAAAGTAGAGAAAAAGAGGGCTAAAGGCAGGATGCCGCCGGGGGAAGCGCTGAGGTATATGCCGCACGCTAATTGGTTACAACCGGGACTATTAATTAATATACTATGCGGCCCTTTAAAATTGTGAATTTCAGAATGTGGCCCTTGCACGGAAAAGTTTGCCCACCCCTGAGCTAGACACTAGAGGGAGCACCAGAGACAAGACACACAGACACAACCAATAGGTCAGTAAGATAGGACACGACCAATGGGCATTCACGATACACACAGAGGTGACACTACCACAGGGGGGCATTACACCAACCCATATATAAAGGACACAGCACACATGATCTTCCGCTTTCCAGTGGAGAAGCTCCGTGAGTACAGACACAGGGTTGATTCAACATCACACCCACCACCTGGATTGTAGCAGACTGGTTCGTCAGTCTGAGTTGCTACAGAAGGATTAACACTACTGGCGAATCCGAGTAGGAGAATTGTAAATAGTTCAATAAACATGTTGGAAGTTATCTCCACGTCTGAACCTTCCTTTGCCAGAGTGAACATCAAGGAAGCAGCTTATGCTACGCCAAGAGCGGCACGGTAGCATGGTGGTTAGCGTCAATGCTTCACAGCTCCAGGGTCCCAGGTTCGGTTCCCGGCTGGGTCACTGTCTGTGCGGAGTCCTCCCCGTGTGTGCGTGGGTTTCCTCCGGGTGCTCCGGTTTCCTCCCACAGTCCAAAGATATGCGGGTTAGGTGGATTGGCCATACTAAATTGCCCGCAGTGTCCTAAAAAAAAAAGTAAGGTTAAGGGGGGGGGGGTTTTGGGTTACGGGTATAGGGTGGATACGTGGGTTTGAGAAGGGTGATCATTGCTCGGCACAACATCGAGGGCCGAAGGGCCTGTTCTGTGCTGTACTGTTCTATAAGACATTACCTAACAGCACTGAGCCCTTCCAAAGTCTCTGGCCGCATGATAAAAGCAAAATGCCCCGGATACTGGAACCCCTGATATTGCTGGTGATACTCGGCAAGTCTGGCAGCACCTGGAGAGAGAGAGAGAGAAACCGAGCTCGCTGTTTCGAGTCTCTACGACTCTTCAGAAACTGTCTACTTCAGCCTGATTATACACATTAAGCAAAGAGACTTCATTATCCTCAATCTCTTTCATAGCGCAAACTATACAGAGAAGCCTCTTGGAGCCCACGGTTAGTTTGAGAAAAATAATCTTTTTTTCCTATATCGGCAGGGTGTGGTCATCACGAGGCAGTGATTTAATTGCTACAATGAGGACGAAAGGAATAGAACTATATGCTGATAGGCTGAGAGGAAATGGGGGTGGGAGGAGGCTCTTGTGTAGACATAAACATCAGCATGGACCAAAGGGGCCAAGTGGCCTCTTTCTTGTGTGAACGTTTCAGGTGGTGATGGATGGACTGCCGATCAAGTGGGCTGATCTGGTTTGGGTGGTATTGAAATGTCCAAAAGGTCTCCACAATACCTCTGACCACAGCAACTATTCCCTGTGACAGAAATATTGGGCGACCAGACTGCACAGGTTTAGGATGGTTGACAAAAGAACCAGAGGCATCTTGAAGGGTATCTGTTTTTACGAGTGGTTAGTGTTTGCCTGACAGAATGGTGGAAGAAAACACCATAGTAGCTGGTAAACGGGAGTTCGATTAACTTCTTTACATCGGTTGTAGAGAACGAGCAGTGGAGTGGGGCAGTTTGAATAGCTCTTGGAAACAGCTGGCACAAATATGATGGGCCGAATGGACTCTTGCGTCACAGGGATGTGGTGCCATTCTATTATTGACAAGTGATGGGGCGGCACGGTAGCAGAGTGGTTAGCACTGTTGCTTCACAGCGCCAGGGTTCCAGATTCGTTCCCGGCTTGGGTCACTCTCTGTGCGGAGTCTGCACGTTCTCCCCGTGTCTGCGTGGGTTTCCTCCGGGTGCTCCGGTTTCCTCCCACAAGTCCCGAAAGCCGTGCTGTTAGGTGGATTGGACATTCTGAATTCTCCCTCTGTGTACCCGAACAGGCGCCGGAATGTGGCAACTAGGGGATTTTTCAGAGTAACTTCATTGCAGTGTTAATGTAAGCCTACTTGTGACACGAGTAAAGATTATTATTATAAAGATTTGTTGCTGGTTCTGTGTTGTAATAAGGCACTGTATGAAATCGTTCCTTTACTCCCGCTTCACTAATGGATTATTTTTGTCTCTTCTCCAGGTACCAGATACATACGGGTCTCCAGCACTCCATCATTCGTCCAAGGCAACCCAACTGCTTGCCGCTTGATCAGGTAACTCTGCCCCAGAAGTTGCAAGAAGCCGGTTACTCCACACACATGATCGGAAAATGGCACCTGGGGTTCTACAAGAAGGAGTGCCTGCCCACCAGGAGAGGCTTCGACACATTCTTTGGCACGCTGACTGGTAGCACGGACTACTATACCTACGACAACTGCGACGGCCCGGGGGTCTGCGGCTTTGACCTACACGATGGAGAGAACGTGGCTTGGGAGTACAGCGGGAAATATTCCACCTCCCTCTACGCCCAGAAGGTGACCAAGGTCCTGGCCTCGCACAGTCCCAAGGAGCCTCTGTTCATCTACGTGGCCTTCCAGGCTGTACACACCCCCCTGCAGTCTCCGAAGGAATACATCTATCAGTACAGGTCCTTCGAGAACGTGGCTCGGAGGAAGTACGCGGCCATGGTCACCTGCATGGATGAAGCCATCAAGAACATCACCTTAGCCCTCAAAAAATATGGCTATTACAACAACAGCATCCTAATCTTCTCCACTGATAACGGGGGACAGCCTTTCTGGGGGGGTAACAACTGGCCTCTCCGGGGCCGCAAGGGCACCTACTGGGAAGGTGGCATCAGAGGCATTGGCTTCGTCCACAGCCCTCTGATTAAAAAGAAAAGACGGGTGAGCAAATCACTTGTGCACATCACCGACTGGTACCCCACCCTGGTGTCACTGGCACGGGGTAACATCACGGAGAGCCCCCCGCTTGATGGGTACAATCTCTGGTCGACTATCAGCGAAGGCAAGAAGTCGCCGCGGACCGAGATCCTGCACAACATTGACCCCTTACACAGCCACGCCAAGTTCGGCACGTGGGAGGAGGGGTACAGTCTCTGGAACACTGCCATCCAAGCTGCCATCAGGGTGGGCGATTGGAAACTACTGACCGGGGACCCAGGGTACAGCGACTGGGTCCCGCTGCAGATGCTGCCCACGCTCCCCGGGAGCTGGTGGAACCTGGAGAGGCAGAGGGCAGGCCACCGGAGGTCGCTGTGGCTGTACAACATCACGGCGGACCCATACGAACGCGAGGAGGTCTCCAGCAAGCACCCCAAGGTGGTCAAGAGGCTGCTGGCCAGGCTGGCCTATTACGACAGCACCTCCATCCCGGTGCGGTACCCAGCCGAAGACCCCCGAGCTAACCCGGAGCTGAACGGGGGGGCCTGGGGACCCTGGGCAAGTGAGGACGATGAGGACCAAGGGGAGAGGGGGACAGTGAAACACAAGAGCAAGAAAAAGTCTTGCAAGGTCTGCAAGCTGAAATCGTTCTTTAAGAAACTGAACACGAGGATAATGTCCAACAGGATATAGTGAATGACGAGAAATAACAGAAAACAGGTCACTCATTGAGTCAACTGAAAGAGTTACGAACTGTGTAAGATAGACATTAAACTCACCGTTCTGGGGTTGTAAATAAAAGGTTGGGTTTCTCGTGACTCACTTCAGTTGGTGACCACCACGGCTCACTCTGCTCTTGACTGATCTGCTCTTGCCGAATCTGGACTCTCCGACGCTGCTCCCTCCCCACTGCTCTCTCTCTCTCTCAGGCCCAGTACGAGGGCCAAACGGGTTGGTTTATCCAAACATGTTGCATAGTTTAAGTTTGTGCTCCCTGGTGTTCCGAAGGTGGATGACCCAGTGGGGGGGGGGGGGGGGGGGGGGGGGGGGGCGGTGCTGAGACAGATGGATTTTTGTTGGGTAAGGGCATTAATAATTTTGGAAAAAAGGTCGGTAAATAGAGCTAGAATATAGATGGACCATGATCTAACTGAATGGTGGAATAGGCTCGAGGGGCTGAATGGCCTCATCCAGTTCCTCTTTTTGGTCGGGAATTCTTTTCCTCTTTCTCTGCCTCCCAGTCTCTCTTGGATCATCCAAGGGGAGCCAGGCTGTGCCCTGGGTTCAGTTGGAATTTTCACTCCAGGACCACCTCCAAGAGGCGAAAAGTCTCTTCTGTCCCGTGGGCGAGCTGATGAGCCAAGCTTATCGATATCTGAAATGGAAACAGAAAAATGCTGGAAATGCTCCAGCATCTGTGGGGAGAGAAAGCGAGTTCATGTCTTAGATTTCCTGACCCTCGATTGGGTGTGCAGAGTTGCAAGGTTTCCCAGTCCAGCGAACCCAACCTTTAAGGATTGATTTTTATTTGGGGAGGTGTGGGGGGTGGGGGTGAGGAGGTCGGGGGGGGGGGGGGGGGGGGGGGTGGCGGACGTGGCTGGGTCATGGTGGGCCCAAACTGGGAATGGGGCAAATGACCCTGAAAGACGTATGGAGGCTGTTAGTTGGAGGCCTGGGTAGAAGGTCTGCACCCATGCATCCGTGCATGTTTAAATAAAGAAAAGAACATACTAAAACCAAAAATAGCCATCACCCCATAACCCCTGCACACTATCTGTGCCAACCTATGCCATCTAATCATCCCTATGGTCCCTTATATTCCCAATTCACCTTGGTGCTAACTCATACCATCCATGCCCTCCACCCACCACCTGTTGCCTTTACCCCCTCCAACTCAGCTGTTGCCCTTACACCCTCCATCCCAACTGGCTTCGTGTCTTTAGCCATTCCTTGACAGCTTTGACACTTCCTTGACAGCTGGACAGTCCTTTGACAGCCAGATAGTTCCAATGAGTTTGTGTTTAAATCAAATTAAGTTCCAACTATTCCAAAGAGTGCTTTTCCTCTTCCAAAGGGTTTCCTCTCCAAAAGTTGTCTTGGGACCCTATCCAAAGGGATGCCCTAGTTATCCAAATGAATACATATGAACATACAAATTAGGAGCAAGAGTAGGCCACTCGCCCCTCGAGCCTGCTCTGCCATTCAATAAGATCATGGCTGACCTGATTTGGGCCTGAACTCCACATTTCATATAACCTGATAGCCTTTGACTCCCTTGTTAATCAAGAACCTTTTAACCTCTGCTTTAAAAACTTCATTTACCCTGCCTTCACCACTCCCTAGGGATGAGATTAACAACCTTCCAAGAGAATAAATTTCTCCTCATCTCCATCTTCGTCATAGGGGATTCTATAGTCGGGGCACAGATAGGCGCTCAGTGGACGTGAAAGAGACTCCAGGATGGTATGTTGCCTCCCTGGTGCCAGGGTCCAGGATGTCTCCGAATGGGTAGCGGGCATCCTGAAGGGGGAAGGCAAACAGGCAGAGATTGTTGTACATATTGGTACTAATGACATGGACAGGAAGGGGCATGAGGTCCTGCAGCAGGAGTTCAGGGAGCTAGGCAGAAAGTTAAAAGACAGGACCTCTAGGGTTGCAATCTCAGGATTACCCCCTGTGCCACGTGCCAGTGAGGCTATAGGAAGATAGAGCAGCTAAACACGTGGCTAAACAGCTGGTGTAGGAGGGAGGGTTTCCGTTATATGGACCACTGGGAGCTCTTCCGGGGCAGGTGTGACCTGTATAAGAAGGACGGGTTGCATCTAAACTGGAGAGGCATAAATATCCTGGCCGCGAAGTTTGCTTGTGTCACACGGGAGGGTTTAAACTAATACGGCGGGGGGTGGGTACCGAAGCAATAGGTCAGAAGGTGAGAAAATTGAGGGAGAACTAGGGAATAGCGCCAGTATGACTCTGAGGGAGAGCAGACAGCGAGATGTTGCTGAAAACAGTGGGAGTGGTGGCTGAAGTGCATATATTTTAATGCAAGAAGTATTACGGGTAAGGCAGATGAACTTGGAGCTTGGGTTAGTACTTGGAACTATGATGTTGTTGCCATTACAGAGACCTGATTGAGGGAAGGACAGGATTGGCAGCTAAATGTTCCAGGATTTAGATGTTCCAGACGGGATAGAGGGGGATGTAAAAGGAATGGAGGGATGGCGCTACTGGTTGGGGAGAATATCACAGCTGTACGACGGGAGGACACCTCAGAGGGCAGTGAGGCTATATGGGTAGAGATCAGGAATAAGAAGGGTGAAGTCACAATGTTGGGGGTTTACAACAGGCCACCCAACAACCAGCAGGAGATAGAGAAGCAGATAGGTAGACAGATTTTGGGAAGGAGTAAAAGCAACAGGGTTGTTGTGACTTTAACTTCCCCAATATTGACTGGGACTCACTTAGTGCTAGGGGCTTGGATAGGGCAGAGTTTGTAAGGAGCATCCAGGAGGGCTTTTTAAAACAATATGTAGATAGTCCAACTAGGGAAGGGGCTATACTGGACCTGGTATTGGGGAATGAGTCTGGCCAGGTGATAGAAGTTTTGGTCGGGGAGCATTTGAGGAACAATGACCACAATTCAGTAAGTTTTTTAAAGTGCTGGTGGACAAGGATAAGAGTGGTCCTCGGGTGAATGTGCTAAATTGGGGGAAGGCTAATTATAACAATATTAGGCAGGAACTGAAGAACCTAGATTGGGAGCGGATGTTTGAGGGTAAATCAACATCTGACATGTGGGAGGCTTTCAAATGTCAGTTGAAAGGAATTCAGGACCGGCATGTTCCTGCACGGAAGAAGGATAAATACAGCAAATTTCAGGAACCTTGGATAACGAGAGATATTGTAGGCCTCGTCAAAAAGAAAAGGAGGCATTTGTCAGGGCTAGAAGGCTGGGAACAGACAAAGCCTGTGTGGAATATAAGGAAAGTCAGAAGGAACTTAAGCAAGGAGTCAGGAGGGCTAGAAGGGGTCACAAAAAGTGGCAAATAGGGTTAAGGAAAATCCCAAGGCTTTTTACATGTACATAAAAAGCAAGAGGGTAGCCAGGGAAAGGGTGAGCCCACTGAAGGAGAGACAAGGGAATCTATGTGTGGAGCCAGAGGAAATGGACGAGGTACTAAATGAATACTTTGCATCAATATTCACCAAAGAGAAGGAATTGGTGGATGTTGAGTCTGGAGAAGGGTGTGTAGATAGCCTGGGTCACATTGAGATCCAAAAAGACGAGGTGTTGGGCGTCTTGAAAAATATTAAGGTGGATAAGTCCCCAGGGCCGGATGGGATCTACCCCAGAATACTGAAGGAGGCAAGAGAGGAAATTGCTGAGGCCTTGACAGAAATCTTTGGATACTCGCTGTCTTCAGGTGATGTCCCGGAGGACTGGAGAATAGCTGGAGGACTGGAGAATAGCCAATGTTGTTCCTTTTGTTTAAGAAGGGTGGCAAGAATAATCCAGGGAACTACAGGTCAGTGAGCCTTACGTCAATGGTAGGGAAATTACTGGAGAGAATTCTTCGAGACAGGATCTACTCCCATTTGGAAGCAAGTGGACGTATTAGCGAGAGGCAGCACAGTTTTGTGAAGGGGAGGTCGTGTCTCACAAACTTGACAGGGTTTTTCGAGGAGCTCACAAAGATGATTGATGCAGGTAGGGCAGTGGATGTTGTCTATATGGACTTCAGTAAAGCCTTTGACAAGGTCCCTCATGGCAGACTGGTACAAAAGGTGAAGTCACACGGGATCAGGGGTGAACTGCCAAGATGGATACAGAACTGGATAGGTCATAGAAGGCAGAGAGTAGCAATGGAAGGGTGCTTTTCTGATTGGAGGGCTGTTACTAGCGGTGTTCCGCAGGGATCAGTGCTGGAACCTTTGGTGTTCGTAGTATATATAAATGATTTGGAGGAAAATGTAACTGGTCTGATTAATAAGTTTGCAGACGACACAAAGGTTGGTGGAATTGCGGATAGCGATGAGGACTGTTGGAGGATACAGAAGGATTTAGATCGTTTGGAGACTTGGGCGGAGAGATGGCAGATGGAGTTTAGTCCAGACAAATGTGAGGTAATGCATTTTGGAAGGTCCAATGCAGGTAGGGAATATACAGTGAATGGTTGAACCTTCAAGAGTATTGACAGTCAGAGAGATGTAGGTGTACAGGTCCACAGGTCACTGAAAAGGGCAACACAGGTGGAGAAGGTAGTCAAGAAGGCATACGGCATGCTTGCCTTCATTGGCCGGGGCATTGAGTATAAAAATTGGCAAGTCATGTTGCAGCTGTATAGAACCTTAGTGAGGCCACACTTGGAGTATAGTGTTCAATTCTGGTCGCCACACTACCAAAAGGATGTGGAAGCTTTAGAGAGGGTGCAGAAGAGATTTACCAAGATGTTGCCTGGTATGGGGAGCATTAGCTATGAGGAGAGGTTGAATAAACTCGGTTTGTTCTCACTGGAACGAAGGAGGTTGAGGGGTGACGTGATAGAGGTCTACAAAATTCTGAGGGGCATAGACAGAGTGGATAGTCAGGAGCATTTTTACAGGGTAGAGGGGTCAATTACTAGGGGGCGTAGGTTTAAGGTGCGAGGGGCAAGGTTTAGAGGAGATGTACGAGGCAAGTTTTTTACACAGAGGGTAGTGGGTGCCTGGAACTCGCTGCCGGAGGAGGTGGTGGAAGCAGGGACGATAGTGACATTTAAGGGGCATCTTGACAAATACATGAATCGGATGGGAATAGAGGGATACGGACCCAGGAAGTGTGGAAGATTTTAGTTTTGACGGGCAGCACAGCACAGGCATGGAGGGCCGAAGGGCCTGTTCCTGTGCTGTACTTTTCTTTGTTCTTTAAATGGGATACCTTCTATTTTTAAACTTTGTCCCCGAGGTCTAGTCTCCCACAAGGTGAAACATCCTCTCATTCTGCACTCTGCCAAGACCCCTCAGGATCTTAAATGTTTCAATAGGAGCACCACTCATTCTGCTAAATCCCAATAGATACAGGCTCAGCCTGTCCAACTATTCCCCATTAGAAAACCCCTTCATTGCAGGTCGAGTGAACCTTCTCTGAACTGCTTCTATTCTAATGTATTTTTGGCCTTTATCAACTACGGAGACCAAAACTGTAGACAGTGCTCCAGATGTGGTATCACCAATGTCGTGTACAACTGTGACAAAACATCCCTACGTTTATATTCCATTGTCCTGAAGAGTACTGAAATCTCTTTCCATTTAAATACTGGACGGGATTCTCTGATCCTGAAGCTAAGTGCTGACGCTGTCATAAACGCACGGCACTGGAGCAACCCACACTGCTCCAGCTGTGATCCCCAGCATCAAACGGGCGCCGCGGGTCTGCGCACGTGCAGTGGGAATGGCTCCAATGTGCACACGCGCAGTGGGAATGGCTCCAATGTGCACACGCGCAGTGGGAATGGCTCCAATGTGCACACGCGCAGTGGGACTGGCGACAATGCGCGCATGCGCAGTGGCTCCCTTCTCCGCACCGGCCCCGACGCGACATGGCGTAGGGCTACAGGGGCTGGTGTGGAACAAAAGAGGCCCCCAGCCCGAGAGGCTGGCCCGCTGATTGGTGCCCCCCCCCCCCACCCCCGCCCGGCCAGGCCGCCCCAGGATGGATCCACACCGAGGGCCCGCCGGGTAAGAGCAGGTGTGAACGGCGCCAGCAGGACTCGGGGTTTTTTAGCGTGGTCCTGGGCGTAGAATCACCGGGGGGGGGGGGGGGGGGGGTGCCGCATAGAGGTCGGGGCCAATGGTGCTGATTCTCCGCTCTCCGGAGAACCGGTGTGGGGGCAGCATCGCGCGATTCGCGCCCGTCCCGGTGATTCTCCGGCCCAGTCTGGGGCTGAGAGAATCCCGCCCACTGTGCTGCATCTCCATTGTTCCTGCTAAAGTGGAGAAGCTCACAGTTCTCCACATTATACCCCACCTGCCTAACTTTTTTAGACCCCTGGGACGAAATCCTCTGTCCTTGTCTGCAGCTGGGATTTTCCGTTGTCACTGAGAGTGAATGGAGTTTTGGCTGGAACGGCACGTTTTCCGTTCTCGCCCACAATGGGTCCTGCCATGGATGAGATCGGAGAAACCCACCTCTTATGTCCTCTTCACAATATACTTTCTTACCTATTTTTGTGTTATTAGCAATTTAGCATCTATACGTTCAGTTCCTTCATCCAAGTCTTTCATATGAAATGCAAATAATTGAGGCCCCAGCAATGGTCCCTGGGGCACTTTGATCATTGCATCCTGACAACACAAAATAATTCATTTATTCTAGCTCTGTTTCCTGTTAGCTAGCCAATCTTTCATCCATGCTGCCACTGAGCTTTTATTTTGTGTAATAAGGTGATGTGGCGCCTTACCAAATGCCCTTTGAACATCCAAGTAGACCACATCTACAGGTTCCCCTTTATCCACATTGCTTGTTACTTCCTCAAATAACCCCCATAATTTAGTAAAAATGGCGGAATTTTCCGGAGAATCCCGGCCAAGATCAATGGACTTGTCCGCGTCTTGCCCGTGGCGTTCTTGCGGCGGGCGGGGCGAAAGAATCCAGCCCAATGATTTCCCTTTCACAAAACTTTGTTGACTCTGTCTGATCGTGATGAGGTTTTCTAAGTGCTCCCGATATTCTCCTTAATAGACTCCCAACAATTACCTTGTTTTCACCTCTTGATTCCCAATTATTTCTGGGATGTTGTATGTATCCTCTCGAGTGAAAACAGGTGCAGAATATCTGTTCAGTTTGTCTGCCATTTCCGTGTTGTCCATTATTAATTCTCCACTCTCACTCACTCTCTGGAGGAACTACGCTCACTATACTAATACTTCTCCTTTTTAAATACCTCCAGCAACCCGTACTGTCTGTTTTTAGCGACCTACCTTTCTCTGATAATTTCCCCCAACCTTATTAATATTTTAGTCATTCTTTGCAGTTCTTTATATTCTGTGCAATCTCCTAACCTGCCAATCATCCTTGCAAAATTATATCCTTTTTCTTTCATTTTGAGACTATTTTTAGTTTCTTTAGTTAACCCTGAGCGTCTTTCTTTCCGTTGAATCTGAGTGTTCTGAAATATCTCCTCAAATTTCTGCCGTTGTATCTCTACTGACCCTGAACTTAATTTCCCAGTTCACTTTAGTCACTTGGGTTTATAATCTGTCCGTTCCTGTCACAATATGGTTGCCATTTCCCTTATTCTTACTTTGCTCTTCTACCTTGTCTTCTCATCACATCTTCCCAAACTGGTTCCTTTGCCCCCACTATTTAGTTTAATGCCTTGTTATATTATTCGCCAGAACACTTGCCCCCACGTGGTCAGATGAAGTGCGTCCCAATGGTCCAGATCACACTTTCCCCCGCACTGGTGCCAGTATCCCACGAATCAGAACCCATTTCCCCCACACCCAGCTCCATGCCATGCATTTAACTCTCTCATCTGATTTACCCGACGCCAATGTGCTCATGGCTCAGGGACGATTACCTTTTGAGATTCCGCTCTTTATTTTAGCTCCTAGCTGCGCATACTCCCTCAGCGGAACATCTGACCTCGTTGAAACTATGTCATTGGTACTTGCATTGACCAAGATTACTGGGTCCTCCCCCCTCCTCCGAATGCAGGTTTATCTCCTGGCTCCGGGCAGGCAACTCCGCCGTCTGGACTCTCACTCTTGGCTGCAGAGAACTGTGTCTAGCCCCCTGACTATACTGTCGCCAACCACCATGACATTCCAATTAACTCCTCCCCCACGACTGAACCGCCATTTCTGTGCATGGCGCCATGGTCACATTGCTCGTCCACCCTGAGGCCATCACTATCGCAGCAGTCACTTGTACAATTACAAAGGCTGAGACTCCTCCACTCCTCCTCCCTTCCCGATCCCCATACCTGCCTCACTCGAGATCACACCTTCCCGAACAGTCACCAATTCGGAAAAACTTATCCTGAGGGGTGTGACTGCCTCCAGGTGCAAAGTGTCCAGGTGACCTTACCTCTCCTGGATTCATTGCAGTGTCTGCACCTCGGCCTCCTTAAGCAGCAGACACTGACTGGAGACCTGTTTTCTCGGAATCCTCCTTGGGCCGGGATTTTCCTTTCGGGGGACTAAGTCTCCACGCCGGCGGGAAAACGGGCGCCAACCGCTCCGGCAGCCGGCGTCAACAGCCCCCGAAAGTGAGGAATTGTCAGAACTTTCGGGGGAGGTGGGCGGCGGAGGGGTTGACGCTGCTCTAGCCGGCGGCGAAGAGCCGGCACGAGTTTGCGCATGCGCGGTACGTCAGGCATATTTCTGTGCATGCGCAGACCGGCCAGCGTATTTACGCACATGCGTGGGGGGCTCTCTTCTCTTAGCCGGCCCCCGGGCAATATGGCGGAGCCCTACGGGGGCCCGGCGCGGAGGAAAGAAGCCCCCTCACGGAACAAGCCCGCCCACAGATTGGTAGGACCCGATCGCGGGCCAGGCCACTGTGGCCCCCACCCCCGGGTCGGATCCCCCCCACGCCCCCTCGAGGACCGTCCCCGCACACTTACCTGCCAGGTCCCGCCATGCATGAGATGAGTAATTCACGCCGGCGGGACTGGCCAAAACTGGACAGCCGCTGGGCCCATCGGAGCCCGGAGAACCGCCGCCACCCGAAAAACACCGCCGGAGAATAGGGCAGCCGGCGTCGGGGCGACGGGGTGGGATTCGCGCCTCCCCCCGAGGATTCTCCGACCTGGCGGGATGTCGGAGAAACCCGGCCATGTGTCCAGGGCCTCCCACATTCTGCAGTTGCAACACCTGCCATTTTTATTATGTGTTAATTTATTCTTATAATAAACACTGCTCTTCCAACAACCTTTACTATTGCTAGAAAACAACTGGGCAGCACGGTAACACAGTGGTTAGAACTGTTGCCTTCCAGCGCCAGGTCACACGTTCAATTCCCAGCTTGGGTCACTGTCTGTGCGGAGTCGGCATGTTCTCCCCGAATCTGTGTTGGTTTCCTCCGGGTGCTCCGGTTTCCTCCCATAGTCCGAAGATGTGCAGAATAGGAGGATTGGCCATGCTAAATGCCCTTAAGTGTCCATAAAAGGATTGAACAGGAGAGTGGGAAAAGAAGTGGTAAACAGAATTCAATGTGGAAAAGTACGAGATTATGCAATTTAGTAGGGAGAATGGACTATTTTCTCAATGGGGAAACGCTTCGTAAACCGGAAGCACGAAAGGACTTATGAGTCCTAGTTCAAGATTCGCTTAAGGTTAACGTGCAGGTTCAGTCGGCAGTTAGGAAGGCAAATGCAATGTTAGCATTCATGTTGAAAGGGCGAGAATACAAGACTTCTGAGGCTGTATAAGGCTCTGGTCAAATGCCATTTGGAGTATCATGATCAATTTTGGGCCCAGTATTTAAGGAATGATGTGCTGGCCTTGGAAAGGGTCCAGAGGAGGTTCACTAGAATGATCCCTGGAATGAAGGACTTGTCGTATGAGGAACATTTGAGAACTCTGGGTCTGTACTCGATGAAGTTTCGAAGGAGGAGGGGGGATCTTATTGAAATTTGCAGGGCTCTATGAGGCCTGGATAGAGTGGACGTGAGGAGGATTTTTCCACTGGTAGGAGAGACTAGCACCCAAGAGCACAATCTCAGACTAAAGGGACGATCCTTTAAAACTGAGATGAGGACAAATACCTTCAGCCAGAGGGTGGTAAATCTGTGGAACTCTTTGCCGCCGAAGGCTGTGGAGGCCAAATCACTGAGCGTCTTTAAAACAGAGATAGATAGGTTCTTGATTAATAAGGAGATCAGGGGTTATGGAGAGAAGGCAGGAGAATGGGGATGAGAAACGTATCAGCCACGATTGAATGGCGGAACAGACTCAATGGGCCGAGTGGCCTAATTCTGTTCCTTGTGGTCTTGGGGTTCTTCCCTCTGTCAGATTTCCACTTTGTCATTCTTTCACCCTATCACTCACTTTATTTTTGTTCTTGTCCCACCCACTCCTTGCTCAAAACCTATTACATCTCAACTTTACCAAGTTGTAATAAAGGTCCACAGACCTGAAACATGTATTTCTCTTTCTAGCAGTTGATGCCTAACCTGTTTAGTTATTTCCAGCATTTTCTATTTTTATTCCTGGTTTTCAGCATCCATATTGTTCCATATTTTGTTTATCGATGTCTGAGGTGTTTGATGGGTCAGTGTAGAGGGAGCTTTACTCTGTATCTAACTCCGTGGTGTACCTGTCCTGGGAGTGTTTGATGGGGACAGTGTAGAGGGAGCTTTACTCTGTATCTAACTCCGTGCTGTACCTGTCCTGGGAGTGTTTGATGGGGAGAGTGTAGAGGGAGCTTTACTCTGTATCTAACCCCGTGCTGTACCTGTCCTGGGAGTGTTTGATGGGGACAGTTTAGAGGGAGCTTTACTCTGTATCTAACCCCGTGCTGTCCCTGTCCTGGGAGTGTTTGATGGGGACAGTGTAGAGGGAGCTTTACTCTGTATCTAACCCCGTGCTGTACCTGTCCTGGGAGTGTTTGATGGGACAGTGTAGAGGGAGCTTTACCCTGTATCTAACCCCGTGCTGTACCTGTCCTGGGAGTGTTTGATGGGGACAGTGTAGAGGGAGCTTTACTCTGTATCTAACCCCGTGCTGTACCTGTCCTGGGAGTGTTTGATCGGACAGTGTAGAGGGAGCTTTACTCTGTACCTAACCCCGTGCTGTACCTGTCCTGGGAGTGTTTGATGGGGACAGTGTAGAGGGAGCTTTACTCTGTATCTAACCCCATGCTGTACCTGTCCTGGGAGTGTTTGATCGGACAGTGTAGAGGGAGCTTTACTATCTATTGATGTTATGCACTGTGAATATTTGACATTGACACCACATGAACATTCTTGAACTTGATGAGCAGAAAAGAGTGTTGAAACCACCTGCAATATGCCTTGTAAATAAAATGCTGCTATCAATTTTTGACATCAAGGTAGCAATGTAATTTCATCCCATTGTCTGAGAGGCTTAACGTTGCCCAGAGATACATGTTTATTCGATCAATCAAGGGGAATGCTTTTAAACAAATAGTAGTTGAAACACATGAACGCGAGAGAAATAGTAGGATACACTGATAAAGGTTAGACATAGAGGGGTCAGAGGAGATACACACCAGTGTTGGGGCCGGTTTAGCTCACTTGGTTAGACAGCTGATTCATGATGCAGGGCAAGGCCAGCAACGGGGGTTCAATTCCCGTACCGGATGAGGTTATTCATGAAGGCCCCACCTTATTATTCTCAACCTTGCCCCTCGCCTGAGGTGTGGTGATCCTCTGGTTAAATCACCACCAGTCACCTGTCCCCCTTCAAAGCAGCCTATGGCCATCTGGGACTATGGTGACTTCACCTTTCCTTACACACCAGTGTGAACTCGAATGACCTGTTCCTGTTGTTATGGGAGCAGTGTTTTCAGAACCCCTAAATGTATCATGGAGTTCAACCAACCTCTCCCTTTAATGGATTGTTGCTTTTGAAGCACACGGCTTGTTCCCCAGATGTGGTATAACAATTATGGACACGTAGGGTTTTAAACACAAAACAATGTTTATTCCATGAACTCAACTTAACCTTTTAAATAAACATTGGATCACTTAACACTCCTTACTTCAAAGATAACCCCAAAAATAATACAACACTAAATAATCCCTCAAAATGTTCCTTCAAACCTCCAAAAGACTTCACCTTTAATAACAGAAACACATCAGGTTAAAGACATTACTATTGAGTTTAAATGATTCAGAGATAGTATTTCATGGCAGAGATCACAATAGATCCAGCTCACTGCAAACACGGACACACCCGAGCTCTTTTCCTCAAAAACCAGCTTTCTCCTTTCAAACAGCTCACAGCAAACCAGCCAGGCACTTTTCAGCTGCTCTTTCTCAAACTGAAACTAAAAGCAGAAGTGAGCTCAGCTCAACTCCCCCACCCTCTGACATCACTTCAGTAATATTAGCTGCTCCATTTCTTAAAGATACATTGCTTAAACATTTATTTCTTAAAGGTACTCTCACATGACACTGTGCTGTAAATTGGACGTAGTTCCATATCATTTAGAATCTGCAAAGGGTAGAACAAAGTTTTGTGGGATTTTGAATTTTTGGGCTTGGCGTGAGTGAGTTTGGTTTGATTTGACTCGGCTTGGCATGGTGTGGTTGTGTTCAGATCGGCTCAGTTTGGTTTGGCAGGTTCAAACCTCTGATTCATGTGATTGCAGTGTTTTCCCGTTTTATCCAGTGGACTCCCATGGTTGTCTCTCTTTGTGACTGGAAGTCCAAACCTGCTGAAGCTCAAACGCAGTTGAGTGAACATTTCATTTTTAAAGTGGTAAAAACATATGAACTGTTTGGGAGGCAATAGAAAGATGGATTCCTTAAGGAATGGGCTGAATATACACCAGCTAGAATTAACTAGTACTTCTGAGGCTGTATATGGATCTGGTCAGACCCCATTTGGCGTATTGTGAGCAGTTTGGGGCTCCGTATCTAAGGAAGGGTGTGCTGGGCCTTGGAAAGGGTTCAGAGGAGGTTCACAAGAATGATCCATGGAATGAAGAGCTTGTTTCATGAGGAATGGTTGAGGACTCTGGGTCTGTACTCGTTGGAGTTTAGAAGGATGAGGGAAGATCTTATTGAAGCTTACTGTATACTGCGAGGCCTGGATAGTGTTTGTGGAGAGGATGTTTCCACTTGTAGGAAAACTAGAACCAGAGGGCTCAATCTCAGACTAAAGGGACGATCCTTTAAAGCAGAGATTAGGAGGAATTCCTTCAGCCAGAGGATGGTGAATTTGTGGAACTCCTTGCCACAGAAGGCTGTGGAGGCCAAATCACTGAGTGTCATTAAGACAGAGATAGATAGGTTCTTGATTAATAAGGGATCAGGGGTTATGGGGAGAAGGCAGAAGAATGGGGATGAGAAAAATATCAGCATTGATTGAATGGCGGAGCAGACTCGATGACTGAGTGGCCTAATTCTGCTCCAGCGTCTTATGATCCTATCAAGAAGAAGAACAACTTGACTGCCTTTATATATCCACTTTAATGTATATTTCACACATGGACAATGAGACAAAGGAAATTGACATTGAGCCAAAGAACGAGACATCGGGACAGGTGACCAAAGACTTGGCCAGAGAGATAGATTTCAAGCAAAATCCCAAAGGAAGGGAGAGAGGAACAGTTTGGGGAGTGAATTCCTGATTTTATTTTCTGGGCAGTTGCCATTGTCAGTGGTGGTCTGCGCCTGAGTTGACGCCAATCCCACTACAACCTAGTTTACTCTCAACTGTCCTCTCGAGAAGCCTAGAAAAGTAGTGAGGAAATGTTACTGCACCACAGGAGAGATAACACTGGCCAGTAGACAGCCTTTATATTCAACCAACTTTAATTTGAACTCTAAATTAAGCACATTAGCAACAAAGAAATAGTTTTACAGTTAACAGCTACAACATCTTAATTTGCTTCCTGAAACCTAACTTTACTTTCCAATTAAACAAACCAATATATTTCAAATACTACGTGTGTATAAAGTTAACAGATAGGTTTTACTTGCTTATCTTGGTGCAGAGTCCTTGGAGAGAGAAATCTTTTTTTTAAGGACCAAGCTGAAAACCTGCTCAGCTTGGAGCCCTTGGAAGCAATTCCTTTGTCCAGACTAGCCCCTCCCATTATCTACACCAACTTAATACCTGACAATCCTGGGGGTTACTATTGATCAGAACCTAAACTGGACCAGCCATATAAATTCTGTGGCTACCAGGGCAGGTCAAAGGCTAGGAATCCTACGGCGAGTAACAGGCCTCCTGATTCCCCCAAAGCCTGTCCACCATTTACAAGGCACAAGTCAGGAGTGTAATGGAATATTCTCCATCTGCCTAGATGAGTGCAGCTCCAACAACACTCAAGAAGCTCGACACTGTCCGGAACAAAGCAGCCCTGCTTGATTGCTCCCCCTTTCCACAAACATTCACTCCCTCCACCACCGATGAACAGTGGCAGCCGTGTGTACCATCTACAAGATGCACTGCAGGAACTCGCCAGGGTTCCTTAGACAGCGCCTTCCAAACTCATGACCAGAACCATCTAGGAGGACAAGAGCAGCATATACCTGGGAACCCCACTACATGGAGGTTCCCCTCCAACTCACTCACCATCCTGACTTGGAAATATATTGCCATTCCTTCACTGTCACTGGGTTAAAATCCTGGAACTCCCTCCCTAACAGCACTGTGGGTGTACCTACGCCACATGGACTGCAGCAGTTCATGAAGGCAGCTCAACTCCACCTTCTGAAGGGCAACTAGGGATGGGCAATAAATGCTGGCCTAACCAGCGATGCCCACATTAAAAATACATTTTTATAAAAGAATTAGTAAAAGTGCAGTTGGAGGAGAATTTTGACCTTACACACCCCAAGAATGAAAGAAACAAAAAAACAGGACATTTGGTTTAACTTGGGTTGGAGTGAATGGGCTCATATAACTGATGCTGTTTATATCGACAATGTTTAATTTATTGGCTAATGTACAGTAAAGTCCGGCGTTGCACTACGCCCTTGTTCTCATGTTTGCTTAACCGCACTCAAGCCTTTGTGCACAACATAGCAATTGTTTACTCATCCACATTTTCATTTCCCTCCCTCCCCTTCCTCCGAGGAGATGGAAGCTCTGACGGAGCAGAGCGTTTGGCATGTTTGAACAGGGAGATGGTGTCCATTAGTTCTGGCCACGGACATTTAATTCTCTTTTTTTCAAAGTGGTGCCTGGAGTGTTGGCAGCTGAGATGCAGCCCGAATAGAGAGATCAACCTGGAAATGTTCAAACCTCTCACTCCAGGGCTATAATCATGGTCCTCTTCAATTTTGACATGTTCACTGATTTCTCTCGACCAGTTTCGAGGTAATTAATGTTTTTCTTAAATGGGGATTGTCTCTTTTTAAAAGTTTTCAACAAGTATTGCTGAGAGCGCCCCCTATCTGTCGCATACAGGTACACACAACTTGCAGTACAGTAACTGTGCAAACCATTGCTGCCCTCCCATTGCTGGATCCTGTCGAACTGGCTCCCATTGAAAAACATGTTCATCTTTCCGATTTCACCGGTTGCGGGCTTTCGCGAGAACGTAAAGGGCGAGACTTTACTGTAGTTGGGTTTAAAGGGTCAACAACCCTCTGTGCAATTTAATTATTGCTTTGAGACATCAAAGTAAATCCCAAATTTCAATTACTGTGTCGGTGAGTTTTATTGTGATGGTGTGGAACTTCTGGAAAGTGAATGAAGAGTTAGCCAATTATATTGAAGTGGAGATGTCGGTGTTGGACTGGGGCGAGCACAGTCAGAAGTCTGACAACACCAGGTTAAAGTCCAACAGGTTTGCTTCAAATCACTAGCTTTCGGAGCACTGCTCCTTCCTCGGGTGAATGAAGAGTGGGTTCCAGAAACATATATATAGACAAAGTCAATGATGCAAGACGATACTTTGAATGCGAGTCTTTGCAGGTAATTAAGTCTTTACAGGTCCAGATGGAGCAACTGGGGAGAGGGATAATCACAGGTTAAGGTGGTGTGAATTGTCTCAAGCCAGGACAGTTGGTAGGATTTCGCAAGCCCACGCCAGATGGTGGGGGGTGAATGTAATGTGACATGAATCCCAGGTCCCGGTTGAGGCCGTACTCATGTGTGTGGAATTAGGCTATAAGTTTCTGCTCGGCGACTCTCGTTGTCACGCGTCCTGAAGGCTGCCTTGGAGAACGCTTACCCGGAGATCAGAGACTGAATGCCCTTGACTGCTGAAGTGTTCCCCGACTGGAAGGGACCATTCCTGCCTGACGATTGTCGCGCCATGTCCGTTCATCCGCTGTTGCAGCGTCTGCATGGTCTCGCCAATGTACCAAGCTTCGGGACATCCTTTCCTGCAGCGTATTAGGTAGACAACGTTGGCCGAGTCGCACGAGTATGCACCGCGTACCTGGTGGGTGCTGTTCTCGCATGTAATGGTTTGGCACATCTTGCAGAGATTGCCATGGCAGGGTTGTGTGGTGTCGTGGTTGCTCAATACATTGAAGGGAGGCATTTGATGATGTTTATTGACTCTTGTCATCCACTGTGAAGGTCTGTGTAAAACTAACTGAACCAATTTGAAGGTGAGTAGCGGATCCTAAGTCTTTCTACCAACATGTTTTTTTCCCCTCTTTGCTTTGTCTTTCTTTCCACCTTTCCCTTCTCAAGAACAATTAGGGATGGGCAATAAATGTTGGCCGAAACAGCGACGCTCACATCCTAAGAATGATTGTACTAAAAAGGATGATTGCAGCTACAATATTTAAGAAGCTCGACGCTAACCTGGACAAATATTCTTGATTAACAGTCCTGCTTCTGAACTCAATCTCTGACCACTCCGTCACCGACTCACTGTGGCTGCAGTGCTCACCGTCCGCAGGATTTACTCGAGAAACTCCTGAACACTTTTCCCCTCCCTTCAGTTCTGATGAAGAGCCGAAGGACTCAAAATGCTAACAGTTTCTCGCTCTGAATAGATGCTGCGTTTTTCCCCATCCTCTGTTCTATTGGGGTCCAATTATGTAAGGCAGAGAGGCTTTTCCCCGCCCACCCCCTGCACCCCCACAATTATACCAGCCGAAGGTATGGTGTTGGACTGCTCATTGGCGAGTAGACTCTTTGAGATCCTTAAGTGGGCAATCAATGCAGTGGTAGAGGCCCATGCCAAGCAGACAGCCCAGCAGGTATGTCTGCGTCCCTCCTTAGTGCCCGCCCCCCCATTGGAGGGCTTTCCTTACAGGTTTTACCCCCCCCCTTAGTCTGCCCTCCCCCTATCAAGACACAGTCCCCTGCCCCCTTACCACGGCTTGCTAGTCAGCTTGGCATCTGGCAAGAGCATCAAACACTTAACCAAATCCAGGACCCAGCTCCAAATGTCTGTGCATGAAGCACTGACGATATGGCGCCCTTCAATTGTCCAGAAGCTCTTCGAAACAGAACATCCTGTGTCTGAGGGGCAGAGGTCCCATCTCTGGCCGAGTAATGGTCAGTTGGCCATATATTACTGCAGGGCAGCCGGTATTCCACTCAGCAGACTTACCCCCCCAACCCGACGTTTTAGCCAGGCGGATGACGAATCCGCCACCTCATATTATTCACCCCCTTGGGTGTCAATCTAGGATCTGTGTTGGAAACTCAACTTTCCACCACATTTGTTAACAAGAACATGGGGATATTCAGGATTGACAATAACACAAAAAGATGGACATCAGTGTAAGTGTAGATGTTCGCAGGAAATAACAAAGCGATATTGATAGATTATTGAATGTGTAAAACAGTGGCCAATGGGTTTCAATGTTGGCAAGTGTGAGATCATCCTAAAAGGGGTGAATCAGGATACTTTCTAAATGGTGAGGCAGAGAGACTTAAGGATTTACATGTATAGATCATTAGAATATCAAAGACAAGTACAGAAAGTTACCAAGAAGTGCTTTATATCTAGAAAGCAATGATACAAGGGTTAGAAGTTATTCTCCAGTTCATATTCCTACGCTGTGGGTCAGGACCCCTAGTGGAGTCACGGGTTGAGACTTTGGGGGGGTCTCGGGTTGTGAGGCAGCGATGGCGCCCATCTCTGAGGCCTGATTGCTGCTACAACCGCAGCCTGGTGAAGGAGCTGCGCTCCGAAAGCTAGTGATTCTAAATAAAACTGTTGGACCTGGTGTCAGACTTCTTACTGTAAGAAGGTGGGTCCTTGGAGGTCAAACTGAACAGTTTAAAAACCTCTGGTCAACAAACATTGCGCCCACCTATCGTTCCCTGTATCCCCTCACCCCAGTCAATGCCTCACAAATCTTCATTGTCCGTCCAACTCTCCCCCATCCTGGGCAGCAACTCGCCCCCCCCGCGCAATCAGGGAGAGGTTTGGGAAGTGCTGTCCTAAAGATACGCTAGGCTGTGGTTAGACCACACCTGGGGTACTGTGTTCTCCTCTGTCAACCACATCTTAAGGAGAGCATATTTGACCATGGAGGAAGTGTACAGTGGCACAGTGGATAGCGCTGCTGCCTCACATTGCCAGGGATCCGGGTTCAATTCCGGCTTTGTGTGACTGTCCGTGTGGAGTTTGCACGTTCTCCCCGTGTCTGCGTGGGTTTCCTACGGGTGCTCCGGTTTCTTCCCACAGTGCCGTGATGGGCAGGTTAGGTGGCCTGGCCATGCTAAATTGCCCCTTAGTGTCCAAAAGATTGGGTGGGGTGCTGGGTTACAGGGGTGGGGTGGAGTTGTGGGCCTAGCTCGGGTGCTCTTTCAGAGGGTCGGTGCAGGTTCGATGGGCCGAATGGCCTCCTTCTGCACGGTAGTGATTCTATGATAGCTTTACCTGAACGATACTTGGACTTCAAGGGCTAAATTATGAAGAGAGGTTACACAAACTCGGGCTATATTCCCTGCAACGTCAAAGGTTAAGGGGTAATCTGATAAAAGTCTCCAAGATATTAAATGTAGAGATGCATTTGCTGAATTATGAATTTATATCCTGTGAATCAGAAGCACAAAATGCTGTTGTAACATCACAGGCAACATCACATGACCTAAGTAACAGAAATCTGGAGGGAGGCAATGTCCCAATTCCTAAGATGTAAATAGAGCTGTAAATAAATGATAATGCTTTTAACAAACTCCAGTCTTGGGTAGCTTACTTAAGTCAACATCCAGGAAGCAGTTGTCTATTCCCAGTGTGGAGGCTTCATGGAAGCAGCTCTGGAAGGTCCACACTGACAACATTTGAGAGCCAGAATTCCACTCGGTTGTATCAAACTGCTTGTAAATGGGCGGTGTGCTAGCACACTAGTTAGCACTGTTGCTCCACAGCGCCAGGGATCCGGGTTCGATTCCCCGCTGGGTCACTGTCTGTGCAGAGTCCGCACGTTCTCCCTGTGTCTGCGTGGGTTTCCTCCGGGTGCTCCGGTTTCCTCCCACAAGTCCCGAAAGACGTGCTTGTTAGGTGAATTGGACATTCTGAATTCTCCCTCCGTGTGCCCGAACAGGCGCTGGAGTGTGGCGACTAGGGGATTTTCACAGTAACTTCATTGCAGTGTTAATATAAGCCTACTTCTGACACTAATAAAGATTATTATTATTGTGTGTTGGCCGTATCATTTATACATCTACTATTATGTTGTTTTCCTGTGCATTTTAGTCCCCAAACACACGTAAAACCGTGCTTTTTTAAGTGAAAAATATTCATGCCAATGGGCATTTTCTTTTCAACCATGAGGAACATTAGACTTTAGCAGAGGTAGAATTTCATTATGCAACAGTTTAAATATTTAACTCAATCCAACTAAAAACGCAAATTACAGAGAACTTGACTTACCGCTCACTGACGGATGGGATGTGGAGGCACCACTGCTTTTCTTCATTTATGTTTATAACCTGGAGCTGGGAAATCTGAAGATGATGCAAGACATGTATTGTGAATGGTGAGTGGGACAGACTTCAGGAGCATTTAGACAGGCTGGTGGGGTTGGCGGACCCCGACAGATTCGATTGGATGTAGAGACGCGTGAAGCGATTATATTTTGGTCAGCAGACACAAAATAAAGGGGACTGAGGGGCCTGGCTGTACATGTGCACAAATCATTGAAGGTGGCAGGGCAGGTTGAGAGAGCAGCCAGTAAATTATACTGAATCCCTACGTTTTATACCTGGGGCCCAGGGCACTGTTATCACCCGCACGAGACCCACGGGGTTGGAGCAATCAATCTCCCCTGTGAGTCTCGGCGAATACAAGCTCCCGCGCGAAGGGGGGGGGGGGAGACCGAGGACATTCATGACTGAGATCTGGCTAAATTCGGCCAGGTATGGAACTGACAGAGCAAACCCAACTGGGATCGGATCTCTATTCTAAATATAATTACTCTGCAATAAACCAAGTTTTCTTCCTATCAACTTGTTCTGTGACCGACTAAAGGTACAAAAGCAAGCAAGAAAGTCATGAGTCTTCAAGGGCGGCGCAGTGGTTAGCACTGCTGCCTCACGGCGCCAATGGCCCAGGTTCGATCCAGGTACTGTCTGTGCGGAGTTTGCATGTTCTCCCCGTGTCTGCGTGGGTCTCACCACCCCCCCCCACAACCCAAACATGTGCAGGGTAGGTTAATTGGCCAGGCTAAATTGCCCTCTTAATTGAAGAAAAAAAGAATCGGATACTTTAAATTAAAAGAAAAAGAAAGTTATGAACCTGCACAAAACAGTGGGAGGGACGTGAAGGTTTTATAAAGGGGTGCAGGAAAGGTTGAGAAGAATTGTCCCAACGATGGGTGACTTTGGTTATGTAGATAGATTTCCAGCCTCTGATGCCTGGCAGCTCCCAGTGGGAGGACTTACTGTTCACTGAGGGGCAGAAAGGAACCTGTGTCACTCACCTCATCAAACTCTGCGGTAGCGAGTTCCAGTTCTCAAAGGCCCACTGAATCGTGCAAATATTTCTAAAATCTTTCCTCTCGCTTTCAAATCAGTAGAGAAATAAAGTAATAAATATTGTTATAGCCTGTGGAAAGAGACATTCCAATATTTCTCCTGAGAAAAATAAATTTAATTTGTATAAAGCAGTCCATAAAAATAATTAGTGTTTCCCTCGCTGACTCCAGCTGCATAAATACACCTCTGTATAACAAACCATTCCTTTCTGCAATCGCTGAATAGCCAAGAAATGATGCTCCCTTGGGCTCTGCGACTGACTTATCTTGCTTCTGAGTCAAAAGGTCCTTGGTTCAAGTCCCACACCAGAGACCTGGGAGTCCAGAATCCAGGCTGACGTTCCAGGATAGGACTGAGTGAGTGTTGCAGGATGTTGGTCTTTGAGTCCCTGTCTGTTGTCTCAGGTGAATATAAAAGATCCCACGGCCACTATCCGACAAGACCAGGGATGTTCTCCCCGGTGTCTGGGAGAAAAAATATCCTTCCGCCAAGATGACGAAAGAAGATTACCTGGTCATTGTCACATTGCTGTTTTGGGAGCTTCCTGTGCACAAATTGGCCGCCAGGATTCCTACATCCCACTGTGACTACACTTCAAAAGTTGCATTTCTTGAGTTAAGCCTTCATAGAATCACAGAATTTACAGTGCAGAAGGAGGCCATTCGGCAAATCGCATCTGCACCGGCCCTTGGAAAGAGCACCCTGCCTAAGCCCATACCTCCACCCTATCCCTACACCTCCACCCTATCCCTACACCTCCACCCTATCCCTACACCTCCTCCCTATCCCTACACCTCCACCCTATCCCTACACCTCCACCCTATCCCTACACCTCCACCCTATCCCTACACCTCCTCCCTATCCCTACACCTCCTCCCTATCCCTACACCTCCTCCCTATCCCTACACCTCCTCCCTATCCCTACACCTCCTCCCTATCCCTACACCTCCTCCCTATCCCTACACCTCCTCCCTATCCCTACACCTCCTCCCTATCCCTACACCTCCTCCCTATCCCTACACCTCCTCCCTATCCCTACACCTCCTCCCTATCCCTACACCTCCTCCCTATCCCCGCATCCCCACCTAACCTTTTTTGGACACTAAGTGCAATTTAGCACAGCCAATCCACCTAACCTGCACATTTTAGGACACCCTTCAGGGTGTCTTTGAAGCGCTTCCTTTGTCTTCCTCTTATTCAGGAGCCTTCCTTGAGCTGGGCGGGAATGATTTGCTCTGACAATCGGGACTCTGACATCCTAAGCACATGGCCGGCCCAGTGAAGTTGGGCTTCGATACTGTTGCTCTTGGCTCCTTCAAGGACATTGATGTTAGTACCCCTGTCCTCCCAGCTGATGCAGAAAATTAATCTCAGAGGGCGTTGATGGTGCCTCTCCAGCGCTCTGAAGTGGCATCTTGTACGTAGTCCAAGTGTCTGAGCCATATAGAAGAATTGGGAAGACGACTGCCTTGTACACGAGGATCTTGGTGTCAACATGGAGAGACTTACTTGGAGGAACCTCCCAACTGAAGGGACACAATTCTTCGAGAACACCTGAGGCAAGAGAACACAGAACATAGAACATACAGTGCAGATGGAGGCCATTTGGCCCGTTGAGTCGGCACCGCCCCACTAAAGCCCTCACTTCCACTCGATCCCCGTAACCCAATAAGCCCTCATCACCTTTTTGATCACTAAGGGCAATTTATCATGGCAAATCTACCTAACCTGCACATCTTTGGACGTGCCTTCAGGCAGAAGGTCCGGAAAGAATAGGAAAGGAAACGAATCCCAGTGATCTCCAGACCAAGGGCCAATACCTCCTCCCGGCACCACCTGCCAAATGTGCGGTCGAAGATGCGGCTCTAGGATCGGTCCCATGAACCACACAAGGACCCACAGAGCCGATGACCAGTGACACAGCCTTTATTAGGTGGACAATCATATTCGTCAGTGAGTGATGACCGAAGATAAAGGGCGCGATTCTCCAAGCCCCGCGCCGGGCCGGAGAATCGCCGGAACCGCGCTACGACCCCCGACGCCGATGCGCGATTCTCCGAGGTGCGGAGAATCAACGCCATTTACGCCGGTGCGTTTAGCGCGGCGCTGGCCGAGGGCCGCTGGAATCGGTGGGGTTGCCGATTCTCCGGCCCGGATGGGAGGAGCGACCACGCCAATGCGACAGAGTCCCACCGGCGCCGTTCATCCCTGGTTGCTGTGGCAGGAACTCTGCGAGAACGGTCGGGGGGTGGCCTGAGGGTGTTGGGGTGGGGTGGGGGGGCTCCTTCACCGGGAGGGTCCTCCGATGGGGTCTGGCCCACAATCGGGGCCCACCGATCGGCGGGCCGGCCTCTCCCACCCCCAAGCCTACTTTCCGGCGGGGCCGGCCCCTGAATACCGCCGCCACGCCGGCGCGATAAAGAAGTCTCCCGCACATGCGCGGGTTGGCACGGCGACCAATTGGCGCCGGGAAAGGAGGCTGGAGCAGTGTGAACCCCTCCAGCGCCGTGCTGGCCCCCTGTGGGGGACAGAATAGGTCGTACCCGGGCCCGGTTCGCGCCGTTGTGAAACACGACGGCGTTCACGACGGCGCCAACACTTGGGCTCCATTTGGGAGAATCGCCCCATTAGACTTCAAAAGTGCATGATTGACTGCAAAGTTCCCTGGCACGTGCTAAAGTTATGAAAGGCACTATGCAAATACCAGTTTTTTTTTTTTTTCATTCTATTTATCCTTGACCAAAGAAATCTCAGATCGCTCTCAAGCTCAGATTAAGGTCCAGCATGTCTCGGGAGTTTTGCAGACAGTAATGTTTTTCATCAGATGTACAGCATGAATTGGGGCAGGTTAGCCCAGTTGGCTCGAAGGCTAACACGGGTTTTCACAGAATGATTCTATTCCTATTCTGGTTGAGGTAGATGTGCGACCTGCCTCCCAGCCTAGCCCCCGGGAGTAGGAGGCAATGGCAAACTGCCCAGAAAACAGCATAGAATAAAGCTTCAGAAGAGAATGAGCCAAGGATCTGCCTTCAGGCAGAGCACACATAAAGCACCGAAAGCAGGCCATTTGGCCCGACAAGCCCGTGCTGTTATTTATCCTCGACTCGAACCAGCTCCCATTTTCCACATCTTTTTAAAAATAAATATAGAGGACCCAATTCATTTTTTCCAATTAAGGGGCAGTTTAGCGTGGCCAATCCACCTGCTGTCATGTGAGAGTGCCTTTAAGAAATGGATGTTTAAGCAATGCACCTTTAAGAAATGCAGTGATGTCAGAGTGTGGGTGGAGCTGGGCTTTAGCTCAGCCATTTTGAAGTTTTTAGTTTGAGTTTGAGGAGAGCAGCTGGGAGTGTCTGTGTGTTTTTGCTGAGATCTGCAGGAAGGAAAAGAGCTGGTCTGGTGATTTCTGCAAATCCAAAGACTACAAATATATTGAATGTAACCTGTTGTGCTCCTATTTTTGATGGGTTGAAGTCTTTTGGATGTTTGCAGGATTGGGTAGTGTTGTATTATTTTCGGGGTTATCTTTGAAGTAAGGAATGTTAAGAGATCCAATGTTTATTTTAAAAGGTTAAGTTGAGTTCATGGAATAAATATTGTTTTGTTTTAAAAACCACGTGTCCATAATTGTAATACCACACCTAGGGAACAAGCCGTGTGCTTCAAAAGCAACAATCCATTAAAGGTGGGGGGTTGGTTGAACTCCATGATACATTTTGGGGTTCTGAAAACACCTCTCCCATAACACTACCTTGCACATAGAACATAGAACATACATCCAATGCAGAAGGAGGCCACTCGGCCCATCGAGTCTGCACTGACCAATTTAAGCCCACACTTCCAACCTATCCCCATAACCCAATAACCCCTCCTAACCTTTTTGGACACTAAGGGCAATTTATCATGGCCAATCCACCTAACCTGCACGTCTTTGGACTGTGGGAGGAAACCGGAGCACCCGGGGGAAACCCACGCAGACACGGGGAGAACGTGCAGACTCCGCACAGACAGTGACCCAGCGGGGAATCGAACCTGGGACCCTGGCACTGTGAAGCCACAGTGTTAGCCACATGTGCTACCGTGCTGCCCTTGTTCCCCGTCTTTGTGTTGGGGCGAAACCCAAGCAAACACGGGGAGAATGTACAAACTCCACACGGACAGTGACCCAGAGCCGGGATTGAACCTGGGACATCGGCGCCGTAAGACTGCAGTGCTAACCACTGCGCCACCGTGCTGCCCTCATTTTTCCACATCTAACTCGATCATCATATTCTTCTGTCCCTTTCTCCATCAGCTGATGTTATTCGCCACACTACTTCTGGTGGTAGTGAGTTCCACATTCTCACCGTCCTCTGTTCACTGAATTCCCTGCGGTATTTCTTGGGGGCGATTTTATTTTGACGGCCTGCAGTTCTGCTTCTCCCCGTGAGGGAAGCCGTTCTCTCTGCGACCATTCAAGAGAAACGAAACCCAGATTGTTTGTCCGTTCTTGACAAATAACTTTGCAGCTCTGGCATCCTCCTTGTCAATCTCGTCTGTACTCTCTCCCCTGCCTCTATATGCCTTTTGTGGTGAATGTGATTCACACTATATATAGTTGCCAATATCACTCCATGTATATATGTTCATTATCTACCCGTTGTAAGATCAATGCTGTATATAGTTGCCAATATAACTCCGTGTATATATGTTCACTATCCACCATTGTAAGTGCAGTTGCACTATCCGACCACCAGGGTGAGTCGCTCTGGGAGTACGCGAGAGTTTGTACTGGGCTCCTCCCTTGGCTCCGCCCAGGACCCCTCCCCCTGGGACCGATGTATAAAGATCAGTGCCTTAGAGCCAGCCTGCCAGTTCATCTGGAGTTCAACGACGAATAGGCTAGCTCTGTTGTAAGTGTATTAAAGCCTCTGTTCAGATCCAACTACACGTGTTCGCTGAATTGATGGTTCCATCACCTTTTAGAATATTTTATAAGGTCGACCAGTAAAAGCGCAGAAAGAGCTCCATTCTCCATAGTGCCCTGGATTTTCCAGACCAGTCACAAGTCCATTGACTTTGATGGGACTGGAAGACACCGCCGGCAGGCTGGGCTGCCTCCTCTGAATTCCCAAACACAGCAGCAAATGACCTTTTACATGCCAAAGCTGCCCTTCAACTCCAATCTGAGTTTCAGCACAGCTCCCAGGGAAAGGCTTTGGTTGACCATCATTATCATTTGTCTCCTGCACAGACCTGAATGGCAGACGTGGCCATTGACTTCCCAGGAGACCCTGGGGAATTCAACATGTGACAAGAACTGCGGAATCCTTGGCAAGGGTTTGTTCCCTCACCTGTCCCTCCGTTAATGTGCGCTTTAGATTGGATGCAGCAGGATTCTTTCCCAGCTTAAAGTTCGATTAATATTCCGCGTCAGGGGGCGGCATGGTGGCGCAGTGGTTAGCACTGCTGCCCCACGGGGCTGGGGACCCGGGTTCGATCCCGGCCCTGGGTCACTGTCCATATGGAGTTTGCACATTCTCCCTGTGTCCGCGGGGGTCTCAAGCCCCCCCCACAAGCCAAAGACAATGTGCTGGGTAAGTGGATTGACCATGCTAAATTGCCCCTTAATTGGAAAAGAAATTGGGTACTTTAAATTCATTTTTAAAAAACAACAAAAAAAAGTATTGCACACCAGGATGAAGGTCAGGGACGAAGAGTTCATTATCGCCCAAATACATGTTCGTAACGTACACTGCATCTTCAGCGAAGAGGCTGAATAGACTCGGACGGTTTTCATTAGAAAGACGGAGGTTGAGGGGTGCCCTGATAGAGTCTACAAGATTATGAGGGGCATGGATAGAGTGAATGGGCAGACACTCTTTCCCAGGGTGGAGGGGTCAGTCACCAGGGGGCATAGGTTTAAGGTCCGTGGGGCAAAGTTTAGAGGAGGTGTGCGAGGCAGGTTTTGTACACCGAGGGTGGTGGGTGCCTGGAACGCGTTGCCAGGGGAGGTTGTGGAAGCAGATACATTAACGGCGTTCAAAAGGCATCTTGACAAACACATGGATAGGATGGGTACAGAGGGATACGGCAATAGGAAGTGCTGAGGGTTTTAGCCAAAGTTAGTATCATGACCGGTACAGGCTTGGAGGGCCGAAGGGCCTGTTCCTGTGCTGTGTTCTTTGTTCAAAATGGCTTTGTCTCTTTTTAGAGTTTCAAACATGTCCAGTTAAATTTTAAAAACTGATTGCTCAAACAGAATACACATCCCCACTTTCAAACAATGATTTGCATTTGTATAGCGCCTCTGGCGTAATAAAATCTCCCAAGATACCCCACAGGCCTGTTTAACAAATAACATTTGGCACCCAGCCGCAGAAGGATGTATTCAGACAGGTGACCAAAAGCTGAGTCAAAGCTTCAAGGAATGTCTTAAAGAAGGAGGGAGAGAGAGGTGGAGAGATTTAGGGAGGGAGTTCCAGACAGTCAAAGGTGGGATGGTGAAAATCATGGACGTGCAAGAGGCCAGGGTTAAAGGAGAGTGGATTTCTCAGAGGTTTGAGGGGCTGGGAGAGATTACAGAGATAGAGGGAATGGAGAAGGATTTGAAAAGAATGACGGGGCATTTAAAATGGAGACGTTACTTAACCAGAGGGGCTTTAGTTTGCAGAGGGTGGAAGATTGGCCAAGGGACCTTAGGAATCTGGAACCAACAAAGGCAGGGATAAGGGTGCGATTAGCAGATGAACTGAGGCAGGCAGAGAGTCAGCTGATATTATGGAGGTGTGTATAGCGGATGAAGAATCTTGAAGCCGCCAACACTGTCCATGGGATCGATGGCGAGAGTGAAAATCGGGATACCCCGTTTCCCGTCGGAGAGATTCCATTTCCTAACGGCGGCGACATCGTGAGATTCCCGCACAAATCTCATTTTAATAAAAGTGAATTTGTTTCAATGTACTTAATGGCCCTCCCGCCAAATGATCTCCCTCCACGGAAACCTCACCAATGTGACGTCAGGTCGGTGAGGTTGACAACAGGTTGGGCCGAGCATGAGAGAGTCGTGGCGATCCCTCCGGGGGTGCGGAAGATAAGCGTAACCGACGGTGGGTGGGGGGGTTGGTGTAGGGGGACATGTCCGGGAAATTCCCCGGCACAGCCCCCAGTACATGTTACCAGCCTGTGTGCCAGGGGAGAGTGCCAGGGGCACAGTCTAGAGGGTGACCAAGGGGAGGGGAGGCAGGCATGCTTTGATGTGTGCTTGGCAGGGAGGGGAGGAGAATGGGGATTGACGGGGGTGGGTGGGGAGGGGGTGGAATGTTGGGAATTAATGTCGGTGGGGCTGGCAGGGATGAACGTGGGGGTGTGGGGGACGGCCCCCGGGACCCCCATGATGTGGGCTTGGGACCTTTGCACTGTTGCGCTGCTGGTCAGGGCGCCCTATAAAGATGCCGCTCCGATCTGTGTGGAGCCAGTTCCTAAACTGCACCCACTTCTCTTTTTGGCGAAGAAACTCAACATTCGGTGAGAAACCGGTCTGTGGAACTAAAGAGTTCGATGCCAGCGTTCCGTGAGGGGCTGACCCTGTGCCACATTTCTGGTAACGTACCCCCAATAGTGCCTTGTGGTGAGCTGAGGTCGGCATTATGCAAATGAAAATCCTTTCCACCTTTATATCGCTCATCATAACGTTTGTGGGACAGAGAAAAATCTGCTTCAGCCTTTTCAGAAAAAAATAACCTATTGGGTTGGACTCGTTCCCTGTGACGATAGTTTTGTCTGGATTTGGTTTGATAAATAAACTCTCCAATTCAGTGACAACACATGTGGCTTCCACCAAATTTATTTTAATGAAGTGTTGCAGGTTTGTTGGTGACAGGCTGAAAACGGTGTGATTAGTTCAGCTTTTATATGACTTGTTAATTGCTTTTTAAGTTTGATTAATCAAGTCTTCAGACTTATAAAGCACCTCTCATGCCCTCAGGTCATCCCAAGGCACTTTCCAGCAAATTAAATACTTTTGAAGTGTAATCACTGGTGTGATGTGGGCAAGTGCCGGTGTAGGCTCGTGGGCCGAATGGCCTCCTTCTGCACTGTCAATTCTAAATTCTATGAATTTGCGCACAGCGAGATTCCACGAACAGCATTGTTTTGGTGACACTGTTTGAGGACTGGCTCACAGGGAGAGCTCTTCACTTCTTCAAAATAGTGGCTTTGGAGTTCTTACACCCGTGTGAGAGGGCAGCTAGGGCTTCAGATTAATGGTTCACCCAAAGCCAGCACCTCCAACAGTGCAGCACTCCCTCAGCGTTGCTGGGAATAGCAGCCTGGATTGTGCCTTCTAGCTGTCATGAGGGGAATGTGACGTTACGGTCTCCTCATTCGAAGACGTGAGTGCGACCCATGGAACCTTAGCTGACAGATTAACTGCACCTTGACAGTGGGAAGAATTTTTTTACTCGTTCTTGAGATGTGGGCTCGGCCATCATTTAGTGCCCATCCCAATTTGCCCTTGAGAAGGTGGTGGTGAGCTGTCTTCTTGAACCTCTATGATGTAGGTACACCCACTGTGCTGTTAGGGAGGGAGTTGTGACCCAGCGACAGTGAAGGAACGGCCGATATATTTCCAAATCAGGATGGTGAGTGGCTTGGAGGGGAACTTACAGCTGGCGGTGTTCCCGTGTGCCTGCTCCTCTTGTCCTTCTAGGTGGCAGGGGTCAGGTGTTTGGAAGGTGGTATTGAAGGAGCTCCTGGCGTAAAGAGCGCCGAGGTTACAGAGTTCTGCCAGAGGTGCGCCCACCTAGGCAAGCAGAGAGCACTCCACCACACCCCTGATCCACGCCCTGCAGATGTCGGACAGGCCCCGGACACCCAGGAGACAGGCCCATCCTCCGCAGAACCCCCTGGGTGTCCCTGACAAGCTCCTGTTGCCACAACATCCATATGGCTGGTCCAGTTCAGTCAACATTAACGCCCAGGATGTTGAAAGTTTGATCCAGATGTCATCACTCTGTAGCCCTCGGGAGGAATTTATTTGTTGCAAATTTATACAAGGGACAGTGTGTGAGTGCTCTGAGGTACTCTCCATTGCCTAACTAGTACAGAAAGCATACCACTGCAGCAGAAATAATTTTAACACTGCGGCGCCAGAACCCCACCCTCCACTCCCTGTCACCCACCACCACCATCAGCATCGCTAACTCACTGCTCCAGAGAGAGAGAGAAACAACTCGGAGCCAGCAGGCATGACTCGCAAAGAGGTCCCAGCAGTAAATTCACCACAGTCCGTAGGCTGCTTTCCCCTTTGAGGGGGGAGAGCTGACTGGTGGTGATTTAACCTGAGGATCACCACACCTCAGGCAAGGGGCAAGTCTGAGAAGGTGGTGCCTTCATTAATAACCTCAGCCGGTGCAGGAATTGAACCCGCGCTGTTGTCCTCGCTCTGCATCACAAACCAGCTGTCCAGCCAAGTGAGCTAAACCAGCTCCCTTGCAGTTGGCAGGCTCCAAGCAGTGATAGCCTAGGAGAAGGCCTGAAGAACTGGAAAGGCAGGGGAAAGTGGCAGACTCCATGTGGTGGGCGGTTGGGGGAAAAGGCAACCCATTGGAGCAGTGATGTTTTGTTCAGTGTGACTCAAGTCACGGGCGGCACGGTGGCACAGTGGTTAGCACTGTTGATTTACAGCGCCAGGGACCCAGGCTTGGGTCACTGTCTGCGCGGAGTCTGCACGTTCTCCCCGTGTCTGTGTGGGATTCCTCCGGGTGCTCCGGTTTCCTCCCACAAGTCTCGAAAGACGCGCTTGTTAGGTAATTTGGACTGAATTCTCCCTCAGTGTACCTGAACAGGCGCCGGAGTGTGGTGACTAGGGGATTTTCACGGTAACTTCATTGCAGTGTTAATGCGAGCCTACTTGTGACACTAATAAAGGTCATTATTATTAAGTTGCGCCTGTGAGTTGGGGCTGGAGTGCAGATTCAGAAATCCAGGGGAACATCGTCGCTGGAGACAAGATTAAAACCCAGGGAGGTGAGTAGTCGTCAAGCCAGTCTGTGTCGAAGCAACCTTTAGATGGCATTCCCAGAGGCTTGATCTTCAAAAGGGAATAGTGAAAGTGTGCGACCCTTCATACGGGAAACAATCAAGGAGAACATTCTATCATCTAAACATTAGTAATGAAGAACTAAGTCAATTATTACAATTGGAATCTTTTTACTATTTTGGACAGCCAAAGGATTAGATGGAAGGACATCCATTGTGAATGGATGAATAGAGGGTGACCGTAACTATTCCACTTGACAATCCTTGGTTGAACAAATGTGCTTTCTGTTTTTACATTAAAATCCCATGCCCCTGCCACATCACAACCATTCTGGACCCTGACCTCCCTGACCCCAATGGTCAGGAACAGGAATCCTCACTCCTGGCTCTGGATAATACCGGCTAGTTTTCACATCCAGCCACACACACACACACACACACACAAACACACACAGCCCTGTCCAGCTGGGCTGGGAGAAGATAATAGAGATGTGGCAGGAGATTGAATTGAACATTGCTGAAAGGAGAGACAGGTTGCTGAAGTTTTTCATCTTGCGCCTATCAGGAAAAACACAAGAATTCCAAATTTCTAACAATCACGACGATATTTGTTACAGGAGAAAGGGGAGCTGACTGGGTGGCTGGTCAATTCTGATTGGCCGAGCCTTTGCCATGGAGACAGCAACCAGGAACTACAGCAGTGGTGTGCAGAGGGGGGGGGGGGGGGCGACGGTGCGTTGGCCCCGGGCATCCATTGGATGGGGACATCAATCAGAGGCTATTGCTCTCCCCAATGTCACCCAGATGCCTAAATTTTTCCACCTGAATTTAACAAATTGTTTTGCTAAATCCAGTGACTACCGACATGTACCTTGTGTCAGGGTGAGGTGACTGCGCTCCCAGACTCCCCCGCGGTGGGGAAACCGCTCTATCCGCCAGGCGGGCGGGCGGCCCGGGACTGCGCATGTCCAAGGGAGGGGGAGATCCTCACATGCAGGGAAAGGCCCCGCCCCCTGATCTGCGTGCTGAGATGTTGACCAATGAAAAAAGATTGAGGACCGGAGGGACTGTGGTTCTCCAGCCAATCAGAGCTCCTCACATGCAGGGAAAGGCCCCGCCCCCTGATCTGCGTGCTGAGATGTTGACCAATGAAAAAAGATTGAGGACCGGAGGGACTGTGGTTCTCCAGCCAATCAGAGCTCCTCACATGCAGGGAAAGGCCCCGCCCCCTGATCTGCGTGCTGAGATGTTGACCAATGGAAAAAGATTGAGGGCCGGAGGGACTGTGGTTCTCCAGCCAATCAGAGCGCGGGCTTTGTGTGAGTGATAATTGAGCTTTCACACCGACGGAATCTTCCTCCTGTCTCCAACAACTGTGAGTAAAACACTTTCTTTTCTCCCCCTTTCCATTTCTTTTTCATTCTGACCATCAATTGGTCACTTGCAGCAACTGAAGGGAAAGGAAGTGAATCCAGGGAGGGTTCAGACTCTGGAAAGCTTGGCCCAGGTCTCTCTCTTAAAAATATTGACATCCTTTGCTCCCTCAGTTTGACACATGAAATGAAATGAAAATCGCTTATTGTCAGGGGCTGTTTAGCACAGGGCTACATTGCTGGCTTTGAAAGCAGACCAAGGCAAGCCAGCAGCGCGATTCGATTCCTGTAACAGCCTCCCCAAACAGGCGCTGGAATGTGGCGAATGCGGAATGTGACAATAAGCGATTTTCATTTCATAAGTAGGCTTCAAATGAAGTTACTGTGAAAAGCCCCTAGTATTGACCAGGACACGGGGGTAACTCCCCTTCTCTTCTTCAAAATAGTGGCTGTGGGATCTTCAACATCCACCTAATAGGGACAGACAGAGCCTCAGTTTAACAACTTATTTGAAAGAAGGCTGTTCTGACAGTGCAGCACTCCCTCAGTTCTGAGTGTGATTAGGGATTCAGTCATTCACCCCAACTGCTGACACACCAGCGAGTTCACTCTGGGGAGAGGCTGTTCACCTGCTCTGTGTGTGGGAAGAGATTCTCTCAATTAACCAACCTGCTGACACACCAGAGAGTTCACTCCGGGAAGAGGCCGTTCACCTGCAGTGTGTGTGGGAGGGGATTCACTCAGCCATCCATCCTGCGGAGACATCAGTGAGTTCATACAGGTGAGAGACCATTCACTGCTCTCTGCACACAACGATTTAGAACATCATCTACATTGAAATGAAAATCACTTATTGTCACAAGTAGGCTTCACTGAAGTTACTGTGAAAAGCCCCTAGTCGCCACATTCCGGCGCCTGTTCAGGAGGCTGGTACGGGAAGTTATATTCAAAATGTTTTCCTTTCTCATAATATTTCTCAGTATATTAGGCCTTATACTTGAGTCTTTGGGGCATACAATCAAGATTTGCCCCGGGCATCACCAGACCTCTGCACGCCACTGAACTACAGGTTCCTCAAGCTCTGGGAAATGAGGGGAAAAAAAGTGCAAAGCTTGGAGCTTCCTTTGTTTGCCGAGAACGGGCCCCTCCCTACGAATGTGTGGTGCCTCGAGCAAGCATAAATGGGTCACGTTATGAGCTCGACTGATTATCTTAAATTGGTTGTTAGTGTAGCTATCAGCACATTCTGCATTGTTTTGACAAATGACTTTGGCAACATATCTAGCTCCTCAGTAACAGTACAGGTTCTGCATTACCCAGCCAAATTCAGCTTTTCTGATCATATTTTATTTGATCTACTTTGATAAGAAGGTAATCATGACAAGGTTGGTAACATATGGCTATTCCTGGCCGTAATGAAGATAATTGGGTAAACCCGCTGTCAATCACACTGCATTTTGTTGGATAATGAATAACATTTTTACTGTGTGTCTATCCTTCACTCACTGGAACTTAACTGGTTTTCTTGGCAGAATATTCTGTAGTTTTGCTCGTGTGCTCTGTTTCCTGTAATTTGTACACACTCTATTGAGATACTCTGTTTACCGTGAGTTCTTCTGAAATTGGGTCAAAATCCTGGAGCACCCTCCTTAACAGCACTGTGAGTGTACCTTCAGCTCACCCCCACCTTCTCAAGGGCAACTAGTGATGGACAATAAATGCTCGCCAGGCCAGTGATGCCTGCCTCCCGTAAATGATTAAAAATAATTGCTCCAATTCCAGCTTGTTCTCTGACACAGCATTGTCAATTCTCACTTTACTTTTACTTCCCACACATGGTTTTGCCTGGAAAAGATGGTGTTGGACCTTCCTTTGCAACCATCATGATTAGTGTCGTGGTGGGTCTATCGTAGTGCTGCTAATTAGGGGTTTTCAGAGGCACATGAGTTGGGGGCAGAGTAGGCTATTTGGCCCATCGAGTCTGCTGTGCCATTTGACAGGATCGTGTCTGATCTGATTGTGGCCTCAACACCACTTTCCTGTCTGCCTCCCATAACCCTCGGCTCCCTTGTCGAACAAAAACCTGTCCAGTCCTGCCATGGATAGATTCACTGATCCGTCTTCACTGCTCTCTGGGGAAAGGATTTCAACAGACCAAGGACCCTCAGAGAAACAAATTCTCATCGCCATCTTAATTGGGAGATGCCTATTGTTTCAAAACTGTGTCCCTTAGTTCTAGTCTCTCCCTCAGGGAAAACATCCCCTCAGCATCCCCCCCACCCCTGTCAAGTCCCCTCAGGATCTTATATCTTATATGGGGTTAGAGTGGGGGTGTTGACCTTGGGTAGGGTGCTCTTTCCAAGAGCCGGTGCAGACTCGATGGGCCGATTGGCTTCCTTCTGCACTGTAAATTCTATATGTTTCAATAAGATCACCTCTCAGTCCTCCAAAGCCCAGGCCCACCCTGCTCAACCTTTCTTCATAAGACAATCCTTCATCCCAGGAATTTCAAGGATTTCACGCAGGGAGGATTAAGGAATGTTCATGCCCAAACCAGAATGTTGTCTGACTCTGTTGCTCACTGGATATGATTGTTGAATTGTGGGTAAAATGGGGGTAGGGTAACGTACTGGCTAAATTACTGAATTGGTCATTCAGAGGCCTGGATTTAAGAACCAGTAAAACGCGATCAAGAGCAGGATTCTACTTTGTGACTCCGAAAGTGAGAGTCGCGATCGGGCGGAGTATCGCGCAAAATAGAAACCATCAAATTTTGCGCCCGCCGCCTATTCTGCGCGGAGTCCTTCGCTGGCAGCGATATCGAGGTTTGTGCCCCATGCCAGCCAGTCCATGCAATACCGTCATTTTCATGGGTTTGAATATAAATGGCGACTTGGACGCTTCATGCTCCACGCCCCCCCCCCCCCCTCCCCCCACCCCACCCCTCCCACACGATGCTCTGCCCCTCTCAGGCGGATGTCTTGCGGGCTCGAATTAGTGCAGGTATTTACAAGCAGGGACTGGTCGCCATGGCTGCAGAGGGGGAGCAGGAGGCTAAATAAATTCCTGCAGAGCCAGGAATTGCTTTCAATTTGCGCCGGCAGAGTGCTGGCCTACCTGTATGGCCTGGCTCCGGCCCGCTTGTATGGCCTGACTCCGGCCCGCTTGTATGGCCTGACTCCGGCCCGCTTGCATGTCCTGGCTCCGGCCCGCTTGTATGGCCTGACTCCGGCCCGCTTGTATGGCCTGGCTCCGGCCCGCTTGTATGGCCTGACTCCGGCCCGCTTGTATGTCCTGACTCCGGCCCGCTTGTATGTCCTGACTCCGGCCCGCTTGCATGGCCTGACTCCGGCCCGCTTGTATGGCCTGACTCCGGCCCGCTTGTATGGCCTGACTCACTTACTCAATAGCGCAGCCGACGGAAACACGATTCACTCGCTATTCAGTCCAGGCGGGATCACCTGGGGTGCGCTCTAACCAAAATAAAACAGAGTGCTGTGTTTGGCGAGATTAGCAGCGGGGCCCCTTATAATGCCAGGAATGACGGCCCGCGATGGGCCGAAGTCCCGCCTCTGAGAGGCAAATCCCGCTTTGTTTTCGTGCACCAGCGAGGAATCCCCCGCCGAGCCGCACTTAACCGCCTTCCTTGCACTGAGGAGCTCCCGCGAGCGGAGCATCTCCATGCAGGAAGGGATTGGGACCATTTTTAAATGGCGCCCCAATCTCATGAATCTCTAACCCAACCCCCAGAAACCCCAAAACCCCAATTCACCTGTCGGGGGGTCCTTGGGTGCCCCACCAAAATGGGCCGGGCACCCCTGGGTCTGGTTCCCAGCACGGGCTCAATGCCAGCTTGGCACCTTGGCATAGCCAGCCTGGCAGCCCCCCGCCACCTTGGCAATGCCTCCTGGGCATCCTGGCAGTGCCACGCTGACACCCATGTGGCACTGCCAAGGTGCCCGGGTCACATTCATAGTGCCAGAGTGTCACTCTTTCCAGAGGCCAACCATCTGGGGGCCTCCGATCATCTGCGAAATCGCCCCCCCCCGGTACTGTTCCACCTGATCCCCATTTGTGGCGACCAGTACCTAGGGGGGCACGGCTGGGGTCTCCTTGCCGAGGCTGCTAGATGCCGGTTGGCTATTCGACCTGGCGAAGGCAGAGGTCGTTATATTACTTGGGAGTAATATATGTGACTGGTTTGCTTATGCGGAGAAGTTCTTAACTTTGATGATGATGAATACTCAAAGTCGTCCAGTGATAACAAATAATTTATTAAGTAACCAATCAATTAAATTGTGAGTTTGATTCTGCAGTACATTTACTGGTTAAACTAGATAGAATTAGATTAACTATGAATATTATACTATACACTCTGAGCTTACTGCACTTCTGGTCTCTCGCTATAACACACCCAAAGTGAGCGGGAAAACAGATTAAGCTTGTTTATATGCTCCCTGTTAGTGTTGCCATCTAGTGATCATCTGACTGTACTGACTTCACATTAACCCTTCACGTATTTACATATACAGAGATCACTACATAGGTAATTCAACTTCACTCCATGAGACGGGACCCGCGACGTCTTGCGACATCTGATTAGACCTCATGAGGCTTAACGGCTGTCGGGAAGCCTGGGTGAGGCCTCCCAGGACCTACCAGCCGTGTCGCACCCCCATTCGGGCACAACACATCCATCTCTAAAGCGGAGAAGTAAGCCTATAATAGTGACTATTTAACTAATAACTTGCTGTAAAATCCACCTCGTTCACTTAATGTCCTTTAGGGCAGGAAATCTGTGGTGATTACCCGGTCTGGTCTACAAGTAACTCCAGACAGTCTGAAATGGTCCAAGAAGCCATTCGGCCGTATTCGGGAAGGTGGCTCACCACCACCTCCTCAAAGGCAATTAGGATGGGCGATAAAGGCTGACCTTGGAGTGATGGTCACTTCCTGTAACTGAATGAATACAGGAAAGGAATAACTCTTCTGAATGGTTACACTACTGAGTCACAGAGCTGCACTGGGCTGGAAAATGGGTTCTACGGTAATGTGCTGAGAGTTAAACAGTTGCTGATGAAGACGAATTCAAATGAAGCAGAGCAAGCTTGTAAACTCTTCAATAACGCTCAAATCAGTGTCTTCAATCAGGTCTCTCTCCATATTAATACGGCGCAGTGAAGCCCTACTTTAAGAACAGCAACATTGAGTATTTCAAGCGTTTAATAATATTTAATTCTGCTATTTGAACAAGGATTGTCCTGTTTACCTGCCCCAGAATTGCTGCCTCAATCAACACTGGTCTTTGCTAATATTAGTTTTGAGAATCTTGCTGTCTGCAGCATAGTTACTGACCTTAGTTTCCATCGTGACTCACCTCCTGACTCAAAAAAGACTGCCCACTATCCACAAGGCGCCAGGCAGGAATGGGATGGAATACGGTCCACTCGGCTGAATGAGTGCGGCTCCAACAACACTCCGGAAGCTCGACGCCATCCGGGATAAAGCAGGCCCGCTCGATCGACAGTTCATCCATCACCTTAAACATTCACTCTCGCCACTGAGAACAGATTGTCCGGTCATTTACCTGCTGTAGGCGGGAACTTGCTGTGCGCAAAGACGTTGCTCTGATCCCTACATTACAACATTGGCCAAAACTTTCCAGCTGTCTGGCTGACGGCGACCCCTGCTGCGGGTTCCCTGGCGGCAGAGGGTGCGAAGATCAGGAAAACCCGTTGACAGCAGCGGGACTGGAAGATTCCGTCACCTGCCAATGGGGAGGGCTGCCCCTTGCCCTGCCAATGGGGCGGGCTGTCCCTGCCCTGCCAATGGGCTGGGCTATCCCTGTCCTGCCAATGGGCCGGGCTATCCCTGCCCTGCCAATGGGCCGGGCTGTCCCTACCCTGCCAATGGGGCGGGCTATCCCTGCCCTGTCAATGGGGCGGGCTGTCCCTGCCCTGTCAATGGGCCGGGCTGTCCCTACCCTGTCAATGGGCTGGGCTATCCCTGTCCTGCCAATGGGCCGGGCTATCCCTGTCCTGCCAATGAGCCGGGCTGTCCCTGCCCTGTCAATGGGCTGGGCTGTCCCTGCCCTGCCAATGGGGCGGGCTGTCCCTGCCCTGTCAATGGGCCGGGCTGTCCCTGCCCTGTCAATGGGGTGGGCTGTCCCTGCCCTGTCAATGGGCCGGGCTGTCCCTGCCCTGCCAATGGGGCGGGCTGTCCCTGCCCTGTCAATGGGCTGGGCTGTCCCTGCCCTGCCAATGGGGCGGGCTGTCCCTGCCCTGTCAATGGGCCGGGCTGTCCCTGCCCTGTCAATGGGGCGGGCTGTCCCTGCCCTGTCAATGGGCCGGGCTGTCCCTGCCCTGCCAATGGGGCGGGCTGTCCCTGCCCTGTCAATGGGCCGGGCTGTCCCTGCCCTGCCAATGGGGTGGGCTTCCCTGCCCTGCCAATGGGGCGGGTTGTCCCTGCCCTGCCAATGGGGTGGGTTGCCCCTGCCCTGTCAATGGGCTGGGCTGTCCCTGCCCTGCCAATGGGGTGGGCTGTCCCTGCCCTGCCAATGGGCCGGGCTGTCCCTACCCTGCCAATGGGGCGGGCTATCCCTGCCCTGTCAATGGGGCGGGCTGTCCCTGCCCTGTCAATGGGCCGGGCTGTCCCTACCCTGCCAATGGGCTGGGCTATCCCTGTCCTGCCAATGGGCCGGGCTATCCCTGTCCTGCCAATGAGCCGGGCTGTCCCTGCCCTGTCAATGGGCTGGGCTGTCCCTGCCCTGCCAATGGGGCGGGCTGTCCCTGCCCTGTCAATGGGCTGGGCTGTCCCTGCCCTGCCAATGGGGTGGGCTCTCCCTGCCCTGCCAATGGGCCGGGCTATCCCTGCCCTGCCAATGGGGCGGGCTGTCCCTGCCCTGTCAATGGGCCGGGCTGTCCCTGCCCTGCCAATGGGGTGGGCTTCCCTGCCCTGCCAATGGGGCGGGTTGTCCCTGCCCTGCCAATGGGGTGGGTTGCCCCTGCCCTGTCAATGGGCTGGGCTGTCCCTGCCCTGCCAATGGGGCGGGCTGTCCCTGCCCTGTCAATGGGGTGGGTTGTCCCTGTCCTGCCAATGGGCTGGGCTCTCCCTGCCCTGCCAATGGGGCGGGCTGTCCCTGCCCTGTCAATGGGCCGGACTGTCCCTGCCCTGTCAATGGGCCGGGCTGTCCCTGCCCTGTCAATGGGACGGGCTGTCCCTGCCCTGCCAATGGGGCAGGTTGCCCCTACGTGGTCAATCCCACCCATTGACGTCACTTGAAAAATACTTAATTGACTGTAAAGTGCTTTGGGATGGCCTGCGGAAGCCTCGAGATAGATGTAACCCCCTCCTTTCCCACCATTCTTCCTTTCACTCTCATTCTTTTTCGCTATCTCACTTTCAAAGACTGAAGTGACTCATAAAAACAGCCCACACCCATCACCTGCTTCCCAGAGACAGTCAGTAAATGTCAGCCTTATCATTGTCACCCACATCCCAGGAAAAGTGCCACGATTTAACTTGCTGGGACATGGAGTCAAGGTTAACACACCGACCTGTGAATAAATGGAAAAAAACAAAAGCAATATTAATCCATTCTTCTGTTTCTCAGCACCACCGAATCATCAAACACCCTTTGATCCAATCATCTATGTGGTTGCGTGTGCCACAACAGAACACTTTGAGTTTCAGAGTAGGAGAGTGACAATGCAACTGAAGTCACTCCTCCAGATGGAATACATATTCACTTTAGTCATGATGTTGGGCTGAGTCAGAGAGAAGAAGAGAGAATTTGAAATGGGTATTAGCGTACAATAAGTTTAAAGATATCTGATACCTTCAGTTCTCTTCCAGGCTCTTTGCAGATTTACATATGGGGAGGAAGGTTATATAACACAGTGTGGGACAGTTTGGTTGTAGGGGTAAGCTGTTGGATTGCTATGTGCATTTTATGCAGGATTTATGCTGCATCTAACCTAACATCAGTGTCTGCTACAGATCACTGCCAGCCTGCGATACTGAGCTATACTGCTGGCTCCGCTCCACTCTTCGATCAATGAAAATGGACCCCCTGTGTTTAAAGACATTTCCATAGTCCCACTCAATATCACTGAGCCATGGAATATGATTTTTAAAAATCACCCAACTCAGATCACCCACAGTTTTAGCGACCTGGAAACAGATTTATTCTGGTTCCATTGATATTATCTCCTCCCAACCACCAAGATTGGTGTGGAGATGCCGGCGTTGGACTGGGGTGAGCACAGTAAGAAGTCTTACAACACCAGGTTAAAGTCCAACAGGTTTGATTCAAACACTAGCTTTCGGAGCACTGCTCCTTCCTCAGGTGAATGTGAGGAAGGAGCTGTGCTCCGAAAGCTAGTGTTTGAAACAAACCTGTTGGACTTTAACCTGGTGTTGTAAGACTTCTTACCAAGATTGGGAGAGGTACCCTGCTCGCCCCTCCCTACCCCTGCAAACCCTCCCTCCACAGCCCGTCAATGGCATTCCCAGCTCCAGTTTCAAACCTATCACAACACCTCTGGCACCCATCAGTCCTGATTATCAGCTTCTCCTCATTACCAGTTTGAGTTGGCTGTGAAGCAAATGTACAAAAAGCAAATGTGACCCTGTCATTATGAGTATCGGGGCTCTGTGATTTCGGCCTACGTTTGGTTCTTTAGCCATTCTTGGCCTCCTGCATACCCTCTCCATAAATATCCAGCTCCTGGACACATAAACAAGTCTGGTTATCCAGTGCTGTTGTAAGATATTCGTCCATAAACTTGAATTGATCAAAACCTTGTTGCCCAGGACCCGAACTCACACCAAATCGCAGCAGCTCACCATCACCTCTGTGCCCAATCAGCTACATGCACAGTCCAAAAATAAAACCTTGCTTTTAAATTTGTTTCCAGACCCCTCCAGGGTTTTGCCCTCTCCACATCGGGGGCGGCACGGTGGCACAGTGGTTAGCACTGCTGCCTCACAGCTCCAGCGACCGGGGTGTGATTCCCGCCTTGGGTCACTGTCTGTGCGGAGTCTGCACGTTCTCCCCGTGTCTGCGTGGGTTTCGTCCGGATGCTCCGGTTTCCTCCCACAGTCCAAACAGATGCAGGTTAGCGGATTGGCCATGCTAAACTGTCCCGTAGTATCCAAAAGGTTAGGTCGAGTTACTGGGTTCCGGGGATAGGGTGGAGGCGTGGGCTGAAGTAGGGGTGCTCTTTCCAAGGGCCGGTGCAGACTCGATGGGCCGAATGGCCTCCTTCTCCACTGTACGTTCTATGATTCAACTATGATATCTCAGCCATTTTCTCCAGCCCTCAGCCGCCCAACTTGCCTCTGCTCATCTAATTCTTGATCACTTTATTAACAAGGGTCGTGCCAAGAGCTCTGAAACTTCCTCCCCCAAACTCTCTGCCTCATTATCCTCACTTCAGTCGTTCATTAAAACCCTACCGTTTTGGCCAAGCCTTCTCGAAGAACAAAGAACAAAGAAAAGTACAGCACAGGAACAGGCCCTTCGGCCCTCCAAGCCTGTGCTGACCATGCTGCCCATCTAAATTGAAATCTTCTACACTTCCTGGGTCCGTACCCCTCAATTCCCATCCTATTCATGTATTTGTCAAGATGCCCCTTAGACGCCACTATCGTCCCTGCTTCCACCATCTCCTGTGGCAGCGAGTTCCAGGCACCCACTACCCTCTGTGGAAAAAACTTGCCTCATACATCTCCTCTAAACCTTGTCCCTCGCACCTTAAACCTGTGCCCCCTAGTAATCGATCCCTCTACCCTGCAAAAAAGCCTCTGACTATTCACTCTGTCTATGCCCCTCATAATTTTGGAGACCTCTAACAGGTCGCCCCTCAACCTCCGTCGTTCCAGTGAGAACAAACCGAGTTTATTCAACCACTCCTCATAGCTAATGCCCTCCATACCAGGCAACATCCTTGTTAATCTCTTCACACCCTCTCTAAAGCCTCCACGTCCTTCTGGTAGTGTGGCGCCCAGAATTGAACACTATACTCCAAGTGTGGTCTAACTAAGGTTCTATACAGCTGCAACATGACTTGCCAATTCTTATACTCAATGCCCCGGCCAATGAAGGCAAGCATGCCGTATGCCTTCTTGACTACCTTCTCCACCTGTGTTGCCCCTTTCAGTGACCTGTGGACCTGTACACCTAGATCTCTCTGACTCAATACTCTTGAGGGTTCTGCCATTCACTGTACATTCCCTACTTGCATTAGACCTTCCAAAATGCATTACCTCACATTTGTCCGGATTAAACTCCATCTGCCATCTCTCCGCCCAAGTCTCCAAACAATCTAAATCCTGCTGTATCCTCTGACAGTCCTCATCGCTATCCGCAATTCCACCAACCTTTGTGTCGTCGGCAAACTTACTAATCAGACCAGTTACATTTTCCTCCAAATCATTTATATATACTACGACTGTCGCCAACGTCTCTGTATCTGGCTCAGTGTTAAATTTTGTGTGACGATTAATGCTGCAATGAACCTGATGATGTTTTACTGCATTAAGGGACTGTGCATCGTTATTGTCTCATTGGGAGGCACGGTGGCTCAGTGGTTAGCACTGCTGCCTCACAACGCTAAGGACCCGGGTTCCATCCCTGCCCTGGGTCACTGTCCATGTGGAGTTTGCCCAATCTCCCTGCGCCTGCGTGGGTCTCACCCCCACAACCCAAAGATGTGCAGGCTAGGTGGATTGAACAAGCTAAATTGCCTCTTAATTGGAAAAAAAATAATTGGGTACTCTAAAAATTAAAAACAAAAATTATTATTGTCTCATTCCTGGAGTCAGCCTAATGAATGTTCTCTGAACTGCTTCCATGACAGTCTGTCTCTCCTTAAGTGAGGTGATTGTACACAGCACTCTCAGCGTGATCTCACCAAAGCACCGCACAGCTGTAGCAAGATATCCCTACTTTTATATTCCATCCCTGTTTCAATAAAGGCCAACATTCCCATTACCTTCCCAATTGCTGCACCTGTGAGCTAACATTTTGTGATTCATGTACAAGGTCACCCAGGTCCCTCTGTACAGCAGCATTATGCCACCTCGTTCCGTTCCAATAATATTCTGCTTTCCTCTTCTCCCTGCCAAAGTGGAACACCACAAATTCTCCGACATTGTACTCCATCTTCCAGATTTCTGCCCGCTCATGTCACCTATGAGCACGGGGCAGCACGGTAGCGCAGTGGTTAGCACTGTTGCTTCACAACGCCAGGGTCGCATTTTGATTCCCGGCTTGGGTCACCGTCTTTGCGGAGTCTGCACGTTCTCCCCGTGTCTGCGTGGGTTTCCTCCGGGTGCTCCGGTTTCCTCCCACAGTCCAAAGATGTGCAGGTTGGTGGATTGGCCATGATAAATTGCCCTTAGTGACCAAATAGGTTAGGTGGGCTTACTGGGTTTATGAGGATAGGTTAGAAGTGTGGACTTAAGTGATGCTCTTTCCAAAAGGCTGGTGCAGACTCAATGGGCCAAATGGCTTCATTCTGCACTGTAAACTCTATGGTTCTACAATTCTACCTTTGCAGACTCTTTGTACCCTCCCCACAACTTGCTGTCCGACGTACCTTTGGACTATCGGCGACTTTGGCAACAGCACAGCCGGTCCCCTCATCCAAGCCTTTAATATAGATCATGAGGCCCCCGCACTCGGCCCTGTGCCACTTCACCAGTTAAAATTTGCCATTCTGTGAATGACTCTCTCTTTTCTGTTCGTTAGCCAATCCTCTCTTCAGAAGCTCGGACTGCAGTGCTTCAAGAAGGGAGCGCACCACCACCTTCTCAAGGGCAACTAGGGCTGGGCAAGTAATGCTGACCAAGCCAGAGATGCCCACATCCTGCAAACAAATTGACAAAAACATAGGAGAAGGAGTAGCCACTCGGCCCTTCGAGTCCGCTCTTCCATTCGCTAAGATCGTGATTGATCAGGTTGTGGGCCCAACTCCACTTTCCTGTCTTCCCCCCACAAGCCCAGACTCCCTCATCTATCAAAAATCTGTCTGACACAGCCTTGAATAAATCCAATGACCCAGCCTCTCTGGGGAAGGCAGTTACACCGGCAAACCATCCTCTGAGAGAAAAAACATTCTCAACTCAGTCTTAGAAGGGAGACCTCTTAAACTCGGCCCCCCTCATTCTAGTCTCCCCCACAAGTAGAAAAATCCATCCTGGTATCCGCCCTATCAAATCCCTTCAGGATTTTATACATTTCAATAAGATCACCTCTCATTCTTCTAAACTCCAAGGGGAATAGGCAAACTTGTTGAATCTTTCTTCCCTTCATCCCAGGAATAAGTCAAGCGAACGTTTACATGTTGAGCCTGAAGGGAGCAACGGTGATCTTGACATCCATGTGTTCGTCCATGACTATGCTTGGCAAGGCACTGCAGTGATTTGTTATTGCATTCTGCTGGTTGTGCCTGACCAGGTCTTACCGCAGGATTTGCAATTTGATAATTAAGCAGGTTGACATTTGTTCCTAATGGAATAGAGTATAAAATTAGGAAAGTGTTGTTGCAATTGTGTCTTCTTCTTGGGCAGTCCCTCAGGGTCGAGGGTGAGTTGCTTCCACTCCGGGGAGGTGGGTTCGGTGACGGCTGAATAGTCCAATCCTGGATCCGCAGACTTGGCCACACGTTCGGCAGGTGGTGCTTGTTGAGGTGGGTGGGTGGGACGCTCTGGATTCTGCGCTCTCTTTACGCTTGGCCTCCGTGCACTCCACTCCGTGACCGTCGAGCTGATTGGCGCCTTGTGAATGCGTTCTAAGGAAAGCGATTCCCATGTGTCAATGGGGATGTTGCATTTATTTTGGGAGGATTTTAGAGTGTACTTGTCACGCTTCCTCTGCCCTCCCAGCGATCACTCGCTATTGCAGAGCCTGGAGTAGGGCACTTGTTTCAGGAGTCTTGTGTAGGGCATGCGGGCAATTGGCCCGCCCATCGCAGCTGGTCAAGCATGACCAGTGCCCCAGTACTGGAGATGTTGGCCTGGGAGAGGGCAGTCACCTTGGTACGCCTATCCTGCCAGTGGATTTACAGGATTTTGTGGATGCAACGTTGGTGATATTTCTCCAACGTTTTGTTGAGTCTGGTGTAAATTGTCCATGTTTCTGATGCGTACAGGAGGGAGGGCACCATGGTGGCTCTGCAGATCGTGAGCTTGGTGCTGGATTTGAGGTCTCGGTCTTCGAATACGTTGTTTCTCAGATATCTAAAGGCTGCACTGCCACATTGGAGTTGATGTCTACTCGCACTGAGAGGAGGGAGGCTCCTGAGGTATGGGAAATGATCCCCATTGTCGCAGTGCTCACCGTGAATCTTGGTGGTAGGGGAGCAGCTTTGGGTGGCAGGAGATGGCTGGTTGAGAACTTTTGTATCGGGCATTGGTGAGACCGCATCTGGAGTACTGCGCGCAGTTTCGTTCCCCTTACATGAGGAAAGATGTAAATATATTAGAGGTGGGGCAGCACGGTGACGCAATGGTTAGCATTGCTGCCTCACGCCCCCGACGTCCCAGGTTCAATCCCGGCTCTGGGTCACTGTCTGTGTGGAGTTTGCACATTCTCCCCGTGTTTGCGTGGGTTTCGCCCCCACAACCCAAAGATGTGCAGGTTAGATGGATTGGCCACATTAATTGCCCCTTAATTGGAAGAAAATGAATTGGTACTGTAAAAATTTTTTAAAAAGTAAATACATTAGAGATGGTTGAGAGAAGGTTCACTACATTGATTCCAAGGATGAAGGACCTGCTCGATGAAGAGAGATTGAGCAGATTTAGCCAATACTTGCTGGAGTTTAGAAGAATGTGAGGAAATCTCATTGAGGTGAATTAGATGCTGAAGGGTAGTCGCAGAGCAGATGTTTCCCCTTGTTGGAAATTCTAGAACGAGAGGCCATAGTTTTAGTCTAAGGGTTGGCAGATTTAAAACAGAAATCAGGAGGAATTACAACACTCATAGGGCCAGGAATCTGTGGAACTCTCTACCCCAGTGTGCAGTGGATGCCAGAACACTAAACAACTTTAAGGAGGAGGTAGATAGGTTTATAATTAGTAGCAGGATGAAGGGTTATGGGGAGTGGGCAGGGAAATGGAGATGAGACCAGGATGAACTCAGCCATGATCTTAGAACATAGAACATAGAACAGTACAGCACAGAACAGGCCCTTCGGCCCTCAATGTTGTGCCGAGCCATGATCACCCCTCTCAAACCCACGTATCCACCCTATACCCGTAACCCAACAACCCCCCCTTAACCTTACTTTTTTTATTAGGACACTACGGGCAATTTAGCATGGCCAATCCACCTAACCCGCACACCTTTGGACTGTGGGAGGAAACCGGAGCACCCGGAGGAAACCCACGCACACAGGGGGAGGACGTGCAGACTCCACACAGACAGTGACCCAGCCGGGAATCGAACCTGGGACCCTGGAGCTGTGAAGCATTTATGCTAACCACCATGCTACCCTGCTGCCTTCTTGGGGAGGAGATCGATGAGGGATTGTGGGCTGATGCCCTGAGCAGGGTTAATTCTTCCTCCTCTTGCGCCAGGCTCAACCTGATACAGTTTAAAGTTGTTCACAGAGCGCATATGACAGGGGCGAGGTTGAGTAGGTTCTTTGGGGTGGAGGACAGACGTGTGAGGTGCTCGGGGAGCCCAGTTCATCACGCCCATATGTTCTGGACGTGCCCGGCGCTAGATGGATTTTGGAGGGGCTTTGCGAGGACTATGTCCAAGGTGGTGAAAACCCGGGTCAAGCCGAGCTGGTAGGTAGCATTATTTGGGGTATCGGACGAGCTGGGAGTGCAGGAGGCGAAAGAGGCCGGTATTCTAGCCTTTGCGTCCCTGGTAGCCCGACGGAGGATTTTGCTCCTGTGGAAGGATGCGAAGCCCCCTAGCGTGGAAGCTTGGATTAATGACATGGCTGGGTTTATCAAGTTGGAGAGGATAAAGTTTGCCTTGAGAGGGTCTGTGCAGGGGTTCTTCGGGCGGTGGCAACCGTTCCTAGACTTTCTCGCGGAGCGTTAGGAGGAGGTCAGCAGCAGCAGCAACCCGGTTGGGGGGGGGGGGGGTTCCTCTTGGGGTGGCGTTGGGGTTAGGGTGGGGTGTTTCCCAATCTGTGTTCTTATTGTTATATGGGGGGGGCTATTGTATTTTGGGGAAATCCCTATGTATAATTCTTGCGCATTGTGTTCTTGTTTCTTTTTTCTGTGGGGGGGGGGGGGTTTGTTGAAAATTGGCTGAAAACTTGAATACATATATATATTTTAAAACTCAGCCATGATCTTACTGAGTGGTGGAGTGGGCCTGAGGGGCTGCCAACCACAGCTCCGAGTTCCTTTGTTGAGCCACGTCATGGACACACTTTCCATGGCCCCATCAAGACCAGGACTGGGACTTGAAACCAGAGTTTTGGGTTCAGAGCTGGTGATGCTGCCACTGTGCCACTAGGCCACCAATCAGTGCTCTACCCTGGCTAATCACCCATAACACCCCCACTCGGCCACCAACCAGTGCTCTACCCTGGCTAATCACCCATAACACCCCCACTCGGCCACCAATCAGTGCTCTACCCTGGCTAATCACCCATAACACCCCCACGGGAAAGATTCTGGGGATGAGGAACTTCAGTTCTGAAGACAGATTGGAGAAACTGGGAGTTATTTCCTTGAAGGTTGAGAGGAAATTTGATAATTTGTTCTAATTCATGAGGGGTCTGGACAGAGTAGATCCAGAGAAATTGTTTCCATTGGTGGAAGGATCAAGAACCAGAGGGAACCGATTTGAAGTCATTGGTAAGAGATGCAATAATAATAATCTTTATTATTGTCACAAGTAGGCTTACATTAACACTGCAATGAAGTTACTGTAAAAAGCCCCTCATCGCCACATTCCGGCGAATGGGTACACTGAGGGAGAATTCAGAATGTCCAAATTATTTAACAGCACATCTTTCGGGACTTGTGGGAGGAAACCAAAGCACCCGGAGGAAACCCACACAGACACGGGGAGAATGTGCAGACTCCGCACAGGCAGTGACCCAAGCCGGAATCGAACCTGGGACCCTGGCGCTGTGAAGCAACAGAGCTAACCACTGTGCAGGCACTCCTGCACTGTAACAATTCTGTGATTCTCTGAGTCCCCGCATGGCTTTAATTCTAGCCGTGGTGATCGTTTCAAGTTTCTCCCACTCCTTTGCCTCGAGATTGCCGATATTCCTGGCACGCTATTTGGGGTGACAGATACAAAAACCTTGTTCAAAGCCGAGCCGTATCCTTGTTTTCCATTATTCATTCCCCAGTCTCATCTTCTATGGGACCAACACTCACTTTCGCTCCCTTTTTCCTTTTTATATACCTGAAGAAGCTTTCGCAGTCTGGTTTTATATTTCTCAATAGTTTTCTCTGACACTCCAATTTCTCCCTGGATGGAATGTACCTTTATGGAGAGATGTGAAATATCTCCCTGATTATTGACCACGAAGGCTGTACTGTCTTAACCTCTGTTTACCATACATTTATTGATATAAAAGCAAATTCTTTGATTTCTTTCTTCTCAATCCATCAGGATCTTATGGTTTCAACATTCCAGTGGGAACGGCCAAGGTCGACAAAGTGGTTTTAAATGTTTTGAAACAGCCTCAAAAAAATCATATCGAGTGAATAGGGGTTTGGGAGAGAACGCACGCTCTTCTTCGGAGCTGCCCATGAGTAACAGCACAGTTGTGAAGCAATGCTGGATTAATTCAGGAAAGGTCTTAAAGTCAGAACAAAAAAAACAATTTCGGATAGATCCAAATTCAATCAAAGGAAACGAGAAGAAACCAAATCAGAAATGGCTTCCTGACGCTTTTATATTGATTGGCTGAGGGTGGCGCAGTGGCGCAGTGGTTAGCACTGCTGCCTCACGGCTCCGAGGACCCGGATTCGATCCCGGCCCCGTCTTACTGTCCATGTGGAGTTTACACATTCCCCCCCCGCCGCGTTTGCGTGGGCCTCACCCCCACAACCCAAAGATGAGCAGGGTACGTGGATTGGCCACGCTAAATTGACACTTAATTGGAAAAAATAAATAAAGTAAAAAGTTAAAAAATATATACACAGGGCGGGATTCTCCGCCACCGGGATGCTCCATTTTGCCGGCAGCCCGGGGGTTTCCCGATGGCGTGAGGCTGCCCCACAATGGGAAACCCCATTGACCAGCTGGCGTAATGGAGCATCCCGCCGGCGGGGTGAAATAGAAATGTGGCGCGGCGGGGCAGAGAGCCCATATTGTTTTGGCTGAAGCTAGTGTTTGTGCATGTATTGTGTAATCTGATGAAACTGAATGGTTAGTGACTGAAGTATTCCTGGAGAAAGCAACAGCTTGTGAAGGTCAACCATGAACAGAAACTTTTGACGTCTTTTGCATTTAACAGCATTCATTTGCACTCATTTGACATCATTTGCACTCAAAAGCAATCATTTAGTTATCATTTGACATTGCAAGTGCCATATATGACATCATTGTCATCGACTGCCCAAACTGCAGCAGAGCTCAAACATTCGTGATTAGCAAAATCACTTACCTTCATTATCTTGACACCACCAACAATCACAGACGTTGGGTGGGATACGCCAGCCCCCCGCAGTGTATTTGCTGGCAGCAGAAGCAGCCCGTCATTGGCCAGCGGCAAAATCTCCCGGTCCCACCAATGTCTATGGTGTTCTGCATGCCTGCACCCTCCACCACCAGGGACCTTGCCACAGGGTGGTACCATTGACGGGACCAGGCGATCCCACTGGTGGGAAGGGGCAGAAAACTATGGTCTTTATTTTCCATAATTCTGAATCTCGATAGCTTTAAACATTCTAAAACTAGGCCAACTTTAGGAAAAGCAGACTCTGGTTTACCAGGTGTTTTGATCGGTTAGTTTTATGTCTTACTTCATAATCCATAACGAGTGAAGCAGAACACTGCCCCCCCCCCCCCCCCCCACTGCACCGCCCCCCAGATTGCAAGTTTTCTTCCACCATCCCCTTCCCTTCCCCCTCCTCCCCGTCTACCCTCCCTCCCTCTTCTACCCTCCCTCCCTCTTCTACCCTCCCTCCCTCTTCTACCCTCCCTCCCCGTCTACCCTCCCTCCTTCTCCATCTTCTCCCCCTCTTCCTAATAGTCCCACCCTCACTCTTCCCCCACTCCTCCCTCTCTCTCCCCCTTTTCTCTGAACCTCTCTTCCCCCTCTTTCTCTCCCCTCCCTCCCCCATTCCTACTTTGTTTCCACCTTCCCTTTCTCTAACCCCAATCTCTCTCTCTCTCTCTCTTCCCGACTGCCCCCCACGTCCCACCGGAGAGTTCAGGTCTGGTCAGTATTGGAAGCGATGTTAAGGCTGCTCTGCTGTAGTTTCTCGCCAGTGCGGAACAGTGATGACTGCAGGAGATTTAGCTCCAAGACGGGGGGTATGGAGTGTAGGCCCTGGAAGAATGGGGGAGGAGGGGGTGAAAGGTGATATAGGCCCAAGTAAGCGGACTGGGGACAGGGTGATGTAGGCCCGAGTCCTGGGGAGTGGAAAGAGAAGAATGATCAGGTGGTGGGTGCACTTGGCCATCAGCAGGATATTGGGGGGGGGGGGGGGGTAGGAACCAGCTGTGAATGCTGTGAGGAGATCAGGAGGCACCAGAGGCTCAGTTTGTTCCCAGGATGGCAATTAATGAATTGATTAAAGTAATTAAGAATTGATGGGCTTTCTGGTGCCTCTGTCAAGCATGTAAAGTGGAAAGATTTTTTGAACCAAATGAAATTATTTAATAAATTCAAATATTATTTAAGTAAATAATGGACAGCACCGTGGTGCCCTGCTGCCTCACGGCGCCAAGGTCGCAGGTTCAATCTCGGCTCTGGGTCACTGTCCGTGTGGAGTTTGCACATTCTCCCCGTGTCTGCCTGGGTTTCGCCCCCACAACCCAAAGATGTGCAGGGTAGGTGGGTTGGACACATTAAATTGCCCCTTAATTGTAAAAAAATAATTGGGCACTCTAAATTCATAAAATAAAAAATAAAATTAAAAACATTTAAGGAAATAAATGTAGTTTGAGTATGTAACTTAATTAAATAAGTGTAGTTTGCTAAGCGCATTTGATGCCGTTGAGCATGTCTGATAGCTTCAACTGCATTGGATGCTTTTGTGTACTCTTCCTGCCAAGGAAAGCAAAACGCTGCTGACTGCATGAACACGCACTGCAAGTTTGAACATTTGAAGTCAATTGATCACTGACCATTATCGAGCATATCTGAAATGCAAAGATGATGTCAAAGCCTTCTGGGGGGGAATCATTACCTGAAAGGGAAATCGGAGCAGATTCAATGGTAAATTCAAAAGAGAATTGGGCAAATACTTGAAGGAGAAGCAATTGTAGTACTAAAAGCAGATGTGGGGGGAGTTGGAGGGGTGGGGGTGGGTAGGGGTGGGGGGGGGGGGGGGGGGGGGGGGGGGATGTTAATTGGCCAGCTCTTTCAAAAAGCCGGCGTAGACATGATGAAGGGCCAAATGGCCTCCTTCTGTGTCTGTATGATTCTATAGTTCTACGTTCCCTGCATTCAGTCCGTACCTGTGGCTTACCAGTCCAACAAAATAACCACTGCACAAAATAACCACGGCACTATTCTACCCAGCGGTTGTGGAAGGAAGGATTTTCCAAAGATCAAGCCCTTGGCTGGTGTGTAGCGGCCCCTGCTGGGGGAATGGTGCATGTGGATGTCGATTGAGGTTACCGGACACGTGCCGTAGTCAACACTAAACCAATCCTTTGGAGGAGCAGAAGGGAGGAAGCCAAATGGAAAAGCAGCTCCAGGTAGAGCTGCCCGTGACATTTAAAAGAGTTCCATTTTGCAGGATCGAGTGCCCTTTTCATATTTCAAGAAATAGACTTTCTTGTTTCGTCAGCCACTGGATGGCCTGGATGTTCGACAAAATGTAAAATGGACTGGTGGGGATTGACAGAAGCAAGTACCTGGTGCCCTCTGGCAGTGACAAAACATAAGGTGAGCATCCACACAGACTGCTCCCAGGGCAGAAGGCGAACAATCTTTCTTCCAGCAGCAGACAATCCAACAATGGAGCAGGCTGCCAAAAGAGATTATCATGGCCAAGGACAGATTTACAATTAAACACAACATTCCCAAGCATGGGGGCCCAAAGGCAGCAGGGTGGAGGGGGGGGGGGGGATGCCAAAGGCAGGCTCTCTGATTCATGACGCTCACAGCCAATCAGGTACAGACACATATTGGAAACCCACCGACAATTGAAAAATCAGTCACTATTCCGAATCAAGCACAGACGGGGGCGGGGGGGGGGACCAATCTGGTCTGTTGCGGCTCTGGGTTCAGTGCAGGCGCCATGGAGACATTTAAACGTTCAGAGGGACATTACCCACGCTGCATGTGGACAAGCGACTGCACAGTGAAGAGCATCAGCCTGGACTCTGGGGGAGACCCAGTCCGTGGCGCCTGATGGGAGCACAGTAGCGGTTGGCGTCCAGCATTTGGGAGTACCAATCAGATAGCAGGCGAGCGGGAAAATCTATCGTAAAACCAAATTACTGCGGATGCTGGAATCTGAAACAAAACCAGAAAACACTGGCTGATCTCAGCAGGTCTGACAGCGTCTGTGGAGAGAGAACGGAGCCAACGCTTTGATTCTGGATGAGTCTTTGTCAAAACTTTGACAAAGTGTCATCCAGACTCGAAACGTTAGCTCCGTTCTATCTCCACAGACGCTGTCAGACCGGCTGGGAAAACCTATCATGTGGGTGGGGCTGGAATTTGATTTACACACCTGTAAATCCCAGGCCACAGCGACAGGAACCAGGATCGTAGGTGTGTAGCCCCTCTACCTCATCCATGAGACCATAAGACATGGGAGCAAAATTAGGCCACTCGGCCCATCGAGTCTGTCCCGCCATTCAATCATGGCTGATATTTTCTCATCCCCATTCTCCTGCCTTCTCCCCATAACCCCTGAGCCCCTTATTGATCAAAAACCTATCTATCTCTGTCTTAAAGACACTCAGTGATTTGGCCTCCACAGCCTTCGGCGGCAAAGAGTTCCACAGATTCACCAGCCTCTGGCTGAAGAAATTCCTCCTCATCTCTGTTTTAAAGGATCGTCCCTTTAGTCTGAGATTGTGCCTCTGGTTCTAGTTTTTCCTACAAGTGGAAACATCCTCTCCACGCCCACTCTATCCAGGCCTCGCAGTATCCTGTAAGTTTCAATAAGATCCCCCCTCACCCTTCTAAACTCCAACGAGTACAGACCCAGAGTCCTCAACCGTTCCTCATATGAAATCTGTCATAGGGAAGACCCCAAGACCACAAGGAACAGAATTAGGCCACTCGGCCCATTGAGTCTGTTCCGCCATTCAATCGTCGCTGATATGTTTCTTATCCCCATTCTCCTGCCTTCTCTCCATAACCCCTGATCTCCTTATTAATCAAGAACCTATCTATCTCTGTTTTAAAGACGCTCAGTGATTTGGCCTCCACAGCCTTCAGCGGCAAAGAGTTCCACAGATTCACCCACCCTCTGGCTGAAGGTATTCCTTCTCATCTCAGTTTTAAAGGATCGCCCCTTTAGTCTGAGATTGTGCTCTTGGGTGCTAGTCTCTCCTACCAGTGGAAAAATCCTCCTCACGTCCACTCTATCCAGGCTTCGTAGAGCCCTGTAAATTTCAATAAGATCCCCCCATCTCCTTCGAAACTTCATCGAGTACAGACTCAGAGTTCTCAAATGTTCCTCATACGACAAGTCCTTCATTCCAGGGATCATTCTTGTGAACCTTCTCTGGACCCTTTCCAAGGCCAGCACATCCTTCTTTAGATACAGGCCCAAAGCTTCTCACAATACTCCAAATAGGGTCTGACCAGGGCCTTATACGGCCTCAGAAGTACATCCCTGGTCTTGTAATCTAGCCCTCTTGACATGAATGCTAAAATTGCATTTGCCGTCTTAACTGCCAACTGAACCTGCACGTTAACATTAAGAGAATCGTGAACAAGGACTCCCAAGTCCCTTTGTGCTTCTGATTTCCTAAGCATCTTCCCATTTAGAAAATAGTCCATGCCTCCATTTCTCCTTCCAAAGTGCATAACCTCACACTTTTCCACATTGTATTTCATTTGCCACTTCTTTGCCCACTCTCCTAGCTTGTCCAAGTCTTTCTGAAGCCCACCTGCTTCCTCAATACTACCTGTCCCTTTGCATAGCTTTGTATCATCAGCAAACTTAGCAACAGTGCCTTCAGTTCCTTCCTCCAGATCATTAATGTATATTTTGAAAAGTTGTGGTCCCAGCACCGACCCCTGAGGTACACCACTAGTCACCAGCTGCCATCCTGAAAAAGACCCCTTTATCCCCACTCTCTGCCTTCCGCCAATCAGCCAATCCTCTATCCATGCCAGGATCTTACCCTGAGCACCATGGGCTCTTAACTTATTTAACAGTCTCCTATGTGACACCTTGTCAAAGGACTTCTAGAAAATCTAAATAAATCACGTCCACTGGTTCTCCTTTGCCTGACTTACTTGTTACTTCCTCAAAGAACTCTAACAGATTTGTCAGACATGACCTTCCTTTGACAAAGCCGTGCTGACTCAGTCCTATTTTATCATGCACTTCCAAGTATTCCGCGATCTCATCTTTAATAATCGACTCTAAAATCTTACCAATGACCGAAGTCAGGCTAACCGGCCTATAATTTCCCATCTTCTGCCTCCCTCCCTTCTTAAACAGTGGTGTTACATCAGCCACTTTCCAGTCCTCTAGGACCCTTCCTGCCTCCAGTGATTCCTGAAAGATCATCACCAATGCCTCCACAATCTCCTGAGCTGTCTCTTTTCGAACTCTGGGGTGTAGTCCATCCGGTCCAGGTGATTTATCCACCTTCAGACCTTTCAATTTCCCCAGAACCTTCTCCTAAGTAATGGTCACTGTGCTCACCTCTGCCCCCTGGTTCTCCTGGAGCTCTGGCATCCCACTGGTGTCTTCCACCGTGAAGACTGATGCAAAGTTCAGTTCGTCTGCCATTTCTTTGTTTCCTATTATTACTTCTCCAGTCACATTTTCCAGTGGTCCAACTTCTATTTTTGCCTCTCCCTTACCATTTATATATTGAAAAAACTCTTTATATCTTCCTTTGTATTACTAGCTAGCTTGCACACAGACTTCATCTTCTCCCCCCTTATTGCTTTTTTAGTTGTCCTCTGCTCACTTTTAAAGGCTTCACACACCCATCCCTCCTCCTTCACACCTATCCCCCCTCCTTCACCTCTATTCCTCCCTCCTTCACCTGCCCATGCCCTTCCTTCACCCTATCACCTCTCTTTCACCCACCCATGTCCCCGTCCTTCTCCCACTTATGCCCCTCCTTCACTCACATCCCCCATCCTTCATCTCCCCACTCCGCACCCCCATTCCCCAGTCAGAAAACGCTGATTGTCTGGGAGTGACAGAATGTGTGTCAATGTGTATGTGTGAGAGTTTGAGTGTGTGTGTGTTTGTGCCTCCACCTGAGGACATGCCACTTTGCATTGCGATGCAGTTGACTACTGGTAGTGTTCAAAAGGCAACCATTGTCATAGTAGGAATTCAGGAATGCACCATCAGGTCATCGAGAGAGAGAAGAATATTCTGCAGGTAAATGCCTCACACTGGCGCTGAGGCGACATGCAGTCCACTTTAAGCCTGCCTTCCCTCAGAATAAAGAATGCATTCTTCTTTTCGATTAATGTCCTTTTCTGCCATTGTGTTATCGTGAGCAGGATCTGGTCAGGCAATGACTTCGATTACAGAACCTCAGCACCTGGGCTGCGGCCTCTTTAGGCTTCCCAGCCTCATAAATATTTTATAAAGATCAAGACTTGGGTCTTCCGGAGCCAAATTCTCTCACACCATAGAGCGTTCTTTAAACCCCAAGGATTTTGTCAATCACTTCAATCATCCTATCTAAAACATCACCACAATGCCTAAAATGACCTGTGCATATTATGGAACCCAGATAATTGTTCAGAAATGAGGGTGTGTTACCTTATTCAATAGATCCTGAGGTGAGAATGGATTTCCATGTTGAAACCGTAAAATTCACAGCAAACAAAGAAGCTACTAGACCCATTATTGTAACTGCACAGCTCTCAGAAATAATGACCCACGTCGTCCTATTTCCCATAGTTCGCTTTTCAAAATGTAAAATATGAAACATTTGATGGAGTCTATCACTGCTACTGTTTCTGGTAGCAAGCTTCTATGTCCCTACAGCCCCTCAATTCATTTCAATATGGGCGGCACGGTAGCACAGTGGTTAGCACTGTTGCTTCACAGCTCCAGGGTCCCAGGTTCGATTCCCGACTTGGGTCACTGTCTGTGCGGAGTCTGCACGTTCTCCCCGTGTCTGCGTGGGTATCCTCCGGGTGCTCCGGTTTCACAGAAAAAATACAGCACAGAACAGGCCCTTCGGCCCACGATGTTGTGGCCAACCTTTGTCCTAGATTAATCATCGATTATCTTAGAATTTGCAGTGCAGAAGGAGGCCACTTAGCCCATCGAGTCTGCATCGGCTCTTGGAAAGAGCACCCTACCCGAGGTCAACACCTCCACCCGATCCCCATAACCCAGTGACCCCGCCCAACACTAAGCAATTTCCTCCCACAAGTCCTGAAAGACGTGCTTGTCAGGTGAATTGGACATTCTGAATTCTCCATCGGTGTACCCGAACAGGCGCCGGAGTGTGGCGACTAGGAGATTTTCACAGTAACGTCATTGCAGTGTTAATGTTAGCCTACTTGTGACAATAATAAAGATTATTATTATTGTAGTCATTGTATCATCATATTTCATTGGTTGAGAAGGCACTTGTTGTACCTGCTCTGAGAATGGGCTCAATTTTCAAATATAAAGATAGGTTTCAAAAATGGAGATGGGATTGCTAGTTGATGAAAATAAGCTTTGGAGAAAAAAAATTAAGTTAGTTACATAAATAGTAGCCTGAAAATGTAACATTTAATATGCAACCAGGTGTTACGGCCCCCTCAGGGGCCAAGCACCACGTTGTATCCTATTCCCTTCTTTGTCATTAAAAAGCTATCGGGTTTGCTGCTGTCCTTTAAGGGGGTAAATCTGCCAGTCTTATCCAAGCTCGTCTACATGTGACTGCGGACCCCCAGCAACATGCTCGATTCCTGATCGTCCTCCGCCATGGCCTAGTGCCAGTTACCACGCTGTCGCCAGAAGGATGTCTCACATTGCAGAGCTCCAATGGAGCCGCCACCCCTTCGGGAACATCAATCTGCAGGTCGCTGCCTTGTGCCACCCTGGAGAAAAATCATCGGGTTATTCAAAAAGGTTTTGAGGTTTACTTTGTCATTTTCTTTGAACATTTCTCTTCATCGGATATGAAAATATTGAAAACGGGGGGGAAGGGGCTGCTTGGCTGACAATCAGGCATCATCCAATTGGGTCAATGAGCCTTTCTTCTTTCCAATTGGAAGACATAGTGACATAGTAAGGGTGGCACAGTGGCACAGTGGTTGGCACTGCTGCCTCACAGATCCAGTGACCCGGGTTCAATTCTGGCCCGAGGCGATGTCTCACTAGTTGAGTGGAGTTTGCACGTTCTCTCCGTCTCTGGGTGGGTTTTCTCTGGGTGGGTTTCCTCCGGGTGCTCCGGTTTCCTCCCACAGTCCAAAGATGTGCAGGCTAGGTGGGTTTGCGGGGTTACGGGGCTCGGGCAGGGAAGTGGGCCTCGGTGGGATGCTCTTTCAGAGAGTCGGTGCAGACTCAATGGGCCAAATGGCCTCCTTCTGCAATGTAGGGATTCTACGATTCCATGAGGAAGGCCGTGCATCACACGGACGGATATGTTGGTCGGCTAATGGTAGGGGAAATTGAAAATGAAAATCGCTTATTGTCACAAGTAGGCTTCAATGAAGTTACTGTGAAAAGCCCCTAGTCGCCACATTCTGGCGCCTGTCCGGGGAGGCTGGTACAGGAATCGAACCGTGGTGCTGGCCTGCCTTGGTCTGCTTTAAAAGCCAGCGATTTAGCCGAGTGAGCTAAACCAGCCCCAATTGATGTGATGAATCCTCCAGGAATACATTTAACCACTCCAATGTTCAAGGGCATGAGCACCTTTTATAAGGTGTTACTACTATATCAAGGGCAAGAGCAATGCAGTGGGAAAAACACTGCGTAGATCAGATGCCATGATTGAACTAACTGCAGAATCCTGCTTCGAACACCATGAATTAGGCTTCGTAGCTTGAGTACATTAACAGCACATCTTTGCTAACAACTGATAACTATGAAGATATTTGCAGGAGGGAGTACAGTAATGACAAAACTAGGACTTTACCCAGTTCTGTCCATCTCTAGACCTATCGCGTGTCTGCGCCATATGACTTATCAGGCAACCGAGTGGATGGTACTTTACTCAGTCCCATTATAACCTTTTATTACCAGACCCCCCCAACTAGGGTGACACGGTAGTACAATGGTTAGCACTGTTGCTTCACAGCGCCAGGGTCCCAGGTTCGATTCCCGACTTGGGTCACTGTCTGTGCGGAGTCTGCACGTTCTCCCCGTGTCTGCGTGGGTTTCCTCCGGGTGCTCCGGTTTCCTCCCAAAAGACGTTCTGAATTCTCCCTCCGTGTGCCCGAACAGGCGCCGGAGTGTGGCGACTAGGGGCTTTTCACAGTAACTTCATTTCAGTGTTAATGTAAGCCTACTCGTGACAATAATAAAGATTATTATTATTAACTACTGCACTAGCTTTAATTGCACCTCCCCAACAGAGAGGGCAGCAGAGAGGGCTGTACAACAGAATGTTCAGACCTTGCAATTTACCACAAGAGAGTCGCGGAATCCTCCTCAGCGGGCCATTCACGTTGGACAATATATAATGGCCTTGACAGTGATGCTGCCAATAAGGAGTGCGATCAGTAAGCATTTGTTAAGGGTGTTCAGGGTTACAGAATCAGGGAGGTTGACCATGATCTATTTGAATGGCAGAACAGGCTTGAGAGGCTGAATGACCTGTTCCTGTGAGACTGAAGCACAATAAAGGAGTGAGATGATCGTCATCCCATCCATTGAAATGTGAAAATGCTCATTCACTTGGTTCTATGCAGAGAAACTGTTCAAATGTTGCACAGGTATTGAAGGTCACCATGGCAACCGCGCAATCTTCACTTTAACAAAAGAACAATTCCATCAGAGCCGGCAAACATTAGCAGAAAAATACACTTACATGTTGAGGTTTGCCACTCATCGGACGGAACCACTGGCAGTGTCTGGTAACCCCGGCAACCAGGCTAGTTTCCGAATTTAGGGCAAGTTGTCGCACAGGACTCCGATGGGTCAGGCCTCACCTTGTGTTCTGAATTGGGCATCAATAGAGCCCAGAACAAACCATAAGCAACACTCCTCCACAAACACCCTATTCGACCCTCCGACACAGTTAAGCAGCACTTTATTGTTTAAAAAGCAAGAGCTTGCATTCTCTGGCACCTTTTGCCATCTGACCATGTCCCAAAGTGCTTTGCAGCCAATGAAATACTTCCTGAATTGCAGTCAATAGTGCAATATAGGCTAATTTCCTCAGATTCTTACACCGCAAAGTACAATCAGAAACAGAAGGCTGGATTCTCCGCACCCCAACGCTGAAACCGTGTCCGGCGCAGGGGCGGAGAATCCAGTTTCACGCATGGAATTGGGACTGGCACTGGTTCCTCGATTCTCCGGCCCCCGAAAAGCGGCGTGCCCGGGAAGTACGCCGCGCCGCATATCCCCTACCTGAGGCCCCGCCATTCTCCTTCCCCGACCGGCCGAAATCCCGACGGCGTATTTCTAATATGATCCCAGCCGTTCAGGATACTTGCTGCGGACTCAGTCCGCGGCCTCCATGGTCAGGGGCGGGCCCGATCGGAGGGCGGGGGGTGGGGGGGAGGGCCCTCATATGGGACTGGGGTATTTTCGAGCGGGTTGTCCGGGTCAGGCGCGCGGCTGATCAGGGCACTATTTAGGAGGTCCAGCTCTGCGGTCTGAGCCCACCATGGAGCACGGCGCGGTCGCTGGAGGCCGCCGCCCTGCGCATGCGCGGCCTCTGACCCGGAAGTGCGGGGGCCCGTATCTGCAGCAAAAGCTGCGAGATTCATGACGGGTCCCTGCTAGCCCCCACCAGGGCTGGGAATATGCGGCCTTTTGACGCCAGCTTTTCTGTCGTGAAAGGCCACAGTTGTCACGACGGCGTTGGGGACTAAGTCTCTGAAACGGAGAATCCAGCCCATCATCAGTTTGTGCGATAAATATGGGCCAGAACTGGGGAGAACCCATCTTCATTTACATCCACCTGAAAGGGCGGTTCGGGTCTCAGTTTAACGCCTCATCCAAAGGCAGCGCCAACAAATGCGGAACTCCCCCCTCAGCCATCAATCTGAATCAAATAAACATAAGAAATTGGGGCAGGAGTCGGTCACATGGCACATCGAAGCTGCTCCACCATCCAATACGATCGTGGCCGATTCCGGGCTTCAGCTCCATTTTCCTGCCTGTCCCCATATCCCTTAATCCCCCGAGAGACCACAAATCTGTCTTAAATATCCCAGCCTTAAATATATCCAACATCCACAAAGCTCTGGGGTAGAGAATTCCAAAGATTCACAACCCTTTTTCTCTGTTCTGTTGTCACTGCTTAGACGTAGAAGTCATAAAGAAGTATTTATTAACATTACTGAACTATGTACATATTTACAGTGGAGGGCAAAGATATGGCGAGGGCCATTGTCACGGTCAAGACGTGATGGAAAATATATATATGTTTATTCATCAACTGGACTATTTTTATCAAGTCATTTTTTTCTGCGCTGTTAAAATTGGAGAATTGCTGAACTAACAAATAGTTCAGCTGGTCACCTGATACCTTGGGGCAGTTTCAAGGTAACAATGGCCATGGTGATGAGGAGTCTGGGCCAGCTAGTTCAACGCCAAGGAAAACCTTCTCAAGACATGGGGCGGGGTGCTCCGTTCCCCCAGCTGTGTCTTTCTTGGCATTCCGCCATTTGCCGGTGGTGTGGTTCCCTCTCCCCGTCGCTTGTCAATGGAATTTCCCATTGCAGCCACCCCGCCGGGAAACCCACGGGTGGGGTGCGCCGCCGACTGGAGCAGGGAATCCCTGTGGTTTGAGAATTCCCGCCATATTCTCCCATATTAGTGCGAACAGCAAATGGGTTGTCAGATCTAACACCACGGGTTCAACATTGGGAGGGGCAGTTCATTAACCTGACTGTGGTGCCGTTATAAAGAAAAGGGGTCCCGATTCCAATTGTACACCGAGATTCCAGCGCTGAGAATATAAATCCTGATCCAACATTGAGGAGGCGTCACATAACCTCCCTCCCCGCGCGCTGTACTGTGATAATGCCTGTTGGGATTTAATTCCGGCAGTCGCTGTCTGACCAGCAAAGTGAACAGAACCCCAGACAAGAGCCGGTTCTCTCTGCCCTCGAGTCAGTGGCAGCAGAAAGAATTGGACGCTCATCAAACCTGCCAACTGCTGGAAGCTGCAAACCTGTGTTTCCCGACTGATTCATTCTACCTGCAAGACTCAATCCTGAAATACGAAGCCCTCGATAAACAACCAAGCGAGAGAGCAGACTGAAGGAAAGATAGTGTGAGTGAGAGCAGATCATAGTTAATGTAATAGTGTAGAGATTAGTAGTAGATGAGTGTAGCTTATATGTTTATTATCAACTGTGAATTATATAGAACTAAGTGTCAACTCCAATTCAGGAGTGTTGATAAACTTATAGTTTGTTCAATGTAAAATTATTTGCGATCTTTGTGAACACTACGCCAACCATCCTAAAATTAGCAACCCAAAGGTCACCACACAGTTAACTTCTGGACTTTGGATACATGTGAAACCAACACTTGTATTTTTATTGTGGTCGTGCCCTGAACCCACTTCCTTTTTCCTTATCCCTCAATTATTATGACGAGTGGAAAAAGGGGTGGAGGTTATGAAAATTTGCTCGTGTGTAAAAATTTATTTAAATCTTGCCTCGGGTTTGCTATGGAGATCAATAATAGAGGATTGGAGGGTGGCCACGCGATGTGAGCGCGGAACTGGGTGGGTTTTCAGAAGCTCCGTCTCTACTCGTCTTTTAATCCATCTTTTCATCTGGGTACACATTTCATTCTTGATTTTTCTTGGGCTACATGGCTTACGCTATGTCGCTGGAAGTGCCTGATTGTTTTTATTTTTGCGAGGAAGAGCTGAGATAAAATGTTACAATCCTGGGGCGGGATTCTCCCCTACCCGGTGGGGCGGGGGGTCCCAGTGAGAAGTCTCCGCACCTTTAGGGGCCAAGCCCTAACATTGAGGGTCTGGGCCCGTGCCGGATTGGTTGGCGTCCTGCCGGCAGGCGGGTATGGCCTTTGGCGCCACGCCAGCCGGGGCCGCAGGGCCTTCCGCGCACGCGCCGGAGCGTCAGCGGCTGCTGACGTCATCCCCGCGCGTGCACAGGGGAGGGGGTCACTTCCGCCTCCGCCATCGTGAAGACTATGGCGTCGGCAGAAGGAAAAGAGTGCCCCATGGCACGGGCCCGCCCGCCGATTGGTGGGCACCCCCCGGGGCCAGGTCTCGCCGGTAAGGTAGGTGGTTTGATTCACTCCGGCGGGACCAGCATGACAGCGGCGGGACTTTGGCCCATCGCGGGCTGGAGAAACGCCGGGGTGGGGGGGGGGGGGGGGGGCGCCGACAAATGCGGCGCAATTCCCGCCCCCGCCAAATCTGTGGTGCCAGAGACTTTGGGATATGGCGGGGGCGGGATTCACACCAGCCCCGGCGATTCTCCGACCTGGTGGGGGGCCGGACAATCCCACCCCTGGTTTGTTTGTGGCGGTGGGTGTGGGCTGGGCTGGGGCCCAGCTTGTGGTGACACCGTCGCCGCTGAGCGGGATCTCGCCTTGGCGGTGTTGGGTGCATCGGGCGATGGCCGCCATTGAAAATGTTGCCTTGGTTGAGAATCCCGGCTCTGCGGTGCAGGTCGTTGAAGCTCACTCCGAAGGATTGTGTAAAACTTTAGAAGAGCAGTTGGTGGGGAATGAGACTATCGGTGGTTAGGGGCCATCTTTATCTTGTCAAAATCCTGCTGCACAGTGTGTCGTGTATCCTGATGGGTTTGGGAGGCAGAGGCTGGGCGGGGTGCCCCCTGGGCCCAGGCACTGGCGACAGGTTAGACTCCCGATTGAGTTCGAACATTGACAACAATGCTTTGGTGGTCTTGATTTGGAGACTGGGTACATCCGATTCAATGGGGCACAACATATCCTTTCTTCAAGGCCAGGAGTCGGTAGGGCCCACTTATTACTGGTCTTATGGGCAGCACGGTGGCGTAGTGGGTAGCACTGCTGCCTCAAGGCACCAAGGTCCCAGGTTCGATCACGGCTCTGGGTCATTGTCCGTGTGCAGTTTGCACATTCTCCCCGTGTCTGCGTGGGTTTTGCCCCCACAACCCAAAGATGTGCAGGGTAGGTGGATTGGCCACGCTAAATTGCCTCTTAATTGGAAAAAATGAATTGGGCACTCGAAAATTATTTTTTAAAACATCGCTAGTCTTACATCATCTTGATGTTCCTCGTGAGGGGTTAGAGGAGGCTGAGTGGGTCGAGTCATTCCCCTCAGCCACAGGCCATAGACGGCCTGAGCGTTGGAGAGACGGCACGGTCAAAGTTAGAGTTCCTCGTGCTTCGACCGCTGGAATCCTCGGGAGATACTGGAGACTGCCTGTTGATCCTTCTTATTCTCTGCAATTTATCCTGTGGTTCTTCTATTATCCTGCACGTTACCCCCTGTTGATCATGTTGTTGACTTTTCATTGCTGTCTTTTTTTCCTGTAGAGGTGTGAATAATGTGAGTGCGATGGCCTGTGTCATCAATTATCCTGTTTCAGCGAAATCAATAATGGGAAGTGCGATTTGTGCACAGTTTTACTCCCTCTGGTTAATGGGTCTTTTAATCTTGTGGTGGGGGAGGGGAGTATTTTCTGTCAATTCCTCCCCCCTCACTCCCTCCCCCGCGGCACGCCCCCTCCCCAATCTTGTTTATTGAGAGGATGAGTGGAGCCCGGGAAGGGTGAATGGTGGCTGCGTATGGTTGGGAGGGGTAGTACAGTCTGGGTATGGTTGGGGGGGGGGGGGGGGGTAGTTCAGTCTGGGTATGGTTGGGAAGGGTAGTTCAGCCTGGGTATGGTTGGGAGGGGTAGTTCAGCCTGGGTATGGTTGGGGGGGGGGGTAGTTTAGTCTGGGTATGGTTGGGGGGGGTAGTTCAGTCTGGGTATGGTTGGGGGGGGGGGTAGTTCAGCCTGGGTATGGTTGGGAGGGGGTAGTTCAGTCTGGGTATGGTTGGGGGGGGTAGTTCAGCCTGGGTATGGTTGGGAGGGGTAGTTCAGCCTGGGTATGGTTGGGGGGGGGGGTAGTTCAGTCTGGGTATGGTTGGGAGGGGTAGTTCAGTCTGGGTATGGTTGGGAGGGGTAGTTCAGTCTGGGTATGGTTGGGAGGGGTAGTTCAGCCTGGGTATGGTTGGGAGGGGTAGTTCAGCCTGGGTATGGTTGGGGGGGGGGTAGTTTAGTCTGGGTATGGTTGGGGGGGTAGTTCAGTCTGGGTATGGTGGGGGGGGGGGTAGTTCAGCCTGGGTATGGTTGGGAGGGGGTAGTTCAGTCTGGGTATGGTTGGGGGGGGTAGTTCAGTCTGGGTATGGTTGGGAGGGGTAGTTCAGTCTGGGTATGGTTGGGGGGGTAGTTCAGTCTGGGTATGGTTGGGGGGGGGGGGGGTAGTTCAGTCTGGGTATGGTTGGGGGGGGTAGTTCAGCCTGGGTATGGTTGGGGGGGTAGTTCAGCCTGGGTATGGTGGGAGGGGTAGTTCAGCCTGGGTATGGTTGGGGGGGGTAGTTCAGTCTGGGTATGGTTGGGGGGGGGTAGTTCAGTCTGGGTATGGTTGGGAGGGGTAGTTCAGCCTGGGTATGGTTGGGAGGGGTAGTTCAGTCTGGGTATGGTTGGGGGGCGGTAGTTCAGTCTGGGTATGGTTGGGGGGGTAGTTCAGTCTGGGTATGGTGGGGGGGGGGGGGTTAGTTCAGTCTGGGTATGGTTGGGGGGGGTTAGTTCAGCCTGGGTATGGTTGGGGGGGGTAGTTCAGTCTGGGTATGGTTGGGAAGGGTAGTTCAGTCTGAGTATGGTGGGGGGGGGGTAGTTCAGTCTGGGTAGGTTGGTGGGGGGGGGGGTAGTTCAGCCTGGGTATGGTTGGGGGGGTAGTTCAGCCTGGGTATGGTGGGAGGGGTAGTTCAGTCTGGGTATGGTTGGGAGGGGTAGTTCAGCCTGGGTATGGTGGGAGGGGTAGTTCAGTCTGGGTATGGTTGGGGGTGGGTAGTTCAAGTCTGGGTATGGTTGGGGGGGGTAGTTCAGCCTGTGTTATGGTTGGGGGGGGTATCTACAGTCTGGGTATGGTTGGGGGGGGGGGTAGTTCAGGCCTGGGTATGGGTTGGGGGGGGGGGGTAGTTCGTATGGTTATGGTTGGGAGGGGTAGTTCAGTCTGGGTATGGTTGGGGGGGGTAGTTCAGTCTGGGTATGGTTGGGGGGGGGGTAGTTCAGTCTGGGTATGGTTGGGAGGGGTAGTTCAGTCTGGGTATGGTTGGGGGGGGGGGGGTCAGTACAGTCTGGGTATGGTTGGGGGGGGGGGGGAGGGGTAGTACAGCTGGTCATGGTTGGGGGGGGGGGGGGTAGTAGTTCAGTTGGGTATGGTTGGGGGGGGGGTAGTTCAGTCTGGGTATGGTTGGGGGGGGGGGGTAGTTCAGTCTGGGTATGGTTGGGAGGGTAGTTCAGTCTGGGTATGGTTGGGGGGGGGGTAGTTCAGTCTGGGTATGGTTGGGGAGGGGTAGTTCAGTCTGGGTATGGTTGGGGGGGGTAGTTCAGTCTGGGTATGGTTGGGGGGGGTAGTTCAGTCTGGGTATGGTTGGGGGGGGGGTAGTTCAGTCTGGGTATGGTTGGGAGGGGTAGTTCAGTCTGGGTATGGTTGGGGGGGGGGTAGTTCAGTCTGGGTATGGTTGGGGGGGGGTAGTTCAGTCTGGGTATGGTTGGGAGGGGTAGTTCAGTCTGGGTATGGTTGGGGGGGGTAGTTCAGTCTGGGTATG